>NC_089227.1:35278578-35593239 GCF_963924675.1 Phocoena phocoena
CAAGATTGCTTTGGCTATTCGGGGTCTGTGTTTCCATAAAAATTGAAAACTTTTTTGTTCTAATTCTGTGAAGAATGCCAATGATAGTTTGATAGGGATTGCACTGAATCTGTAGATTGCTTTGGGTAGTATAGTCATTTTCACAACATTGATTCTTCCAATCCAAGAACATGGTATATTTCTTCATCTGTTTACGTCATCTTGGTTTCGATCATCAGTGTTTTACAGTTTTCTGAGTACAAGTCTTTCACCTTAGGCAGGTTTATTCCTAGGTATTTTATTCTTTTTGTTTGCAATGGTAAATGCGAGTGTTTCCTTAATTTCTCTTTCTGATTTTTTCGTTGTTGGTGTATAGGAATGCCAGAGATTTCTGTGCATTACTATTGAATCCTGCAACCTAAGCAAATTCATTGATAAGTTCTAGTAGTTTTCTGGTGGCACCTTTAGGATTTTCTATGTATAGATCATGTCATCGGCAAACAGTGACAGCTTTACTTCTTCTTTTCCAATTTGTATTCCTTTTATTTCTTTTTCTTCTCTGATTGCTGTGGCAAGGACTTCCAAAACTATGTTGAATAAGAATAGCGAGAATGGACATCCCTGTCTTGTTCCTAATCTTAGTGGAAATGCTTTCAGTTTTTCACCATTGAGTATGATGCTTGCTCTGGGTTTGTCATATATGGCCTTTATTATGTTGAGGTAGGTTCCCTCTGTGCCCATTTTCTGGAGAGTTTTTATCATAAATGGGTGTTCAATTTTGTCAAAAACCTTTTTTCTGCATCTATTGAGATGATCATATGGTTTTTATTCCTTAATTTGTTAATGTGGTGTATCACATTGACTGATGTGCGTATACTGAAGAAACCTTGCGTCCCTGGGGTAAATCCCACTTGATCATGGTGTATGATCCTTTTAATGTGCTATTGGATTCTGTGTGCTAGTATTTTGTTCAGGATTTTTGCATCTACGTTCATCAGTGATATTGGTCTATAATTTTCTTTTTTTGTGATATCTTTTGCTGGTTTTGGTATCAGAGTGATGGTGGCTTTGTAGAATGAATTTGGAATGTTTCTCCCTCTGAAATTTTTTGGAAGAGTTTGAGAAGGATTAGTGTTAGCCCTTCTCTAAACGTTTGATAGAATTCGCCTGTGAAGCCATCTGGTCCTGGACATTTGTTTGTTGGAAGATTTTTAATTATGGTTTCAATTTCATTACTTGAGAAAGGTCTGTTTATATTTCTTAATTCTTCCAGGTTGAGTCTTGGAAAATTGTACCTTTCCAAGAATTTGTCCATTTCTTCATGGTTGTCCATTATACTGGCATAGAGTTGTTTGTAGTAGTCTCTTATAATCCTTTGTATTTCAGCTGTGTCAGCTGTGATTTCTCCTTTTTCATTTCTAATTTTATTGATTTGCATCCTCTCCCTTTTTTCTTCATGAGTGCTGCTAAGCGTTTATCAATTTTGTTTATCTTCTCAAAGAACCAGCTTTTAGTTTTATTGATCTTTGCTATTGTTTTCTTTGTTTCTATTTCATTTATTTCTGCTTTCATCTTTATGACTCCTTTCCTTCTACTGATTTCGGGTTTTCTTTGTTCTTCTTTCTCTAGTTGATTTAAGTGTAGGGTTAGATTGCTTACTTGAGATTTTCTAGTTTCTTGAGGTAGGATTGTATTGCTATAAACTTCCCTCTTAGAACTGCTTTTGCTGCATCCCATACGTTTTGGGTTGTCATGTTTACGTTGTCATTTGTTTCTATGTACTTTTTATTTCTTCTTTGATTTCTTCAGTGCTCTCTTGGCTATTTAGTAGTGCACTGTTTAGCCTCAATATATTTGTGTTTTTCACAGTTTTTTTTCCCTGTAATTCATTTCCAATCTCATAACACTGTGGTCAGAAAGAATCCTTGATACAATTTCAATTTTCTGAGGCTTGATTTCTGACCGAAGATGTGATCTATCCTTGAGAATGTTCCATGTGCACTTGAGAAGAAAGTGTATTTCTGCTACTTTTGGGTGGAATGTTCTATAAATATCAATTAGAGCTATCTGATCTATTGTGTCATTTAGAGCTTGTGTTTCCTTATTTATTTTCTGTTTGGATGACCTGTCCATTGGTGTAAGTGGGGTGCTAAAGCCCCCTACTCTTATTGTGTTACTGTTGATTTCTGCTTCCATGGTTGTTAGCATTTGCCTTATGTATTGAGGTGCTCCTATGCTGGGTGCATAAATATTTACAATTGTTATATCTTTTTCTTGAATTGATCCCTTGATCATCATGTAGTGTCCTTTGTCTCTTGTAGTAGTCTTTATTTTAAAGTCTATTTTGTCTGATATGAGAATTGCTACTGCAGCTTTCTTTTGATTTCCATTTGCCTGGAATATCTTTTTCCATCCCCTCCCTTTCAGTCTGTATGTGTCCCTACATCTGAAGTGGGTCTCTTGTAGACAGGATATTTATGGGTCTTGTTTTTGGATCCATTCAGCCAGTCTATGTCTTTTGGTTGGAGCATTTAATCCATTTACATTTAAGGTAGTTATAGATATGTATGTTCCTATTACCATTTTCTTAATTGTTTTGGGCTTGTTATTGTAGGTCTTTTCCTTCTCTTGTGTTTCGTGCCTAGAGAAGTTCCTTTAACATTTGTTGTAAAGCTGGTTTGGTGGTGCTGAATTCCCTTAGTTTCTGCTTATCTGAAAAGCTTTTGACTTCTCCATCGAATCTGAATGAGACCCTTGCTGGGTAGAGTAATCTTAGTTGTAGGTTTATCTCTTTCAGCACTTTAAGTATATCCTGCCACTCCCTTCTGGCCTGCAGAGTTTCTGCTGAAAAATCAGCTGATAACCTTATGGGGATTTCTTTGTTTGTTATTTTTTGTTTTACCCTTGCTGTTTTTAATATTTTTTCTTTGAATTTAATTTTAGTTAGTTTGATTAATATGTGTCTTGGTGTGTTTTCCCTAGGGTTTATCCTGTATGGGAACTCTGTCTTGGACTTGGGTGACAATTTCCTTTCCCATGTTAGGGAAGTTTTCAACTATAATCTCTTCAAATATTTTCTCAGACCCTTTCTTTTTCTCTTCTTCTTCTGGGACCAGTGTAATTCAAATGTTGGTGTGTTTAGTGTTGTCCCAGAGGTCTCTGAGATTGTCTTCAATTCTTTTCATTCTTTTTTCCTTATTCTGATCCTCAGCAGTTATTTCCACCATTTTGTCTTCCAGCTCACATATTAGTTCTTCTGACTCGGTTATTCTGTTATTCATCCCTTCTAGTGTATTTTTCATTTCAGTTATTGTGTTGTTCATCTCTGTTTGTTTGTTCTTTAGTTCTTCTGGATCTTTGTTAAACATTTATTGAATTTTCTCAATCTGTGCCTCCATTCTATTTCCAAGATTCTGGATTATCTTTACAATCATTACTCTGAATTCTTTTTCAGGCAGATCGCCTATTTCCTCTTCATTTATTTGGTCTTGTAGGTTTTTACCTTGCTCCTTCATCTGTGACATATTTTTTTGCTGTCTCACTTTTTCTTTTTTTTAATGAGTGGTATTATATTCCTGACTTACTGGTTGTTTGGCCTGAGACTTCCAACACTAGGGTTTGTAGGCTAATGGGTAGAGCTGGGTCTTGGTGCTGAGATGAGGAACTCCATGAGACTTCACTCTGATAAATATTCCCTGGGTTCTGAGGTTCTCTGTTAGTCCAGTGGTTTGGAATCAGAGCTCCCACCACAAGAGCTTTGGCCCGATCCCTGGCTCGTGAACCAAGATCCCACAAGCTGCCAGTTCACTTTGGGGTTCCTCCCGACTCCTTGGGCATCTGAGTCCCCCACCAGCGGCCGGCTGGTGCCCTAGTTGTGGGGAGATGCTAACTCTGCATCTTCCCACATCTTGACTGCGCCCTTCACAGTTCTCTTAATAGACTCAAACTTGCTAATTAAATGTAATAGGCTGTTACTGTAAGTATCCTTGATGATCAGTGGGCACCTCAATGTGGTTGAATGTCCTCAAGACTTTTCTCCCCCAGCTTTGCTGATGAGCCTGTTAAAAGCTGATGAAAAGCCAGGCTGCCTGTGGTGAGCAGCAGGCGCTGAAATAACTTGGGCTGTAGAGTGAGAGAAAATCTTTTGTTCCCACCACCATGAGTTGTTAAGGTTATAAAACTTGGAGCTGAAAATCAGTCAACAACAACAAAAACCTGCTGCACTAACTAAAATAGATTCTATATGTGAAAAAGAAAATTACTTTTCTCACTCAGTTTGTGTTCCAAGATAAAAAAACCAGAATACTGGGTGAATGTTGCAACTTTCTGCTGTTAATGGCAATGCTAAATGGCAACATTATTATTTTAAATAATTGCAAAGATTTTTAAAAGCCTTCAATAATCGTTTCAATAATTTTTAACCCTAGCTCTAAATTGCAAATACATCTTTATCTTTTTTTCAAAGTTGGATGACTAAAAACTTTTCTGAGGAACACAATAGAAGTGACTCTTAAATTTAGTCTTTTCTATGTTTTTCCCAGGGCCAAACTGCAAGTACTACATTGGTGACTTGTAAAAGTCAAATAAAGAAATTAAATTTAGCACAGTGTTTACAATGGTGACTTCTCATTCCATAATATTGGAAACCCATAAAAATTTAAGCTGTGCAAATATAGCAGACTTGTTAGACTTATTTTTAAATTTATGGGCATCAACAAATAGCATAATTTGCAAATATCTTATTTGATCTGATTTCTAAAAATCTTCCTGGCAATTTGCTTAAAACATTCACAAATTTCCATTTTATTGGTTGCTACACGAGCTTTTATTTGTAAATACACTATGTCCACTTTTAAACTGTTTCTTTGGCTTTAGAGTTTATGTTTAAATTCACAACATAAAAACGAAATAACTAAATGCTATTTTAAGATCTGAGAGGTAATTTTGAAAGTTTTACTGAACTCCAAACTAATCTCCACCAGCAACAGAAACTCTTGTTAGTAAAGAATAATAAAGAGAAAGTATAAAAAAAGAAAACCCATAAAATATTTTTGTTTCAACCATCAAGTGTTTTTAAGGTTATTAGCTTAGAACTGTAAAGCACCCAACAATCACGACAACCACTACTAACATTTAATGTTCGTCTATTATGAGCGCTTGTTATACCTGAACAACGGAATCTCTCCCTCTTCTCCCTGAATGAGAAGTTGTGGGAGGGGCCTGAGATTCTGCATTTCCAGCATCTTCCTGGTGTAATGCGGTTGCTTCTGATCCAAAGGCCAGACTTTGAGTTTCAAAAGTCTATTACTGGGGAGATCTTCAAGATGGCGGGGGAGTAAGACATGGAGATCACCTTCCTCCCCACAAATACATCAAATATACAGCTACATGTGGAACAACTCCTATAGAACACCTACTGAACACTGGCAGAAGACCTCAGACTTCCCAAAAGCTTTGCTTTTACTATTTGTCCTAGGGTTCTGTCTGTCCATTTTTTTCTTTGTTTTTCCTATGGTTTTCAGTGCTTGTTATCATTGGTGGATTGGTTTTTTGGTTTGGTTGCTCTCTTCTTTCTTTCTTTTTTGTTTTTGCTTTTTTTTATGCTTTTTTATTTTTAATAATAATTTTTTTTATCGTAATAACATTATTTTCTCTTCGTTCCTTCCTTCCCCCCTCCCTCCCTCCCTCCCTTCCTTCCTTCCTTCCTTTCTTCCTTATCTTCTGAGCCATGTGGCTGACAGGGTCTTGGTGCACCAGCCGGGTTTCAGGCCTGACCATCTCAGGTGGGAGAGACAAGATCAGAACATTGGTCCACCAGAGACCTCCCAGCCCCCCATAATATCAAATGTTGAAAGCTCTCCCAGAGATCCCCATCTCAACGCTATAATCCAGATCCACTCAATGACCAGCAAGCTACAGCACTGGACACCCTAGGCCAAACAACTAGCAAGACAGGAACACAACCCCACCCATGACACAGAGGTTGCCTAAAATCATAACAAGTTCACAGACACCCCAAAACACACCACCGGACTCAGTCCTGCCCACCAGAATGACAAGATCCAGCCTCATCCACCAGAACACAGGCACCAGTCCCCTCCACCAGGAAGCCTACACAACCCACTGAAGCAACCTCAGCCACTGGGGGCAGACACCAAAAACAACGGGAACTACGAACATGCAGGCTGTGAAAAGGAGACCCCAAACACAGCAAGTTAAGCAAAATGAGAAGACAGAGAAATACATAGCAGATGAAGGAGCAAGGTAAAAACCCACCAGACCAAACAAATGAAGAGGAAATAGGCAGTCTACCTGAAAAAAGAATTCAGAATAATGATAGTAAAGATGACCCAAATATTGGAAATAGAATGGAGAAATACAAGAAACTTTTAACAAGGACCTAGAAGAACTAAAGAGCAAACAAATAATGATGAACAACACAATAAATGAAATTAAAAACTCTCTAAAAGGAATCAAAAGCAGAATAACTGAGGCAGAAGAATGGTTAAGTGACTTTGAAGGTAAAATAGTGGAAATAACTACTGCAGAGCAGAATAAAGAACAAAGAATGAAAAGAATTGAGGACACTCTCAGACACCTCTGGGACAACATTACATGCACCAACATTCGAATTATAGGGGTCCCAGAAGAAGAAGAGAAAAAGAAAGGGTCTGAGAAAATATTTGAAGTGATTATAGTTTAAGATTGCGCTAATATGGGAAAGGAAATAGTCAAGTCCAGGAAATGCAGAGAGTCGCATACAGGATAAATCCAAGGAGAAACATGGCAAGACACATGTTAATCAAACTATCAAAAAATAAATTCAAAGAAAAAAATGTTAAAAGTAGCAAGGGAAAAGCAACAAATAGTATACAAGGGAATCCCCATAAGGTTAACAGCTGATCTTTCAGCAAAAACTCTACAGGCCAGAAGGGAGGGGCAGGACATATTTAATATGATGAAAGAGATAAACCTACAACAAAGATTACTCTACCCAGCAAGGGTCTCATTCAAATTCGACAAAGAATTTAAAACCTTGGCAGACAAGCAAAAGCTACGGGAATTCAGCACCGCCAAACCAGCTTTACAACAAATGCTACAGGAACTTCTCTAGGCACGAAACACAAGAGTAGGAAAAGACCTACAATAACAAGCCCAAAACAATTAAGAAAATGGTAATAGGAACATACATATCAATAACTACCTTAAATGTAAATGGATTAAATGCTCCAACCAAAAGACATAGACTGGCTGAATGGATCCAAAAACAAGACCCATAAATATCCTGTCTACAAGAGACCCACTTCAGACATAGGGAGACATACAGACTGAAAGGGAGGGAATGGAAAAAGATATTCCAGGCAAATGGAAATCAAAAGAAAGCTGCAGTAGCAATTCTCATATCAGACAAAATAGACTTTAAAATAAAGACTACTACAAGAGACAAAGGACACTACATAATGATCAAGGGATCAATTCAAGAAAAAGATATAACAATTGTAAATATTTATGCACACAACATAGGAGCACCTCAATTCATAAGGCAAATGTTAACAGCCCTAAAGGGGAAATTGACAGTAACACAATCATAGTAGGGGACTTTAACACCCCACTTTCACCGATGGACAGATCATCCAAAATGATAATAAATAAGGAAACACAAGCTTTAAATGATACATTAAACAATATGGACTTAATTGATATTTACAGGACCTTCCATCCAAAAACAATGGAATACACGTTCTTCTCAAGTGCGCATAGAACATTCTCCAGGATATGTCATATCGTGGGTCACAAATTAAGCTTTTCTAAATTAAAAAAACTGAAATCATATCAAGTATCTCTTACAACCACAACTCTATGAAACTAGATATCAATTACAGGAAAAAATCTGTAAATAATAGAAACAAATGGAGGCTAAACAATACACTACTAAATAACCAAGAGATTACTTAGGAAATCAAAAAATTCCTAGAAACAAATGACTGTGAAAAACAATGACCCAAAATCTATGATATGCCACAAAAGCAGTTTTAAGAGGAAGTTTATAGCAATACAATCCTACCTCAAGAAACAAGAAACAAAAACCCCCCAAAATTAGCATAAGGAAAAAAATCATAAAGATCAGATCAGAAATAAATGAAACAGAAATGACGGAAACAATAGCAAAATCAATACAACTAAAAGCTGGTTCTCGTTGACAAGATAAACAAAATTGATAGAACATTAGCCAGACTCATCAAGAAAATAAGGAGAAGACTCAAATCAATAGAATTAGAAATGAACAAGGAGAAGTAACAACTGACACTGCAGAAATACAAAGGATCGTAAGAGATTACTACAAGCAACTATATGCCAATAAAATGGACAACCTGGAAGAAATGGACAAATCTTAAAAAAGCACAACCTTCCAAGACTCAACCAGGAAGAAACAGAAAATATTAACAGACGAATCACAAACACTGAAATTAAAATTGTGATATAAAATCTTCCAACAGGGCTTCCCTGGTGGTGCAGTGGTTGGGGGTTCGCCTGCCGATGCGGGAGAAACGGGTTTGTGTCCCGGTCTGGGAGGATCCCAGGTGCCGCAGAGCGGCTAGGCCCATGGGCCATGGCCGCTGGGCCTGCGTGTCCGGAACCTGTGCTCCACAGCGGGAGAGGCCACAGCAGTGTGAGGCCCGCGTACCGCAAAAAAAAGAAAAAAAAAATCTTCCAACAAACAAAAGCCCAGGACCAAATAGCTTCACAGGCGAAATCTATAAAACATTTAGAGAACAGCTAACACCTATCCTTCTCAAACTCTTCCAAAGTAGAGCAGAGGGAGGAACACTCCCCAGCTCATTCTATGAAGTCACCATCCCATCACCCTGATACCAAACCAGACAAAGATGTCACAAAAAAAGGAAACTACAGGCCAATATCACCGATGAACACAGATGCAAAAATCCTCAACAAAATACTAGCAAACAGAATCCAACAGCACATTAAAAGGATCATACATCATGAGCAAGTGGGGTTTACCCCAAGAATGCAAGGATCCTTCAATATACTCAAATCAATCAATGTGAGACACCATATTGACAAACTGAAGGATAAAAACCATATGATCATCTCGACAGATGCTGAAAAAGCTTTTGACAAAATTCAACACCCATTTTTGATAAAAACCCTCCAGAAAGTGCGCATAGAGGGAACTTCCCTCAACATAATAAAAGCCGTATGTGACAAACCCACAGCCAACATCATTCTCAATAGTTAAAAACTGAAAACATTTCCACTAAGATCAGGAACAAGACATTGTCGCCCACTCTCACCACTATTATTCAACATAGTTTTGGAAGTTTTAGCCACAGCAATCAGAGAAGAAAAAGAAATAAAAGGAATCCAAATTGGAAAAGAAGCAGTAAAGCTGTTACTGTTTGCAGATGACATGATACTATACATAAAGAATCCTAAATATGCTACCAGAAAACTCTTAGGACTAATCAATGAATTTGGTAAAGTAGCAGGAGGCAAAATAATGCACAGAAATCTCTTGCATTCCTATACACTAATGATGAAAAATCTGAAAGAGAAATTAAGGAAACACTCTCATTTACCACTGCAACAAAAAGAATAAAATACCTAGGAATCAACCTACCTAAGGAGACAAAAGACCTGTATGCAGAAAACTATAAGACACTGATGAAAGAAATTAAAGATGATACAAACAGATGGAGAGATATACCATATTGTTGGATTGGAAGAATCAACATTGTGAAAATGACTATACTACTCAAAACAATCTACAGATTCAATGCAATCCCTATCAAACTACCAATGGCATTTTTCACAGAACTAGAACAAAAAATTTCACAATTTGTATGGAAACACAGAAGACCCCAAGTAGCCAAAGCAATCTTGAGAAAGAAAAATGGAGCTGGAGGAATCAGGGTCCCAGACTTCAGACTATACTACAAAGCTACAGCAACCCAGACAGTATGGTACTGGCACAGAAACAGAAATATTGATCAGTGGAACACAGAGAAAGCCCAGAGATGAACCCACGCACATACGGTCACCTTATCTTTGACAAAGGAGGCAAGAATATACAATGGAGAAAAGACAGCCTCTTCAATAAGTGGTGCTGGAAAACTGGGCAGCTACATGTAAAAGAATTAAATTAGAACACTGCCTAACACCATACACAAAAGTAAAGTCAAAATGGATTAAAGACCTAAATGTAAGGCCAGACACTATCAAACTCGTAGAGGAAAATATAGGCAGAACACTCTATGACATAAATCACAGCAAGATCCTTTTTGACCCAACTCCTAGAGAAATGGAAATAAAAATAAACAAATGGGACCTAATGAAACTTTAAAGCTTTTGCACAGCAAAGGAAAACATAAACAAGATGCAAGACAACCCTCAGAATGGGAGAAGATATTTGCAAATGAAGCAACTGACAAAGTATTAATGTCCAAAATATACAAGCAGCTCATGCAGCTCAATATCAAAAAAACAAACAACCCAATCCAAAAATGCACAGAAGACCTAAATAGACATCTCTCCAGAGAAGATATACAGATTGGCAAGCAACACATGAAAGGATGCTTAACATCACTAATCATTAGAGAAATGCAAATCAAAACTACAATGAGTATCACCTCACACCGGTCAGAATGGCCATCATCAAAAAATCTACAAACAATAAATGCTGGAGTGGGTGTGGAGAAAAGGGAACCCTCTTGCACTGTTGGTGGGAATGTAAATTGATACAGCCACTATGGAGAACAATATGGAGGTTCCTTATAAAAGTAAAAATAGAACTACCATATGACCCAGCAACCCCAGTACTGGGCATATACCCTGAGAAAACCATAATTCAAAAAGAGTCATGTGCCACAATATTCATTGCAGTTCTATTTACAATAGCCAGGACATGGAAGCAACCTAAATGTACAATGACAGATGAATGGATAAAGTAGATGTGGTACATATATACAATGGAATATTACTCAGCCGTAAAAAGAAATGAAATTGAGTTATTTGTAGTGAGGTGGATGGACCTAGAGTCTGTCATACAGAGTAAAGTAAGTCAGAGAGAGAAAAACAAATACCATATGCTAACACATATATATGGAATCTAAAAAAAAAAATAAAATGGTTCTGAAGAACCTAGGGGCAGGACAGGAATAAAGACACAGACGTAGAGAATTGACTTGAGGACACGGGGAGCGGGAAGGGGAAGCTGGGACGAAGTGAGAGAGTGGCATGGACATATATACACTACCAAATTTAAAATAGATAGCTAGTGGGAAGCAGCTGCATAGCACACAGAGATCAGATTAGTGCTTTGTGTCTGTCCACCTAGAGTGGTGGGATAGGGAGGGTGAGAGGGAGACACAAAAGGGGGAGATATGGGGATATATGTAAAGTATAGCTGATTCACTTGGCTATAAAGCAGAAGGTAACACACCATTGTAAAGCAATTATACTTCAATAAAGATGTTTAAAAAAAAGTCTATTACGTCCTAAGCACTATGTTAGGCATATGCTTTTACATTTAACCTTCTTAACCACCCTGTGATAGAGGTAGTATTATTTCCACCTATCACACGAGGAGACTGAGTAAAAGAGAGACTTCAAACAACCAGTAGGTGACAGAAGCAAAATATGAACCGAGGTCTCTTTGAAGTCAAAGCCCCTGGTCTATAATACCAATATTTCACTGCCTTCTCTCTCAAGAAAAGGATTTCTAATTATTATTAGTTAATGCTACCTACAAACAACCTTCTAATTCAGAATGAACTTTTTCAAGTCAATGGTAGAGCAGTTTAAAAGTCCACATGCTTAGGCTCCACGGCAATATACTTCTTTTTCAATAAATGTGGTGAGAATTGAGAAGTCTAAATCTCCTTGCATCTCCACAGGTGACTCTTGGAATCGCTGAAGTTATTCGTTATTCCGTCTGAATAAAAAAACTCACTGCAATAAATGCCATCTACATTCCAGTTGTTACTAAAAATGGCAAAGTATAAGGTGTGGATGTAGATCAAGTATGTTGGCTTGAGGGAAAACATTTCACCTTTAGAAAAGGTTAGATGTTTATTTAGCATTTTATATTGGATGACACACAAAGTATAATCTTTCAGTTAATCCCTAGACCTGCACTACAGTCCTTTCAAATTCTCCCTTATTTCATGAAAGGCTCTGATCCAAAAGATGCTGGTACATCAGTGCTGTATGTAGACAACCATTCTATTCTAAAAACTCCCAAGGAGGCCAGGACATTGGAATGAAGCTGGCTAGGATACGGTTCTTTTCCTAGTTTCATGCTATTTTGAAGGCAGGCACATTCCGTCAGAAGATACATGATTTGTGACAGCCCCTCCTGATGACCATTATCATATTTTCTAGAGTTAAATAGGACAGCAGTCTTCACTCTCCATTTCCACTTTTACAGGCAAATTTTTCAGTAGAACCAGTCATTTTAAAGGACTTTTACACTAAGCCATTTGTGCAAGGTGGAACAATAACATTTATGAAGAAATCTCAGCAATACAAAAGTATAGTTTAATGGAAAGAAATGAAACACAGAGTGGGGCCTTACACCATAGATTTTCCCTAAAGTAGAAAGTTCTTAACTAACACATCATTGTTAATCAACTATACTCCATTATAAAATAAAAATTAAAAAACGAAAGTTCTGCCAGACTTCACAACAATTCCCCAGGTTACCAGAAGCTTTTCACCTGTCTCATCATTACTTTTAGGCAGTGGTTGATTCAGTAGTTATCAGAGAAAACAGACTCAGCAGCAGGGTTGCATGTCATTAGTGATAAACTGTAACCAGTTAGCAAACACATGCTTGGAAAAGATATATGTAAGTCAGAGATTCTACTATTTTGTTCATGTTGGATATTCATATATAGTCTTTCTTTTTGTGTCTTCAAAAGTCTGCTTTAAAACTCAACTTTACCAGACAGAGATCAAGCATACTTAATGTTAGCAGTTCCTGATTCAAAGTATACAAAGAGCAGTGCTCTTGAGAGAAGATAATAAACCTATTTTTTAGAATAATCATAAATTCATGGTAAATTATTGCTGTACTCAAAAAAAATCTAGCTGTCAGAAGGAAATACATGACACAAAGGCCTCCAATCACATCTTTAATTCACTATTACACACACAGAAATATTTTAACATGGGTAAATTTTAAAGGGACTCTTATTCCAAAGAGGACTCCATATTGATTTTGGGGGGTACAGTGCAGCACAATACCAGTCCACAATGCATTACCTCCCAATGAGAACATTCCAAATGTCATAATTCTTAATATATATGTATTTTATGTACACATTTTAGCAGATAACCCCAAACTGAGCTCGAAGTTATCAATGAAAATATTCTGTTAGTATGACACACCTAAGAGTACTTATTAATAGAAACATCTCTGCATATTTTGTAGAGAAAATATTCAAAGTGTGGCCCCTGGAGAGCTTGTTAGAAGTGCAAAATTTCAGGCCTCACCTCAGACCTACTGAATTAGTGTCTGCATTTTAACAAGATCCCCAGGTGACTCATCGGTACCTTAAAGCTTGAGAAACACTGGTGTAGCAGTTATCCAGCTAGGCATTTTATATTAGCTAGATATTATTCTTTTTATCATTACCATTTTATGGATGAAGAAACAAGACTCAGTAATAACTTTCCAAAGGTCACATAAATAGGAAGGGACGGAAGCAAACCCAGGGCTACCAGATACAAAAGCCCAACTTGTTTCTCTGCTGTGCTGCCTTTAAGGTGAATGTCTTCACACAGAACCTACAGATAGATGTTGAATAGTATGCAAAGTTTAGTGCACCTTTCTCAGGAGAAGGCTCAGAGTTTTCAACCGACCTTCAAAGGAGTCTATATCCCCCAAAAGTTTAATACTCTCTTCTTGAAATTCTTGTAAATAGGCACAGAAGCAAACAAACAACTGAAAGGCAAACTGCAAAAATTTATTTTCTTAACATTAATCCTTTAGTCCTGGAAATTTGAAGAGAACCACTACAAATGATAAAGTCATATCCCAAGCAGCAATTTTCATTCTTACATTTCCTCTGAAAAATCTGTGGTCATGCAATTTTTTCCCCTGCTGATTTAAGGATGCTTCAGAACTTAAATAAAAGGAGAAACGAGAATGAAGGACACTTTGTGCTGAAACTTTAAGCCTAAATGAAATTCAGCTCATCACTATGGGTTTTAAAAAGCATGGTGGTCAAAAGCATAGCTTTTAGAATTCATCCATTATTTGAGTTGCAATTTTAGCTCTACCTCATGTTGTATATGCAATCTTGAGAAAGTCAGGTGGTTTTCTAAACCTTAGTTTCCAAACACAAAATGAAGATAAGAATAGTACTGATCCCTATGCTTGCTCTTTTATTACGTGAGATAACATAGACAGTGGGCCCTAGTGAAGTGCCTGGCAATGTAGTGGGCACTCACTAAATGCAGTCAGTTATTATTAAAAGTGCTATATCTTATCAATGATTATTATATTATTAAGAGACTTACCAGAATTTTTCTAGGGTCCATGAAAGCTGTTCATGAGGTTTTCTAATCTTTGTAAATAAAAGGTTGAGCATTTAAGGACTGAGCACTGGTCTAAAAGCAAAGAGAAGGAAGGGGAAGGGGATCCTAAACTCCTTTCAGTTACAATTTTACGGTGAATCAGTAGCTCTCAAAGTCTGGTCTCCAGACCAACAGCTTCACCTTGACTTGGTACTTCTCAGAAATCCAATTCTCTGGTCCCTCCTCAAACCTACTAAACAAAACTCTGGAGGCAGGACCAGTAATCTGGGTTATTTTGCAAGTCCTTCAGCTGACTCTGATGCATGCTGAAGGTGGAGATTCGCTGGTACAGATGAAAAGGAGAACTGGGCAAGGACCATCGCTGAAAGCAAATATACCTCCGTGCAGTCTCTAAACGTCCCTGTTTAGTGTGTGGACACCCAAGGCTGTGATTCAATCTCCTGTGATCTGTGACACATGTAATCATAAAGATCTTCCCAGGAAGAGACAAGACTGAGGAGGCAGAGGAAATGTACATTTGCATACATACACATCTCTCAACTTCCTAAAGTTAGGGGGTTATCCTCCTAGAACTCCCCCCACCTCACCAAAGGGGATTAATTTAATCACTAAATTATGTAGTGCTGTGAACACTGGCATCAAAATAACATATCATCATTTTCTACAGAAATAAATTTCAAGCATCTGATCCTAGCTTAAGGCCTGTGTTTTACCAGGGCAAACTGAACACCTATTTAAGCTTAAAGCAGAGAGGTGTCAACTAATAAGAAGCAAAATGAGAGACAGTATAAAGCATGGAGGTGAAGAGTGTTGATTGTTAACTCCTGCTGCCTGTTTCCTAACCCAGCTCCCTCAGTTATGAGCTCTGTGACCTTGAGCAACTAATGAATCATTGTTTGCCCCAGCTCCTTTATCTACTCCAAGGGGATAATAATAGTAGTACCCGTCTCATAAGATGTCAGAGATTAAAGGAATTCATACATGTAGAACACATAAAACAGTGCCTGATAGCTGGTAAATGCTCAGTAAATGTTCATTTTAAGAAGGTACATGAAACAGAACAAAAATGTTGGTTTCTTCTATCTTTGTTAGTCTTATAAAAAGGAATCCATTTCCTTTAACACAGGGGTTTAGACAAATACCTTATGTTTTGATATTCTGCATGACACCTACAATAAGACCACAACCTTTATATGGTTATTGTTACTTAATCATTTCATGTACTTTTGCCAGGTTTTTTTCAACCAGATTTCTGAGAACCATTGAGGACAAAGGCCTTTCTTATGTTTCCTTGAATCCTCCACTGTGCCTTCCTCATAATAGCTGCCTAACACGTATTTATCTGTGATGATATGACATGAACAGTAAAAATATGAATTACAAAATGCAGATGTCACAATTCATTTATTTTTAAAAAGACAGCCACAAAATTAGAAATATATTCATGTAACTTAAATATTACTAAACTTATTTTAAATTTATTGCTAAAAAGGCATCTACCCATCAAGTAATTTCTATAGTATCAACCGTAAGAACTCAACTCAGTTGTTTCATGGAGCTAGAGTCAAATCACCTTCTTTAAACATTGTAAAAAACCTACTTCTCAGTGACATAAAAACCCGTTGATGGCATTGAACATAAAGACTGATGAAGGTTATACCATCTAGCCCTTCTAAAACTCCTTTAGGTTGTTTTACTCATGCTCCAACAGAGATAAAAAGAAAGTTATTACCTGAAATAAAACCTCAGCTTCAATTTACTGCCACATTTCCAGGCATCCCTTATCAAACATAACTATAAATAGTATCCTCAAACTGCAAGTCCATTCTAATTTATGATTCATTTCCCTACTATTCCTATCTCTCTGTCCTGTAATGCTTCAGCCTGAAAGAAGCACCATATCATGATTTACAAGTTTGGTTTAGAAACAGTCACTGCAGATCCACTGCAAATGGGACATTGTTTCCTTGGCTGGGCTGTGATGTGGAGATAGGGCAGGCATATTACTGTCTCCAGAATACAATGGCTTCCTTGCCCACATTCCCTTCCCCTCTGTGTCATCTGCTAACAGCACAGCTACGAGTTTCTATAGTGCCTGTCACCAGGGAACTGTCCAACATAATTTGGCAAAGGAGTTACTTCACCCTGTAAGAAAAGAGGATAGAAAGATACTAAAAAGAATAATCTCTTCCTTGGATGCTGGCCATCTAATTAAATTCAGAGGGGTATTGATTCTGTCCACTTAGATTAACTTTACTTCTGTATACAACCAAACTATAGGTTTAAATTAACCCATATAGGTCCCTGGAACGTGTCCAAAAATGTATCAAATATCTCTAAATCAAACTTTGCATGTGAAGGTGACTGCAGTCCAATCTGGACTGTTGATTATTTTCTATTTTAACATGAAATTCCTAGCACAAAAAGGATAAATTGAGGCAGTGTATTAAGTATAGTGGAGGCCATATGATTTAGCAAAGAAAGCAGAAACCTTCTAATGCTCATTAAGGGTATGTTATTATTCCAGAGATTTATAAAATATTCAGGAGTAGCATTTTAAACTGTTGGCATGTGTAATAATTTTTCACCTAACACATAACACATTATAAACACATTTGCGTATATTAAAATCCAAATATTCCAAAGTTCACACATGGTGACAAGGATATCAAATCTTGAATCACAAGCTTGGCTAACCAATATCTGTTTAGTGTGTTCTACATCTTTACTAAATGCTGAGCAAGAGGAAATGAACCAAGTATTTGGATCTGAGCCTTAATAATTTTCAATGTCAGGTCATAAATCTCCTGACAGGAAAATATTAAATTCTGAAATCACTTGTCAAAGAATTTGCAGCATTGTTTTCTTCAGAGTATGTGCTACATAGCACCAATTTTGTTATCTATGAGTTAGTGTGAATATAATCAAGTCAGAAAAATGTAGGATGGACCAAATCACTCATCCATACATTTCTACTAACCTTCCACTTTATTGCCTTGCTGGCCTATTTCTCATATAATTATCACTCATATTGAATATTCTTTGTCTGAAACTGGCTAAAACATTCTTAAAATACACAGATGATAGAAAACTCAGAGAGTGAAGACACATTTTATTTGCAAACTTGAGCAGTTCACGGAACTGTCTTCAAAGAGTAGGACAGAGCAGTAGGTAATCATGCATTTAAGAAAATACATATCTTCCACATAATTTTCCAAATGTCCATGAATAATAAGAAAATAAATCTGAAAAAGTTTCAGTGGTTGTGAAGAATAAAGCAGATAGAACTTTCTGTGCACAAACATTTTGTCCTTTTGGAAATAAACACACAACCTCCCTAATCAACCCACTAAACTGTTAGCAAATTGTCTTCCTTGAACCCTTTCACAGGGACCACTTTATCTTCCAAGAGAAAATTGTCTAGGGCAAGATACAAAGATTTCTTACCACGATTACTGTTCAGAAGCTAAAAATAGATAGTGAATAAAACTGAGATCAAGCAACTTCCTGACACAAACCTGACTTATTCAACAATCTGAACTTCATCAGTCCCTGTTGAAGATGTAGAGGGCTATGAATCTTCTTCTAGGAATAAAAGACCACAAAGAGGACTCTGAGCCCTAAGGGCAATTTGCATGTAAAATAATGAGGCTTGCAAAAGCTTAGAAGTTACCTAATGTCTGTTCATAGAAAACCTGTTAAATTTTAGAAAATCCATTCAAGGAAATACTATGCAGCTGTGAAAAAGGAGAAGGCAGGGCGGCACTTCTACACATGGAACAAACTCTGAGAAGTACTATGAGGGGAATAAAAGCAAGGCACAGAAAATGTGTTAAAATATGTTTGCATTTAATGCACACACACACACACACACACACACACACAGAGCACAAGATTCTGAAGGACCATACAAGAAACAGGTAGCAGTGACTGATTCAGGAGAGAGAAGAGGAACAACCAAGGAAAAAGGGGGAGAGACACAGACTTTTCACTCTATGGCTTTTCTATCTTTGCAGTTTGTACCTGGATATCTAACACCTATTTTAAAATCATATCTAGTAACACTAGGGAAAGAATAATGTCTGTGTCCAAGAATATTCAGCCAAGTTAGCAGTCTTTCACATTTAACTATATGCCCTAGGAGGAGTCAGGACAAAAAGCCTGACAACTATGCAAATAATTTCCATTTCATCTTCTCTTCACTCACCAGGAAACTCCACATACCAAAGACTGTTTTAACTTTGAGTAAACATCTTTTCTACCAACTGTTTCTTGAATTATTTAAATTTCCCGAGGTAGCACAAAGAAGGTGGTTTGGTGGCAATAGCCACTTCCCTTCCATATTAATCTCCATCAGCCTCTTTACAAAAGCTTCCCCAAACAAGCACATATTCTAAGTTTTAAAAAGGTGTCTTCAGGAGAGGGAGGGTGGGAGGCAGATGCAAGAGGGAGGAGATATGGGGATATATGTATATGTATAGCTGATTCACTTTGTTATAACTCACCATTGTAAAGCAATTGTACTCCAATAAAGGTGTTTAAAAAAAAACATGTCTTCAATGGAAAGGTGGCTCCAAAGCCACTCCCTAGCCAATGTTTACCCTTCCGCTCTAAGCCCTTCTACTTTGGTACAGTCCTCCTTGATTGTACCACAATCTAAATGTTCTTAGTAGGCAAGACAGACGTAGTGTTATGAGTAAGGGCTTTGAAGACAGACTGCCCAAGTTTGAACTCTGGATTTGCTACTTAGTAAATCTGGGTAATTTACATAAACTCTGTTATGTCTATCTCCTCATATGTAAAATAGGGATTAATAATACTACCTAATCTGATAGCACAGTTTTTCATTCTGCAGGTTGCAACCCATTAGTGTGAGTAATAAAATCAGTTTGCTGGGTCACAACTGGCATTTCTTTAATTGAACGAGACAGAATAAAATAAAATAGAATAGAAAAAAATGAGTTTTAAACATACTAAAAGTTTACCATGAATTTTTCCATTCATATACGAGATACACATAGAGGGATCACATACTACTAAGTCTCAATTTCTCACTGGGGGTCATGTTCAAAAGTTTAAAAGCCTCCGTTATATGTTGACTATGGGGGAAAAATGTATTAATAAATACCAAGTATTTAGTATACTGCCTAGCACTTAGTAAGCACTCTGCTACCTTCTGTGATCTTTGTTGTAATAATGATAACCTATTTTGTCATCATCATCATTATCATCTGCAGAACTCAGAAAAGTAAACAAGTAAAATCATAATATAATTGATGGTAGCAAAAAATTACATAGAAACATAGGTCTTATTAAAGTTTAATTAATAATATTAAAATATCTATAGAAATAATTGTAAACGATAATTTGGAAAGTGTTTAAAAACAGAAAATAGACAGAAATAATATAGTAAGTTTATATATCATGGCTTCAAGTAAGAGAGATACTGAATTTAGGGGCCCTCAGCAATCTAGTAAATAATAAGTGTGTGTGTGTGTGTGTGTGTGTATGTGTGTGTATGTGTGTGTGAGAGAGAGAAAGAGAGAGAGAGAGAGAGAGAAGGAGATTTATACAGGTTCATGATGACCTGGAGAAAATATCAGATTTTCTTGCCTTTGATTCTATGTTTCAAAGGAACAATCCATTATTAATTCTACTCCTCACCTGCAGCACTCTGCAGAAGGTAGGGGAGTGAATCAGTTTCACCAATCACTGGACAAGTATATCCCCAATTCTAAATGTTAACTTGTGCACAGTAAGAATAAACTAGAGAAGTTAAACATGAGTATTGTATAATTTTTATTTTTATGCTCCTCATTGTAATTTGAAAAATAAAACTGGCATTCTGATTTGCACATATGTTCCTTAGGAGTCTGGTGAGCATGAAGCTATTGCTGAGACACACAGCAATTCTTTCTTTACTAGCCAAACCCAGTTTCAAGAGCACATGGATAGAATAATATGAGCACAGTAAAGAGATACTATTACCCTGAGAAGTCTTTCTGGGCCAACAAACACTGGCCTCCAAAGAAAGATGTATCCCAGTGGTTTTCAAGACGTTGTTTAGTGGCAGAACCCACCTAAAACCTTGTGATAGAAAACCAAGACTCTCTGAGGTGACACAGGTCAGGAGCTGGAAGGAGCCTGGAAAACTTCCCTCATCATTCCCCACCATTTCCTTCTCTTTCCACATCGCAGATGTTGAAGAAGCTCCGTGGGATCATTTGAAGAAGACCTAAAATAGCTCCTCTGTTCTATCTCTGTAGTTCTCAAATTACAGTGTGCCTCAGAACCATCAGGAAGGCTTGATAGAACCCAGATGGCTGGACTCCACCATTGTCTGATTCACAAGGCCTGGTGTGAAGCCTAACAATCTGCATTTCTTCCAAGTTTTCCAGGTGATGCTGATGCTACTGGTCCAGCAGCTCCATTTTGAGAACCACCGCCTTATCATATATCTTTAACATATTTGCTTAAAATAATGAAAATGCAAAGATCACTTGTATTTTATTCCTTTGCAACTGATTTGAGAAATTTAAATATTTTTATTACCTTAGCATTCTAAAAATTCAAGATATAAAAGTAATTGGATTTGAGGATTTTTTTCAACCAGTTTTTAAATCCTAGTGATTCAGCATCATTAATAAGAGCACCCTCTCCAGAGCATGAGAAAGCTCTGATAAAGTGCTATAGCAACAAACCTTCCTAAAAGTTCTTTAGGTGCTGTTTGCTTACAGAACAATAAATGTTCCCTGTTTGGAAATAATCCCCAAATGTTCCCTCTTGTTTTAACTGCCTGAATTCTTAACATACGCGGTACACATATTGTAATCTATGACTGAATGGAGCCCCTTCTTTTCTCAGGGAGAATGGAAGGATGTTATTTTCGGGAACATTAAGGCTACCTTTACCATTTTTTTTTCTAACTGGCAAAATACTGCAATAAAGTATTGCTCAACTCAGACTGAAACAATTTTCCCATCTGTCAAAATATTTTAAATAGTATCAAGCTGGTATCACTTTGTCAAAACATTTCATCAGAAACAGTATCTAAATTTAAACAAGCAGTTCCTCGAACTATGCAAGTAAGGTGAATAAACTGTCACTGACACAATATATTTTTTGGAAAATCCACAAATTCTCATTAGAAAGATCTTGAAGGAAATGGGTGTTTAAACCAAGGATAAATGTCCAGTGGGTAGAAAAAAATGAATACTGCCTAAAGGACTGAACATTTCATTGTCCTAGAAATGACACACTTCAATTCTTCCCAAACAGTATAAAACAAGCCCAGCCTTACAGCCTTACAAATAACTCTAGTCAGTCTCAGTAAACTTAAAATTGTGCAATAAAATACAGGCAATGTGGATTGATGTAGAGACATCAACAAGCATAAACAAGAGCATGGGATTTGGAGTTGATGCTAATTCTCCCCTCACCAGACGTGTGACTTTGGACAGGTTTCCTGAGGTTTCTGGACCTCAGTTTCTACATCTGCACACACAGGTAAAACCTGCCTTATGAAGTGGCCTTAAAATACCAAGAAGGTATTTGATGGGCTCTGTTTTCTTGTCTTCATGTTCACCCATAAAAACTCACATTAATCCCCAGAATTTGAGTTTAAATTGGGGACCAGTATGAGTAAGAGGGAAAATAATGGCTAGCAACTTTTCATATCAATAATATACATAAAGTATTCTGGCTTTAGGTAGTCTCTACTTTTTGTTATAAATCTAGCACAAGAAAAGGATTAACAGAACATCTCTCCAGGTCAGACCTAACACGTTTTCCTCACAAAGTAGTATAACTTCAATCATCTACAGAAGCTACCAAAACTTTTAAATCTTCAGAATGTTTAAAATCCACTATCAAGTACTAAATGCAAATCAAATGTCACTTTAGGAGGAAGTAGGTTGTATTCATAGCCAACAATAAGGCTGTGAACTTTCCACAGGTTAAATAATTACAGATCAGAGCTCAAGTTTATTTTTTTCCTTACAGGTAAAGTTTTCCTTTCTTGTAATGTGTTCAAACAAACCCACATGACTATGAAGAAAAAAGGGCTAAAACAGTGAATTTTTTCCTCTTTAATGTTTACGATATTCTATGTAGTCTTGGTTTTGCAAATTTCACATTCTAAGTCATCTAGTTGACCAGAACCAAGTTCATTAGAAGTCTTTAACAACCAAAATTGGTTTACAACACTGTTAAAATGTTAAGCTGGTCAGGAATGTAAATATAAACTAAGACAACGCGCTGAAATTTTTATTTAAATTGAAGAAGTTGTCTATGCATACATAAAGAATTTGTTCATTACTCTTCAGAATCATAGGATAACTTTTAACAAAGAATCTAACTTGTTTGTAACATTTTCATGTATACGTACTTTGCTAGTTTCTGAAATATTTCTCTTCTGCTTTTTGTAGGACTTCAAGTATTTTCATTACCTAGAAAGCATATCTGGTGAGAAGGAGAATCACAGATGCATAGCTTTCTTTTCCCACAATGATCTTTGGTGTTCAAGATCATTGTGGGAAAAGATATATATTTTTATATATCTTTTATATAGCAATGAAAATGATATATATTGGTCTTATGTATGTGATTACTGTTTTTAAAATATCACTATGATTTTGATTGTTATGATTTTATAATATTAGAAAATATTTTTAGAATATAAGGATGGCTAAGCACTTAATTTGAGAAGATGATTTAATATAACAAGAAGGATTCTGGCTTTCTTTTAATGGCCCTAAATAATAACCTTCCTTCCACACAAGTCAACGTTCAAGACGATTCTCACAATAAGAGACTTTTCTAATACGTATCAGGCAGATGCTTCACCTATGTGCATTTTTTATACTCCCAGATCGATCACTGTAAATGCCCATGCTTTTGAGGCATCAATTACTTGCCCACAGACACAAAATTCATAAATGGTGGAACCTGGATTTGAACGCAGGCAGTACGGTTTCAAAGCAAAACTCCTCCACCCCAAAAAGGATAGAACTATCTCTCTCAAAGAGTATACAATCCAGCTGGGGAGCCAAGACATAAGCACACAAATAAATTGAATAATAAAGGTTAGAAATAACAATTCAAGTTAATAAACAGAAGACGTGGCACAATGTGAACTGCGCAGTAGGGATAAGGAGTGAGGCCACTGCTGGCTCATACGGCCATGACAGATGGCTATGAAAGAGGATTGCTCAAATGGATAAGGAGAATGGGAAGAATATTAGTAAGTGGGAGATGTTCCACATGTCCATAATAACAGGAGGAAGGTGAGTAAACAATCTGATTGGAGCGAAGAATTTATACTGAAAAATGTCAGTGAAGCAGTTGAAAAGATTGTGGAAGTCTTGAATTTAAGTCTAGAGATAAGACTTAATCGTACCAGCATTGGTATCCATCCAAGGATTGTGAGCAGTAAAGTGCCTTGATCAAAGGCATATGGGAGAAGCATTCAGCAGTAGCAATGATTAGAACAGTATATGAGGAGGCACCAAAGCTGTGTGTGGAAGGACCACAATCTACTGGTCAATTTCAAACTATTCCCACATTACTCAGTGTTAGGTAAACTTGTCTTACTACCATCTTTTATTTCTTTACAAATGCTGCTACCTCAGAACCACATAAACACAGTTTGGGAACATGTCTAAAGCCACTTCACTCAGATTTGCTTCTGAAAACGTGCTGTAGCAGATGCTGTTGATGGTCCCTCCCTACCTATTTGCCTTTACCATTACAGTGTACACTGGGTAGACTTTGATTTCCAACTGCCTGCACCTGTATTTCCTTTCCAGTGGCCAGAAGTGCTGGGGACAGAACACTCCCACATTCACCCTAAGTTCTGATCAGCAGTCCTCAACCAATGACTAGGGTCATGAGTTGGCATATAAATACCTCTGCTCCTTTACCCCTGGGTGGAATATCTCTGGCGAGCATGTACACTGTTGTACACTGTTTCCCTCAGTTCCCCAAGTACAATTAAGCCTTAGTTATTCAGGGTAGCAACTTACTTGATATCATATTACCTTGGGGGCTGCTTTCCATTCCCTTGCTCATTTCCCTTATTAAGAGTTTCCTGGAATCTCCTCCCTAATAAAGGACTTAAACTTGATTCCTTGCCTCAGGGCCTGCTTAGGGTTGGGATGAACCCAAACTAAAACATATCATGGTCTTTCAGCCCACTCACCTTGGCTCAAGTTACTTTCCTTGCTCTAATAGTCTCTCAAGGCCCAGAAAATACCTCCCTCCACCCCTACTCCAAGCCTCCCTGATCAGCCCAGCCCATTGTGCCAGCTCCTTTTCCTGAACTTCTAAGCAATTATTGTCATTGCCTTTTTTTTTTTTTTTTGCGGTACGCGGGCCTCTCACTGCTGCGGCCTCTCCCGTTGCGGAGCACAGGCTCCGGACGCGCAGGCTCAGCGGCCATGGCTCACCGGCCCAGCCGCTCCGCGGCATGTGGGATCCTCCCGGACCGGGGCACGAACCCGTGACCCCTGCATCAGCAGGTGGACTCAACCACTGCACCACCAGGGAAGCCCTGTCACTGCCTTTTATTTGTTCTACATCACATGGTGTGTTATGTGTATGTGTATGTCTTATCCTCTCATTGACTAGACCTCCACCTAAAGATCAGAAACTTTGCTTCTCTGCACCCTCCACAGGGTAAAGCAGAGCTTTCTGTCATTCAAATGACTGTTGATAACTACTTCTCTCTGTTGGCCTACAGATCAGAAAACCTGCTGATAAAAGGGGAATCACACTTTTTCTAGCTTAGAGTTTAGATATGGTTCTCTGTAAATACATGGCTTGGAAGAGTAAGAGCACTTTTGTCAACATATGGTTGAAGCTGGCTCAAAACCATTTGAGGTTCCAGCCACCAGGAGAGAGAAAGAGCATGGAGAGTGACAAACAAAAGTCTTAAAACACAGATCCAGAAGTGACACGCATCACTCACATTCTGTTCATAAGAACTTAGTCACATGGCCATACCTACCTCAAATGGGGAATGAGAACTGTAGTGCCTAGTTGGTCAGTCATGTGCTCAGCTACAATTTTATTTCCATGGAACAAGGGGAAAAGAATTTTGAAAAGAACAAAAAGGATTTCGAAAGCTAACATTTTCTGCAATAGACTCCAACACCTATGCTTTTCAACGAAAAGAATCTAAGGTCTCACTCCACAGCTACCCTTTGCCATCTCTGAAAACTTAACAGCTTATTATGCTAGTTACTTGACTATGTTACAGTGGGGATAAATTTACCACACACTTAATTACATTAACTCATGTTCTGCCCTTTCTATGAAAAATTATCAACCTCTTAGTGGCTAATTTTTGCCACTGCATCCAGTGAAATCATATGCCTTTAGGAAAAGCCATGAAAAGACCAACTGACAAAATCACACTTAATATTGTATTATGTGGGAAATTAGGACCCCCACCGCCAAAATAAGTTACTGAACTGAAGTCTTTGATGATTGTTAGCTAGTAAATTGAGATATAGAACTCCAAAAACAGAAAAGCATGGAAGTAATATTTCTTCAACACCTACTCTTCTAAGTGCCTTAATTAATTCAAACAAAGAATTACTGAGTACTTATTAATGCCCCAAACACTGTACTAGAGACCAGACACTGTCTATGCCTTCCAGAAGGTTAGTTTCTAGTTTTACATAATTATTTCATTTTACCTTTACTATCATCTTATAGAGTGGACACTGTAGATGAGGGAACTGAGACTCATAAAGTCAATTTACCTATGTCTTCTGGAAGGTTAGGCTCCAGCTTTATATAAAGTATTTCATTTTACCTTCACTACTACCTTACAAAGTAGACATTATAGATGAGGAAACTGAGACTCAGAAAGGTAAACTCAATTTACAAATGTCACTGAGCTAGTCAAGGATATTGTTTATGTTAAAACCCAGATCATCTTGGCTTCAAGACCAATGCCCGTTCCATGATGTCTCAAGCCCCAGCTCCAATCACACCACACATTAGCAATGACTTAACCAAAAAAATCACATACTTGGTATCATCATCTGGATTTTTTCTCATGGGCTGACTGAAATGATGCATAAAAATTACATATGCCAAGTGAGTCCCCATCGGAACCATTATTAGTGAACTGTGCACATGGGCATACGCCACAAGTGGCAATTAAGTGCATAAAATCAGCAGCACTGACCCAAGAGTGTAAACAAACAAGGAGACTGGGGAGTATTATTAATCACATGCACATTGTCTACTTAATTGCAACTTGAGCTCTTAAAGTTAGAAGAGAAATTTCCACTTAAGGAAACTGCCAACTGGTGACACCTCTGTTCTTAATATCTGAGTACTGTAGATTTCAGAGACCTACACATATGACTTCAGAGTCATCGAAACATTAAAGTGAATCACTTAATCAAATGCACATGCACAAAAGTACCAAAGTAGAAGATTTATACAAAATCCATCTTCTTAAGTACTGAACTCTGTGGCAGTTGAGAGGGAATAGGAAAACATACATGTGCTAAGACCTTATCACCTGAGAACATCTAAATAACAAGGTAGACTTTTCCTATTGCATCATTCTCTCACCTTCATTATTGAACAAGAGTACCTGGTAGAGAAATGTGAGAAGGGGATGGCACTCCCCACTTGAGAGCAGATAATTTTGATTTCTTTATTTTGTATTTCATGAGTTACAAATAAAAATAATATTGTGATGCATTCTATACACGTTTATTGTTGTATATTTATACACACATATATATAAATTCATATATTCAAATGCAGTAGGAGTCAAAGTTTTGGTCTCTTTCTACATTTAAATGCTTAGATAGTAATATGAAAGAAAATATTAAGCTATTTACTATCTCAGTGGGATACTAAATGAAAACTAATGTCTCTGGAATAAAATAGAAGATTAAAGCACTTCAAGCGAAAAAAAAAATCTAATGTGTCTGGATTGTTTTTTCCTATAATTATATTTAGTGTAAATTCAAAATAAAGACAATTTCATGTTCTATCATAAAACATAATTTCAACTACCACACTTAAATTAAATTGTTCCATTTGAGTATATAGACATTATATCTATGCACTTAGACAACAGCTCATGATAATATGACCTTAAAATATTCTGATACCTTATGTTGAGAAGCTGGTAAGTTCCAACTGAACATTTAACTTGAGGTAATATTTCTTTAAGCAATTTTACAGAAAATGAGTATGATGTGGTCTTCAGATGCATATGCAATAAACAGTTTATTTTTAAAAAACTGATTGCAGGGAAAGTGTTTTTCCCTAAAGGACAAAAATGTTTGCATTTCTTAACTTCAGTTTTGAAAACCAAATTAAATTATTTAACTGTACTGAGTTCTTTCTTGACAGTATTTTTCTCAGCATGGTTCATGAAGAACTGTGCAAGCAATTCTTTATTATTATTACCTAGAATCCATGATTTCAGAGTTTTCAACTGCTGTTTCATAACCATTAGTAAAATGGTTGTGTTTCTCCTAAAAGTAATTTTTTGTCAATTACATATATGAAATCATATTTGTCTTCCAAAATATGAAGGAAATTTTTTTTCCTGGCATGTTCAGCCAAGATAAGGCTTTGTCTAACTTTAACCTACATGTTTACTTGGAATACTTTGTGTTGTATATAGTTCAAGAACTTTAAAATATGTATTTATTAAAATATTTACTTATATTTACTTAAGATGATATTTGCAAACTAAAAAACTGAATCAGTTTGTTCTTGTGGATGTCTTAATTTTATTTTGGAAGAAAAATCATCCATATATAATTAATATATTGCTTTATAATCTGATTTATTCTACTTAGCACAGAAACATATTTTATATACTATTAAATATATTTTTGTAGTGGCTTACCCAAGCTGCTTTTTTTTTTTTTTTTTTACGGTACGCGGGCCTCTCACTGCTGTGGCCTCTCCCGCTACGGAGCACAGGCTCCGGACACGCAGGCCCAGCGGCCATGGCTCACGGGCCCAGCCGCTCCACGGCATGCGGGATCCTCCCGAACCGGGGCACGAACCCGTGTCCCCTGCATCGGCAGGCGGACCCTCAACCACTGCGCCACCAGGGAAGCCCCCCAAGCTGCTTTTAAATCATCCTTCAGTTCATTGTATTTCTTCATTAAGGTATATGTAAGTCAAAGCAAACCTGACATTTACAGAAGGACACTTTCCACTTGTTAAAATCAGATCCTATTTTTGACATTCCTTGGAAAAGTCAGTATAGCATCTAGAGAGAGACAGCAGTAGAAGGAAGAAGACTCAAATTTTAGGGTGGTGATATCTGAGTTCCTGGGAAAGTTGCTTAATATCTCTCAGGACCTGAAGTATTTTAGCTGTAAAAGTTTACATAATAAAGACTATTTTACTTGTCAAGAGAGTCTCTTGAGAAGCCTTCAAAATTTAACACCTATGACTAAAACATGCAGCTCACTGGAATCCAGCAGGGAAAAGTGTTTGCTAAGGTGAAGGTGAACTGGTATCCTTTCCTCTCCATTACAAAGCCCCACATGACTGATCCTGGAGATTTTCCTTTACTACCAGATCAATCGTACTTTTCAACCAAGTAAGAGTTCCTTCCAGCTTTCTCTAGCTGGCACCAACCCATTTTTCGAATTGTGTCAGGCCATGCATTTTATTCAGTGACAATCTTTCTTTCTCTAACCTCTCAAGATGAACAAATACTTTTTTTTCTGACTTTGTAAAAAATCAAATTATGTCACCTCATTTCAAGGAAAAGATCTGCAATGACAGCCAGACCAAAACACCATTTGTATGCAAAGAGAGTTAAACTACTTGGAAAAGTACGCTTACCAGTAGAGTGTGGTATCATTAAACACAGAACTAAATTTGAAGCAGAAGTAGTAGAAAAAAATATATCTTGAAATTCGATAGGGTCCATTATGCTTCTTGATGAGATTACTTGCCTCTCCAATACATTACCCAAGGCGTTTACAAAACTGAGGGAATACATTACATTGGAATTATCAGAACTTTTCTAAGTAGGTCAAATTTTGAAGCAAAAAATGCTTTAAATTTTATGCAGTGTTACCAAAAAAAAAAAAATCTTAGGAGCTGTACATCCAAGGTGCTAATCACTTTTTAAAATAAATTTTTTATAAAAACTCTTACTCTTGCATAAACATTAAATGTACCACTTTAAAATGCAGAGTCAGATACCTGAGGCTGTTCTTTCACTGTCATCTTAATTCAGTTTTTAATAACAAAGTGATTTTAATTATTTAAATATCTTTATTCTTTTGGAAACAAGAAATGTTAGGCTCCAAAAAAGTTTAAAAATCTAACTCTTATCATCTTGAACCAAACAGATTCAGTTCTAACTGTAAATATAAAATACTATTTATCCTATCTACTGGGTTTTCACTCGTGGTGTTTTTGCAAAACCACAAAATTCTGGTATAATATTTTTAATAAAATTTTAGTTTTCTTATAGATAAATCTAAACTAGCAGGTTTACTATTTGTTTATATAACTTTTCATATGGGAATAGTTAAAACACCCAGCAGCTGTAGCATATGCCTAAGCCTGTCCTATGCGGGAACATAATAAACATAAAAATTGACTTAATAACCTAGTTCATTAATTCAAGTGTAAGCTGAATAAAAGAAAGTTAACCACTTTCAAAGTAAAAATTTCTTCTGAAAAGCATATCACGTAAGAAAGATGTAAAAATTTAGGTCTTTCTTAAATTTCTATCGTTATGTTGATAAAGGTAGATAAATATGGACCAAAAAGGTACTTGTACAAAGAAATAATACTAATATAGACCTGTTTGGCTTACATCTGCCACAGTTCCTGAATAGTCCTCCACTAAGCTCCACTTTAGGTGCAGACATGAAGACCCCAATGAAGATACCATCTGGGAATGAATACATTAGGCCAATAATAGCGTATTGTGAATTACTGTGAATAATACAGACTTGACACATTAGCATTAGTAACTAGCAGGCCTCTGAGAAAAGGGAATGTAGCACTGCAACATTTAAATTGGGTGTGAGAGAGGAAAGAGCAGAGTGAATCCCTTAGGCTTAGGCCCTAACAGGTAGGAAGAAGGTTCATAAAACGAGAAACGCTCAAAAGGTAGAAAAAATGTCTTTAAATGATTTTCCACATTATTTAGATCAACTTCTTATTTTGAAGAGGTAAAAATTTAGGATCAAAGAAACCAATAAAAAAGGGAATGGCAGCCCCAGAAACAAACATTGCTGATGTCACAATTTTACCTAGCACTGATGCCACTTATGGCTCTTCCGATAAATTACACTCCTTTTCGAACAGGATTAAAAACTTGTTCCAAGTAATATAAGAATTCCAAATCAAACCATATCATATGTCTCGTCACAAGAATCCAACCTAGTTTTGAATGTTAATCCACTACAAGAATGCATATTGTGAAGAGAGAAAGACAGAGGAAGCATATGGAATAGAAATAAATTGATAAAGGATTTTAAAACAAAAATAAGCAAAAAACAATAGAAAAAGCTCATAGTTTTTGTTTTTGTTAATCCCACCATTACCTATGGGCACTCACCAAGCGTAAAATCCCTTCTGTCCCTACTTTTCCTTTCATATGGCTTCAACTTGCACCCCACACTGAAGACTCGCAAATATCTGTCTCCAGTTCTGGCATCTCAACAACGACTATATCCCTATCTGGAATTGCTCTGAGAGAGCAAACTCTTAGATGCCATAGCAAAGAGAGGTCCAGATAATGAACATGGTACTTCGATCTTCTTGAAGGAAGGCAAAGAGTACAAAATCAATCTCACTCTGTATGTTTCTTGTCCCCTGTCTCTTTCTGTACTTCTGTTAATAAAACCTCCATTCTACCACCATGTTTAAAACAGTCATTTTGATCTTAGGCTCATCCTTTTCCCATGGATATAGTCACAAAAGATGTCTAATCCTTTCTAACAGTGCCACTGTTCTCACCCTTGGTGCAAAGCCTCACAGCCACGTGTCTACATTTCTAAAACAGTCCTTGACCTCATTTTATTCTTTCCACTCTTCCCCTTGCCAATCCATCCTACAGGCATAGACATTTTTTTAAATTGTGGAAAAAACACTTAACATGGGATCTACTCTCTTAACAATTTTTTAAGTGTAATACTACACTACAGTATTTCAATTCTTCTGGATAAATACCCAGAAATGGGATTGCTGAATCACATGGTAGTTCTATTTTTTAACTTTTGAGAAACCTCCATATTGTTTTAGATAGTGCTGCATCATTTTACATTCTCACCAATAGTACGTAAGGGTTCCAATCTCTCCGCAACACCATCAACACTTGTTATTTTGTTTCTTTAGTGTCCATCTAACAACTGTGAGGTGATATATCATTGTTTTGATTTGTATTTTCCCGATAATTAGCAAGAGTGATCATCTTTTCATATACCTGCTAGCCATTTGTATGTCTTCTTTAGAAAAATATCTATTTAAGTCCTTTGCCCATTTTAATCAGGTTACTTGGCTTTTTTGCTATTGAGTTGTAGGAGGTCCTTATATTTTTTGGATATTAACTCCTTATCAGAGCTTGCAAATATTTTCTCCCAACCCATAAGCTGCCTTTTCATTCTGCTGATGGTTTTCTTTGCTGTGCAGAAGCTGTTTAGTTTGATGTGGTCCCACTTGCCTATTTTTGCTTTTGTTGCCTGTGCTTTTGGTGTCATATCCAAAAAATCATTGCCAAGGCTGATAATGTGAACTTTTCCCCCTATATTATTTCTTTAGAGCTTTATAGTTTTAGGTATTATGCCTAAGTCTTTAGTCCATTTTGAGTTGATTTTTGTGTACGGTGTAAGATAATGTTCTAATTTCATAGACATAAGCATTTAAAAAACTCTAATTTCATACCTTGTTTATATATAAGTACATATATATATAGTAAAACTTTAATATGAATTAAAGAAACAATAAACAAAAATTCAGAATCGTGTTTACCTTTGGGTGAGTGAAGGGGATGAGAAGTCACACGGGAAGCTTCATTGGTAATGGTCATATTCAGCTTCCTAAATTGGTTATGTGTTCCTAGTAGTTTATTATATTTATATATACTTCCACACAATTTTAGATATATGAACTATTTTATAATAAACTAAAAGCAAAAATGTTTATTTTTAGAGAAAGGGATGGGACCTTTTAGGGTTTTTAAAAATGGATCTAATAACTTTCAAAATTATTTTTTAACATTAAGACTTCCTTAATATACACTTTAGCATTGGAACTAACTCTACTTAAAGGTTCCAGCTCTGATGTAAAATTCTAACATCCATTGGGTGGAGCACTGTCTTCTACTTCTCACCACACAGACAAATTCTGTTAAAAGTTAATTCTGCAGAGGCAGTTCATACAAATGCACTTTACTTTTATTGATTCACTTCTTTCTACCAAGTCTCAGGATAAAAATGAAATTCAAAGATTACTTACTATACAAACTTACTGGTAGACCATGAAAAACACAGTAAGAGATCCCTACTCTTTTGCAGAAAAACTCAAGTCAAGAACTATGACTGCCAACACCTCATGGTAGGCGCTGAGCAGGTCTGCATCATAGTCAATGTCAGGTTTCTCAACCTCAGCACTATTGATATCTTGGACCAAATAATTCTTTGTTTTGTGAGGATGCCCTGTGTATTGTAGAATATTTAGCAGCGTCCCTGGCCTCTTCCCACTAAAAGCTAGTAGCATATTTGGCCCCAAACGTGACATTCAAAAATGTCTCCAGACTTTGCCAAATATCCCCAGAAGATAAAACTGTCCACAGTTGAGAACCACCTGACTATGTGAATGGCACCCCCTAGAGGTGCCCTCAACAGTACCTAGCCGCCTTGACATTGAAAATACAAATAGGAAGAAAGTGCTGAGTTCAAGCAATTTACACTTTGGGGGAAATAAATTTAGACTGGCATAAATACTTTATTATTATTCCCTGAATACTGTACAGTTACGTGAAAATAAAATAAGGAAACATGAATATATTGCCACTTAGGGAAATAACATGACTCAAATAGAATTAATCTTATGTATTAATTGAATTAGTCAATAGTAAATTGATTAGTCAGTATGTCAAAATGTAATAACATCTTAAAGAAATTAAATGTTCTGTCTACTTATTGTATGCCAATGAGCTTCACATTACCAAATCCCATGATGTTTTTTGATAATTTATTAGCTCTTTAATTAGCATTGGATATGGGTAACCATTCAATTCTCCTGAATATTCTATGCTTTCTGGTTTTCTCTTTTCTCTGGCTACTACTTATTCATTCCTTTACTGTTTACTTCTCCTCTACATGTCTTTTAAATTTCAGAGTTTTCCATGGTTGAGTACTGAGCCCTCAGCTTTTCTCACTTCATACCATCTCCCTAGGTGATCACATCTATTTCTATGGCTTCACATACCATCTACATGTCACTTGACATATTCCCTTGAATCTTTCAAAAGCATTTCAACTGAGATGTCCAAGGCTTCTCTTCTAGTTTGCCCCATCTTCATATATGACAACTCCATTGACCCAGCTGCTCATGTCACAGAATCATAATTGCCATTTTCCTCACTCTTACTTTCACATCCAATTCCCTACCAAATCCTATTGATTGGGGCTTCCCTGGTGGCGCAGTGGTTGAGAGTCCGCCTGCCGATGCAGCGGACTCGGGTTCATGCCCCGGTCCGGGAAGATCCCGTGAGCCATGGCTGCTTAGCTTACCCTGCGCGTCTGGAGCCTGTGCTCCGCAACGGGAGAGGCCACAGCAGTGAGAGGCCTGTGTACCACAAAAAAAAAAAAAAAAAAAAATCCTATTGATTACACTGGATCCCTCAGCTCTGTCCACTGGCACTATTTATTCCAGGCTACTATCATCTCTAGACTAGGCTACTCTAAGGGTCTTCTAACCTGTTTTCATGTGTCTTAATCTTGCTTCTTGAGAATGTGTTCTCTACTCTGTAACTAATTTAAAAATAATATTCAGATCATGCAACTTCCTGCATAAACTTTCAATCACTTCTGATTGCACTTAGAATAATATGCAACCTCTCTGCCGTGACATACTAGGCTCTGAACAATCTGGACTCCTTACACCTCCAAGCAACTTTCCTCCTTTTACATGTTTCAACCACACTGGCCTTTACTCTCTTTCTCAGAGAGGCCAAACTCTTTACCATTTTGGCACATGTAGCTCCGCTGTGATTAGAAGGATCTTTCTATGTCATTCAGACTCATCTTAAAGTGAACCGCTTTTAAGAGAGAATCTCCCTGAACCCCAAAATTATATATGACATGTTATATAAATATTTAACATGTATCATACCATATGATTCATACAACACTCCTAGGAGCTCGGTATCATTTTGCAGGTAAAGAAATCAAGGCTTAGTAAGGTTAGTAAGATACCCAAAATCACAGAGTAACAGGATTTGAACCGTGGCTCTCTTATCTCTTATCCACACACGCACTGCCTTCCCAGTGTAGTTGGTCCAAGGAAGATAGAAAATATTTTATGAACTATAGCTTCACTCACTTCATACAACTTTGTTTCACCTACTGGTCTGTAAGCTTTCTGAAGGTAAGAGCTGTGATTATTGATCTCTGAAACTGCAGGGCAGGTGACACTAAAAAATTGTGACTAAATGGCTGAAAGAACAAAAAAGAGAGAACTCATCTCAAGGAAAAATAATGCTTTAGTTATTTAAGACTTTTAATAAAACTTTTAATCCCCAAACAGCAGTACCATAAAAGCAGGACAAATGTTAAATATTAGGACAGAAATGGAGGATTTGGGAGCATGAGGCACTCACTGGTACTGTCATCCAGTGGGGATGACCAAACCCATCAGAAATCACATTAGTGCATACAGACTTAGGGGACCCTGACAAGCTAAATGGTACTTCTGAACCATAGATGGATACGGAAATTTCCAACCCAGAATCCTACTTTTCTCATTGTGAATCATGTGTTCTTATGAGATAACGGGTATTAGAGGAAAAACAACCACACACACAGTTAATGGAACAATTCTGGAAAGAATGGTTTGCAGTCGCCAGTACTAAACTGCGTCTTTGCTTTCTCCAAGGTTTAAGAGTCCAAGGACGCTTTATAACAATGATCCTTCCCACTTCACTGCCTCCCCCACCGGCAGCCTCAACTCCATTTATTCCCCCACTTCTCTGCAAAAAAGATAGCAGGATTTCAAATCTCTTCCAATGTTTCTATAAGGAAAGCTTGGCCGATTCTATCAAGATGACAAAAGTACTGCACTCAATGAAGGAAAGATAAAAGTAAAGGTGAAAGATTGCTGAATGTATCCAATTGCTGATAAGAGAAGTCAGTCATTTTATATCTGATGTTTTCATTTTTATCTGGAAATTCCAGACAGTGTCCCTTTCAGTGAAGGAAATTTTCTTTAAACACCATTACTCCACTGAAGGGAAAAAAAAAAATTCTCCCAAGTTGTGAAATTAACCTCTCCCTTCATTCACACATTTGGTTCTATTTTTACAGTTGTACCAGTAATCTAAAAGAAAGAGCACTGAAAGTTAATTCCAGGTTTCTAAAATGTCTGACTGTGCATGTCCCAGTTCTCTGCAGCACCTCCCAAAAGATTCGGCCAATTTTTATTTCTGCAGCACATCAGTGTTTATCATTTGTTTTACAACAGCACTGAATGTTCTAGAAAATTGACTTAGATGAATTTCACCCATCGTTTACAAAAACTCAAGAGAAACAAATGGCGGCGACCTTATAAACAAAATCCACCACTGAGGTATGGTTAATTTACTAAAAGAGCATTTCTTTTTTTTACCCTCTCAGTTCAATATTTACTTCATTACAGTGGTAATTCCACCCCCACCTCCACTAGCCTCTGTATTTGTCAAGATTTCTGACAAATTTCCAGCTTATAATTAGGCATTATGAAAATTCACTGTGGGAAAAAATTTTGTCTATTGCTAGACAAAAGCTTTTCCATTCAACTTGCTTTAAAGGATTATTGATGACTTTCACCTTCAGGAAGGCTACGAGCAAAATCGTGGATGCACTTTGATTGCACACGTATGAGTAAACTGATTCTTATGGACAGATGCTCTAAGAAGTGGTTAAGTCAGACAGAACTGGAACAAAATCCTGGTTGTCTCTTATTAGCTGGGTAATCAAAGTAAATTGCTTAAAGTCTCCGTGCCTCAGTTCCCTTATCTATATTATATATGTTATCTATGAAAACATCACCCAGTGCAGTATCAAGCACATAGTAAATGCTGAATAAATAGCAGCCATTGGGGGCTTCGCTGGTGGCACAGTGGTTAAGAATCCACCTGCCAATGCAGGGGACACGGGTTTGAGCCCTGGTCTAGGAAGATCCCACATGCCACGGAGCAACTAAGCCCGTGTGCCACAACTACTGAGCTGAGCTCTAGAGCCCGCGAGCCACAACTACTGAAGCCCGCATGCCTAGAGCCCGTGCTCTGCAACAAGAGAAGCCATCGCGATGAGAAGTCTGCGCATCGCAAGGAAGAGTAGCCCCTACTCAGCGCAACTAGAGAAAGGTCGCACTCAGCAACAAAGAGCCAATGCAGCCAAAAATAAATAAAATAAATAAATAGCAGCCATTAGTATCTGTATTAATATTATGGAGAAGGAACAGAATAGGGAAGGTCCTCACTTCTCATTTGTTGCCATCTTTAGAATTTCTCCATCTTCATTACTAATGAAAACAGTATCTGGGCAGCTTGTGGCCTTGGAGGGTGGAGTCAAGCATGGAGAGCTCTGTCTCTGAGAGGAAAGGACATGAGCTCAGATGTGAGGCAGCCTCCCAGGCTCAGCAGGGCTGCCCAAACCGAACTACAACACACCCCCTTTCAGGGATTAGAGAAGCCCATGACTCTTCCCTCAGATCGACTACTCCTTGCTCTGCGAGCTTAGACAAATTTCTACTCCCTCATCTTCAAAGTGAGAGGACGGACAAGACCAGCTTTGATCTTCTTTTCAGACAGAACTAATTCAGGGTTGGTGGGGAAGAGTTTTCTGGACGCAGGAGCTAGAAAGACATCTCAGCGGACTTTTTTCTTAGCCTCACATCATCAAATAACCAGGAGAAAAACAATGGTCAGAAGACAACCAAGTATACTCAAGCATGCGTTTGCTTCCTATTTGAATGAATCTCATTCCTACTATCCCTCTAATAATTTCAGCAAACAGCTGTGGGATTAACCTACAATGAGCACTCTCTGCTCTCAGCAAGTTGCAAAGTCTTTACAGGCACTGTCTCATTGTTTTCTAACCTGAAAAGATCAGTTCTACTATTATCTTCATTTGTCAGGTGAGGAAACCAACCAGGGCATTAAGAACATTGTGAAACTTCCACAAGGACACTGAATTACAATGGAATCAAAATTTGAACCCCAAACAGTCTAGCTCCAGAGTCCATGATCTGAACTACTATCCTCTACTCCCAATCCCACTGGTAAAGCAGCCACTGGAAAATTGGTTTTGCTTTCTCTGACTCATAATTGAATTTTCTAAAAAAATATTTCTCTAAAACTTATATTACTGAACTGGTATAAGCCTTCAGGAGATTCTCGGCCTCTTTCATTTAATGTTCACAATGGCACATTTCAAATATGGCAATTCAGCTAGACTAAAGTGCCACAGAGGTGTGGATGAAACAGCATGGGTGCTGACTTCATAACTCTTGAAGCTGTGTGATAGGTGCACGAGGTATCTATACACTGTTCACTCTACTTTTGTTTGTGCTTGAGATTTACCAAAATAAAAAGTTAAAAGCAATAAACTTTCAACCACAGAGAAGATAACCTAAGATCTTAAGCTGTTACAGGATCCAGAAGGACATTTGAGCTCAGTAAGTCAATGCCTCTGCTGACAATTCCAAAGTCTGGATTTCAAGAACTAAGGGTGCAGGAACTTACTTGTCAAAAATTTTATGAATACAAGAATCCTCCCCTCAGAATATTTTAGTCTTGTCTATCTGGAACAATAAAGACTTTCCTGGAGTTGAATCTTTTGCTCACTCGAATGTCTGTTGTTGTTAGAGCTACGGCTGCTGATTGGAAAACCTTTTGCTTCCCTCCTCCTAACAGGTTTATCTTTCCATAGAAATTACTAAAGACTATTTGTGTAATCAAACTTTAAAACTTCCACCCCAATATCCTTTTCACAGTTCTCTTAGGAGAGTAAAAGAAAGAAACTTACCCGTTCTGTTGTGCATTCCCTCTTTGCCAAAGTGTGCTGTGGTTTCGAAAACTAGCCCAGTCCTTCTGAACTTTTCTGTATCCGTTATAATATTAAAGAACCACAAGGAAGGGAAGTGGTTAGTCAACTTACTAATTTTATCAGTCCCTCCCACTGGTTAAATAGTACCTGATGCTACAGACACAAAATCAGTTTTCCAGCTCACTTCCCTGCTACAGCACGACTTCATAAAAACAGCATAACTTGAGGGGAAAGACACTGATGATATCTAGTTCATAGACATGAGACAGTTACTGAATGAACATTTTATTAGTATTAATAAGAAACCTAACAGATGACAGAAACCAGTGATTCAACAAAATGAAGAGGAGGAGAAGAGAGAATGTATGTCAGCTCCATACTCTACGCAAACTCCATCAGTTGGGTGGGAAAGGGAGTGATTTTTAATGCAGTCAGAGGATGTGTGGGAAGTAGCTGGTGTTTCATTTGTTGATAAATTATTCTGTCTGGAATGGAGCCAGTCTACCGGATATAGATACTTCCACAATGTGAGGCCCTGGCCCGAATGATTCTCTTCCTCTGGAGTTTAGCAATTAAAACACATGACAAAGTGGTAGATATGTGCCTCTGGATGAGGGAAAATTTAATGTCCTCTGAGGAAGCTATAAGCAGTTTTCTAGGTGAAAATATCTGCAATAAATGAGAAGAAAATGAAGGACGTAAGACACGTTTTAATGAAATAAAATACTTTTTATCTGTTGATCCAACTCTAAAAGATTGCAACGTACAAAATGCTGTCACCCAAGAACCATCAGCAGCCCTATCTGGCTCCCACTAACTTCGGGCAAGCAGATTTTGAGCACTGCAAGGCTTCCCATTTTTCTTTTCTTTTTTTTTTTTTTTGCAGTACGCAGGCCTCTCACTGTTGTGGCCTCTCCCGTTGCAGAGCACAGGCTCCGGACGCGCAGGCTCAGCGGCCATGGCTCACAGGCCCAGCTGCTCTGCAGCATGTGGGATCTTCCCTGACCGGGGCACGAACCCGTGTCCCCTGCATCGGCAGGTGGACTCTCAACCACTGCGCCACCAGGGAAGCCCCCCATTTTTCAAGAGAAAATAAATAACTGGATTTTTATGTGAAATCTCCTTTTTCAAAAGACTGGCAAACACCCTTCAGATTACATAAAATTTGTCTGCAGGCTGACATGATCTCTGCCTTAGGTATTAGTTGCTCAATAAAAAACACTATAATGACATTTACAAAATGCATATTTTCAAAGATATGATGTAACATGCAGGTGACCAAGACTTTGGTCTCATCTTGTAAAAACATTCATAGATGAATGATACAGAATAGACTCTGGAGTAGCTGCCAATGTGTTAACAGGAATTCTCCATGAATATGGTTTTTTTTTCTATTTTACTCTTCAGTATTTTCTAATTTTCCCAAAGTGAACTAAGGTTTTATAGTAAGAAACAAGTGCTAGAGAGTTTTTAATTTTTAAAAAAATCAGAGGAAAGTAACTATGAAAACTCTATGAAGATATTCATAAAGGACCACAGTTGAAATGCATAAACAAATGAAGTATCTCTCAAATACTCAATTCTGCTCCATCTCGGGAACTGGCTAAAGATCAGATGTAAAAATTAAGCTGTCTGCAAATCAGAAGAGGGATGTAGCCAAGTAATAGGATTCATTACCTTGTGTTCCAGATATATAGGTCATTATTTTATCTCCTTTATTAGATAGCCAGAGCTCACACAGGCAGGATTTAAGACTGAATGAATAACACAGAAAGCACTTAATAATTGTGTATTGATCTAAGGCTTTAAAAGAGGTAAAAAATAAATTTCCCTATGAGCTAAATAATAATTTAACCTTTAAAATGGTCTTTAATAATTTAATTAGCTATTCCCTATTTACAAAATTAATATTAGAAGCTGAGTCATGTTTGAATTCAATAAAATTATTTTATTAATTTCCTCTAAGGCTTAAGAAATACCTTATAAGACCTCTCTTCTTTATAAGCCAGTCTTATCCTTCAGTCTGCTGAAGACTTGGATCACATTTTACTCCTTTAAAAACTTATTTTTGGGCTTCCCTGGTGGCACAGTGGTTGAGAGTCCGCCTGCCGATGCAGGCGACACGGGTTCGTGCCCCGGTCCGGGAAGATCCCACATGCCGCGGAATGGCTAGGCCCGTGAGCCATGGCCGCTGAGCCTGTGCAACTTATTTTCCCCCAAATTAGACTTATTTAACTAGAAATGTTTCAAAGCTGATCCTGCTGGGCATCAAGATTGACATCCTGGAAAAATAAGCTAACATCTTTTTAAAAATCATACCTAATAAGACCATTTAAAGCATGCTCTATACACCCTAAAAATTCTGCAATTACTACTGATTTTTTGCAAATTATAAAAATGTATCAGTGACTGTATAGAAAGTAACTGTTAGAATCATAGTAATTGGTGTGGAAGTGATGATATAATTTTGGAGATGTTACCTCATTTTCTGTTAGGGAGCACAGTCCTGCTGGTGCTTACTTTGAAAGCAAATTCACCCTTTCTCCAGTCTTAAGCTCTATGTTTACTGAAGCTTCAGTCCTTAAACATGTTTTCAGGTTTATTCATTTCAATTCTTCAGAATCAGAAGACTATACAGTTTGTGAAGTAAATCTTTCCTTTCAGTTATATCTTTCAATTTCGATGACAAAAGCAGATGGCTGCAGGTTCAAAAGTTGCTAGTTCAACATTTTTGGGGAACCCAGGGTAAACACAACAAAATTACCAATTGCCCAGCATAAAAGGAGATATGAAAAGCTATCTCATAAGCCTAGTATCATGCAACACATCTTTCTGAGGGAAGCATCCCAAATGTAGTCTCTTTTAAATGCTTTAAGCATTTGATTAAACTTGCTGCTAAAGTGATTATTTTCAGCCAAGAGTTTGCTTATTGACATATATTCAAATAATTTTTATAACTGCCATAAGAATACAACATATCTAATACTTGCTAAAAAGAAAGGGAAACCATCCTCGGGTCTGTGTGTTTGTGTGTGTGTGTGTGTGTGTGTGTGTGTCTTCCTCAATAATACAACATGTAGTATTCAACTTCACTAGTAATCAAATAAATGCAAATTATTAAAGATTAATGTTTTTACCTATCAATTGATGCTAATGCATGATGATGACAGCATATGATGTGAAAAGGACTCTTGTATACTACTGATGAGAGTGTAAATTGGTACACCTTTCCTGGAAAAAAAAACTGTCACAGTATATCAAGAATCTTTTTAAAAGTCACACTCTTTGAGAGTGACTGTATTTCTAGGAATCATTTCTGAAGAAAAAAAATTAAAGATGTGGATTTATGTAAGTGAATGTCTATCACACTTATTTTAAAATTTGAACAACTGCAAACCGTCTATATCCTGAATATAAGGGGAATAATAAAGGAAATCATGGTATAATTATAGGTTGGATTATGATACAACTTCTATAAATCATGACATTAAAAATATTTAATGACACTAAAAACGTTCATAATACAATGTTAAGTAAGGAAAAAAAGATACAAAAACATGTATGTATTATTATCCATATCTTGGAACACAAACACACACACCACTCACACCTTCAGACTTCACATGTAAAATGTATCCACATATTAGATAGAAAACAGAATTTTTTTAAAAGCCCAAAATGTGAAGAAGGATTATCTCTGAATGGTATGATTATAGATAAAATTTATACTCTTCTTTTTACCTTTTTTTAAAAGCAAGTTTTCTACTTTGAACACCAGGGCAAAAAATAAATAAATATATCTGAAGACATCAAAAATATTTGCAAAAATATTTGTACTTTCCATGAGTGCTAGAATCTTATGTATCACAGTGCCCTTTAATTGATCTTTTGGACCAATTTTATTTTATTGTTACTTTAGCTTTGTGGATTTTTATTTTCTCCCTTGATAAAGTAAAGGCTGCCTGACAACACAGAATACTTAGGCTGAAATCAGCCTCACATTAATGAAGAAAAGATTGTCAGCTGGTCATCTTTCTAGTAACTCCACAAGAGATTCAATTACTCTTAAAATTAGCAGACTGCTAAAATTCACATCCAATTTATCACAAAACTAATAAGCAAAATTTTACCTGGGACAACAGCAATACTGAGTACTAGATTTAAACCAAGTGAAAGAGAAAGTAATTTATCTTTATCTAGTCTCCATAATACCAGATGCTTGAAATTTTTAACTCATTTAATTATCACAACAATTCTGAGGGTTCAGTTTTCTTACATTTATTTTACAGATGAAGAGACTAATTTACCAAAAGACTAAGTAAATTGACTAAGTCTTCATATTTGCTAAATGGAGGACCAGAATTGACTACAGATAATTCTGTAGTGCCAATGTCCAGCTCTACAGAGAGACGTTTCTTCTGGAATCCAGACAGTTCACCTACTATGGTAGTCTTAAAATTACAGACAACTTAAAGAACAAAATCCTTGAGGATCATGAAATTAGGAGATTAAAAATGGGAAATAAACATGCTTTACTCCTCTACAGTGACTATAGTGAAAGATTAAATAAGACCTAATAAATAACTGGAAAAACTATGCAATTGAATATATAACAGTGGCCATCTTTTCCAAACCAGGAGTCAGAACACAAGATCTAAACATATGAAATAGGAGTAATATGTGTGTGTGTGTGTGTGTGTGTGTGTATGTGTGTGTGTAAATTGACATCTTAACATATTATTTCTAAATACTAAATAAAATTCAAAATTATTTTTTACTTTAAAGCGGGAAAGTTTTAACTGTTCGACAAATAACAATTTGATCACAAAATCAAATAATACAAAAAGTATATGAGGACGAAAGTAAGAACGGCCTCATAATCCTACAGTGCAAAAATATTTAATAGCTAAGTGGCAGCTTCCCAGAATTCTTTCTATTAGTGTTCACAAGATCATAGTAGCACTTAAGAAAACAAAGGTTGGATAAATTGGCCAAGCTGTATAGTGAGTGACATGAGGCAGAGTTTGAACAGATATCTAACTCCCACAGTAATGGTTTTCTGCCTCCTCATTTTGCCTGGGATGGTGGAGGGGTAGGTGGAATACTCCACAAACGTGGGAATTGAGAGATTTGTTTGGATTTGCTTTTAATACTTTTCCAAAATTCAAAGTATTATATGGCTGATCCTGCCATTTACTACTGTTTCCCTTTGAACAAATCATTTAATCCCCCAGGCTGAATGTTCCCATCAATAAATAATGGTGATAACCTCCAAAAGTTCTGAAAAAAGTCTGACTCAGTGACTAAATGGAATTATATCTTAGTACTTAAAAATCTCTGTTTTATAGCAATACAACATAGTTCACATAAAAATTTAGTGCTATCCTTTGGAACTGTAAACAAAGAATTAAGATATCATTTACGTGATGTGTACTGACAATCCATTCTGCAAAGAAGAAAGATAACCATTTCACCAAATAACAGTCAGCTGTTATACTTTCTGCTACACAAACTTGGTATTCCACCCAGTTTAAAAATAAATCTCTAACTCACCTTTGATTTACTCTCTCTCTCTCCTTACTATGCCCTACTATGAAATGTCTCCCTATGCTGGGTTGAAATGCATTTTGAGCATTTGGACACCAAGGATCAGAAAAAGGTCAAAGGGTTTCACATGTTCTTTATTCCCTTCTAAAAGTAGTGCCTAAAAATTATCCAGAATTTCCAACAATTCTTTCAGCTCTAATTCCAAGGGTGAGAAAATTTGATCATTTAAACAGTCCTGGTGCTGTTCACAAGGAGACTGGGCTACACTAAGTGAAGACATGCCCTCAACCAGGCAACAAAGAAGAGGGAGTGCCCAGGCCGATTTATAGACCCACTGTGCAATGCAGTTACAACATCCTTTTGCCTTGTGGGATATAAAGGGATAAGTTTCTCATCAAGTCACATACAATCCAAGTGAACTGAATTCTTCAAGAAGTTTTCACCAAGTGATAATCCCTTTCCCTCAGTGCAAATATGTGACTTCCCTTTTTGGAAGGGGTCCTGGGACCTTGCAATGTCTTGTTTAAGACTAATAATCATGACGTATCACTCTCATCTATTCCCATAAGAAGTGAAATATTTTCATTTTTCAACATGAAGGAGCCTTGGCCACCATTTCGGGATTTTCCTGAGAAATAACCATAACATACTATTACTCACTAACTATATTGTCTTAGGAATGTTATGAAACACTCTGGCTTTTATTTTCTCATTTATAAAATGGGGCTTATAATGCCTATTTCATAGAATTGCTGTGAATATTCAATAAGGTCAATTACATAAAAGGCCTTCAGGCCATGACTAGCACATTGTAAATGGCCAAAAATTGAAACCTACAATTACTATAACTAGTCAAAAACAATATTTAAATAGTTTTCTCCTCCCCATTCTGAGAGGGATATTATAATGCCTCTTCATTGTGTGTGTATGTGTGTGTTCTTTCAATATTTTTAAGGTGGCTATAGGCTCATTATGGTCCTTTTTCTAGAAGCTTTACTATACAGTTTTTAAAAGCCTTTTAGGATTCATAATCCTATTGAATCAGGAATAAAACATGTACTTAGATTCAGGGAAACAATTGTTCAACAGTAGCCCCTTCAATTTTTAATTACTCCTTCTTCCCTCTCCAAGTTCACTGTTATTCTCTGATTTTTTAATCTTGAAAGCCAGTCAGGGTACATTATTTATATTATATTCAATAGGGAGAAAAAAAAGAAAAGGAATTTTATTCAGGACACTAACTCTAACCTTGAAATGTTATTTTCTGAACATTTGTTCTGCTCACTGAGCAAATTTTAGTCTTCAAGTCAGATGTCTAAATACAGTGCTTGAGCTCTGCTTAAAGGCTAAAAATACAGACTTCTGCACAAGGTGATGGTTACAAAGGAAGGTGTTTAGAATATAGCTCAATAGAAGCTAAGGTAATTGAACATTAGCTATACAGTTCACCCAGAAGAATTTCTCATCTCCACTGAAGCTTTGGAGCCAAATCTTAGGCTATTATCCTTTGAAATACATTTTACTTGAAAAGAGAGTCAATTAAGTAAGTGGTTTCCTGAAATCCTTCACCAGGTGCTCAGTCTTCATCATTTGAAGACTGGAAGTTATGGAAGCCTTTGTCAGCCCCTCTCTCAAATAGAGTAACAATAAAAGCATGCTCCACAAAGCATAAGTCTGAACAAGAAGAATGGCCACAAAACCCATGCAATATTTTCCTCATCTTAAGAAAAATCTATTAATAGAAGTCAGTGGATAGTTATGATGCTTTCTAATAACACAAAATGCACGGCCACCGTTTAAAAAGTTCATTATCCTTCATGAAACATATATCATTGCCTGATCCTGTTTCAGACTCACAGACAAAGCTCTGTTCCATCTAGAACCTCAAATTTGGTCTTCCTCAGGTGTATCTTCCTGAAAGTAAAGTATCAATAAGGTCCAGATGGGAATGGCAAAATAAAACAAAGGCCTGAAATGGATAATCCTGACTCTGTTTTCAAGTGATATGTGAAGTCCACTTAATTTTTAAAATGTTATTCCTTTTGAAAAATTGGAAAAGATAAAATTGGATGAAGAAAGGGAGATTAGAGTACATAACAAAATTTTTGATCTGCTCATGAGCAAATACTGCATGAATGAATGATTGAATGGAAAGAGTCATAACAGTATTAGAAAATCCCAATAGGTTATTTTATTATCCAAATCCCTTTAAATATTTATTATATGTAAGTTTCATGAGGCTAGTCTGTCTTTTTCAATACTTTATCTCCAGTGCCTAGAAATATATCTGACAGAGGTAGTTCCTTAACAAATATTTGCTGAATGGATGAATACATTTTTATTTGATTTTTATTTCCCTTCTAACCTTTCAATCATTTTTAAGGCTGATTCACAATTATTCTCCTGAACCTCTGAGAATTCCCCTTCAATACTCAGAGTTCCCCTTTCACCACTGGGCGGAAGAGATAAGTGAAAAATGAAGTCATAATTCCTTAATAAAAGTTTCATGCAAGAAATAATATTTGACCAATTTACACATAGTACATGAATTAAGCCTTTGAGAAAACTAGTTTCTAGGCAACAACTGTCCTTATTAAATGGGTGAAATGTGAACATACACACATACTGGATATACATTTGGCATCAACCTCATGATGAAGTAACTGGGTAGAAAAGATCAGAGCGTGAAAATTTCCCTCATCATTTCATTTATAATTATAACAATCAAAATTGTCTACATGCCTACTTTTTAGTAAGAACAAGGGTCAAATTGGTGGTGTGAAAGCCAGGCAGGCAGGCAGCAAGGCAAAGTAACTAACAAAGAAGAACAAAATTTTTTTTTTTTTTTGCAGTACACGGGCCTCTCACTGCCGTGGCCTCTCCCGTTGCGGACCACAGGCTCCGGACTCACACGCTCATCGGCCACGGCTCACGGGCCCAGCCGCTCCGCGGCATGTGGGATCTTCCCGGACCGGGGCACGAACCCGTGTCCCCTGCATCAGCAGGGGGACTCTCAACCACTGCGCCACCAGGGAAGCCCCAGAAGAACAAAATTTTAAAGTCCAAAGAAGGTCTCTATCTAGACTATGCTGGGTCAAATACGTTTAGGAAAAAGTATGTTATGTTTTTACACTGACAATTTCTCTCTTTTTTTTGTTGTTGCAGTTTAGTTGTGCTTTATTGAATGGTGAGTTAAATTTTATACATGCCTGAGATTGGAGTTCAATGTTTTTCTAATTTATTTCTAAAATGACAAAGTTTATTTTAAAACTCCCAAAATTCCACATCCATGTTTTTGAGTTCCAGATTTGGACTTTCAGAATAGAATATCTACTTCCATAGCAGAGGCAGCTCTTGTTACAGTGGTTAAACATTCAATAGAAAAAAAAGTCATTTTTCTTTCTTGAATTACCAAACACCTCTTTCATACCTTTCAAAGTGACCTTTTAAAATAGAATGTGAAATGCACAAAAGATTATGTCTTTCTCCATAAGCACATATTCACAATGCCCAAGGAAAATTCCTGATGTTCTAAAGTCAATTTTAAAAAATGCTAAATAACTCTATCATATAGAATTTAAGTACTTCTCTTTTACCACATTACATAAAGGGCATATCTAAATTTAGACATATGTAGATAAACATTCCAATCCTTGAAAAACCCTAGACCACAGAGGTTCTAGGGAAAGGTCTGTATTATATTAAACATGAGACTCCATTTCCTTGTTTTGAATTATTGGTGTTGCTGTGGTAACAGCACAATAGAGAACTTTGTTGCATTCTCAGCAGAGCTATTTATATTATTTAACCTCTTCCCTGGGAGTTCTTCCTCTACCAAGTTCTTCCATTATTTTAATAAAGCAGTCCATTCAAAGTTTTTTTTTAAAAATGTTGCTAAATGCGAACAAACAAGACTTAGCTTTGAACTGTTTAGGGCAAACATTCTGGACATAAAACTAACAATTGAAGTGTTTTAAGCAACTGAATACCCATTTCACAGATCACAGAATTCTGAAATAAAAGGATAATTTCCTGAAACTGAAAGAAATGGCATATGATTTCTAAATGCTCTGAAAATTTACCAAAATATCCAGAAATGGGAAATGGCTGGTTAAGTGATCATTAGAATCCTTCAAAGGAGAACTTTTCAAAGAAAAGTTCAAGATGATGCTCCTTCCTGATTGTAGGATGAAGCAAGTACAGTGACATAGACCTGGAAAAGGACTAAAGTCAACTAGTTCCATGAATTTACACATCACAAAATTTTCTTTACTAAACTCCCCTCTAGAATGGTTAAATTAACCAAGCAAGAAGATGAATTAATCAATTTGATTTAAATTATTAACATGTTGAACTATATAAAAAGTTTCCTTTTAATTAGTAAATTGGCTAACCATTTAGTTGAACCAAAGGTAAGATGTTTTAATAAAATCTTTTGAATTAAGTAACTGAAATGAATTCCCATATTTGGAAATGACCAAGACAGTGGAGAGGAGTTCTTAGGAAAGGAGAAAATGAAGTAGGAAAATTAACCACCAGTGAGTCTCTTCAAATGACTGAGAAATGTTTGGGGGTGAGGGGTGGTGTAAGGCAAGATATTAGAACCAGGCAGAAATGATCAAAATGGAAGAAAAGAACTACAAATCCTATGTACTAATGAAAATTCCACTTCTCCAGTTTCATCTGTCACTTTCTCCCAACACCCACTACTCCATGTACATCGCACTTCTCATTTTTCTTTCAACTGGCCAAGACCTTTCACTCTTCTACTCATCTGCACTTGATGCTCCACCTATCAACCACTTCTCCCATCCTTTTTTGCTAGCAAGCTCACACTCACTGTTTTGGACCAGCTGTCTTTGTCCCCTGCCTACTGTCTCCCACTCAAGCAGAGCTTGCTGCTGTTTCTTCAACGCGACCTGCCATCATTCCTACTTCTGCCTGAGTGCTCACATCTTGCCATTATGAAGTGTTTTGTCTAGTTCTCACACTAAACTGGGCCTCCTCTAGGGCAGAATCTATATAAAATGCATTCATTCATCTTTGTACCTCCATTTATTTTAGAACTGTGCTATAATTACTGAATAACTAGGAATAATGGTATCAAAATGAATTGAAAATGAGTAATAAAAAACTACGTTTTCAAAAATTACATGTTTCAAAATGTAAGTTTGCTCATACAATTGAATGCAAGAAGAAATTTAGAGTATGAAGAAAAGTGGAAAGGATACAGAAAGAAAAATTTAGATGAAAAAGACAAAGAAGCCACTTTCGTTACTGTTTACTATGACTACAAGCAAACTTATTTAGTAAATATTCTCCTATTAGAATTTATCTTGAAGTGAGTATTATAAAGCCTAAACTAATAAGCATTATCTCTAGTTTTATATTTGGCTTATAAAAAACGTAAGGTGATAAGCTGTCATTTCAACTATTCATTATTTCATTATAAAATGTAACACCACCCACTTTCTATGGAAAAAAATAATAATATATTCTCTTATTAAAACCTATGCCCTCTAGAGGTGCTTTGTCAAGCTGAGAAATGGCATGTCAGTAGACATAATATGCTGCATAGACAAATGTCCCTATTCAAAATGCATGTACAGTGATCAATTACAACTCAGAACAGTCCTGAAAACTCAAGTGCCACACTTAAAAAACAATTACAGAAAGACATGTTAAAATAATATGAAGAAGCTGATATAGGCTGAATGCATCACCCAAGAAATTCAAAAGACTATTTGCACAACGAGAGGATTTTGTGTTTTGCTAAGGTTCCATGTAGAAGTTTAAAATGTATTGTAATAAATGCTGAAGAGGGTGTGGAGAAAACGGAACCCTCTTGCGCTGTTGGTGGGAATGTAAATTGATACAGCCACTATGGAGAACAGTATGGAGGTTCCTTAAAAAACTAAAAATAGAACTACCATACGACCCAGCAATCCCACTACTGGGCATATACCCTGAGAAAACCATAATTCAAAAAGAGTCGTACCACAATGTTCATTGCAGCTCTCTTTACAATAGCCAGGACATGGAAGCAACCTAAGTGTCCATCGATAGATGAATAGATAAAGAAGATGTGGCACATACATACAATGGAATATTACTCAGCCATAAAAGGAAACGAAATTGAGTTATTTGTAGTGAGGTGGATGGACCTAGAGTCTGTCATACAGAGTGAAGTAAGTCAGAATGAGAAAAACAAATACCGTATGCTAACACATATATATGGAATCTAGAAAAAAAAAAGGTTATGAAGAACCTAGGGGCAGAATGGGAATAAAGACGCAGATGTAGAGAATGGACTTGAGGACATGGGGAGGGAGAAGGGTAAGCTGGGACAAAGTGAGAGAGTGGCATGGACTTATATATACTACCAAATGTAAAATAGATAGCTAGTGGGAAGCAGCCGCATAGCACAGGGAGATCAGCTCAGTGCTTTGTGACCACCTGAAGGGGTGGGATAGGGAGGGTGGGAGGGAGACACAAGAGGGAAGAGATATGGGGATATATGTATATGTAGAGCTGATTCACTTTGTTATAAAGCAGAAACAAACATACCATTGTAAAGCAATTATACTCCAGTAAAGATGTTTAAGAAATTAAATAAATAAATAAAATAAAACGTATTGTTAGAGGAATTATTGTGCCAAGGTTCATACTTGCTATTGGGTGAGCTCCCCCTTGCCTCACCCTACTTTTCTCTGAGCTATCCATTCAATATACACACCTTACCTGTCATTAATTCCATTTCTAGTTTCATAAAGCATTTAGTATTTATTACTCTTAAACATGCCTTTGATTTTATTTCATATGTATGTAACCCTAAACAATACAGAGCAGTCTAAACATATTTTTGAGACTCATCTGTGATTATGAATACATATATGCATGTATATAATATGCCTAGTTCATTCGTTATTAAAGCCACATAATATTCCATTGCATGAAAATACCTCATTTATCCAATCTCCTATTGATAGTTTGATTCCAGTTTTTCAGTATAATAAACAATGATGAAATAAACATTCCTGTACATGTAACTTTGTGTACAAAATGAAAGTATCTCTTTGGGATTATACTTCCCACTGGAATTGCTAGGTGCTTATGAAATACACAACTTGAATACGTATGTACGAATAAATGACTTTTTTTTTTTTTTTTTTTTTTTTTGCGGTACGCAGGCCTCTCACTGTTGTGGTCTCTCCCGTTGCGGAGCACAGGCTCACGGACGCGTAGGCTCAGCGGCCATGGCTCACGGGCCCAGCCGCTCCGCGGCATATGGGATCTTTGCGGACCAGGGCACGAACCCGCATCCCCTGCATTGGCAAGCGGACTCTCAACCACTGCGCCACTAGGGAAGCCCATGACTCTCTTAAGTGGTACTAACTTATACTCTCCAGTATTGTGAAATTTTATACTGCTCCATATCCTCACCAACACTTGGTGTTGGTGAACTTTTTGTCAGTCTGATGGGTGTATGAAATTAAACAGTATTTAGTTTTAATTTGCATTTCCCTGATCCGTATTTTGGCTTTTAGTGGCCATTTGAACTTCACTTTATCAGAACTGAGTAGAATTAAATTCTTATTTGTCTTGTTTTCCAGTGGGTTTTTGTCTTTTTCTTTTTTTGATATCCTGAATGCTAGTCCTTTGTCATATTTATGTGACACATATCTTTCCCTGGTCTTTGATTAATTTCTTTTCTCTTTCATTGTACAAATTTTAAATTTAATATTTATAATTATTGCTGATAATTATCAACCCCTTCCTTTGAGATTAGGGCGTTTTTTGTATTTTGTTTAGAAAATTCTCTCATTCTCTACGTCATAAAGATACTCTCCAATTTGCATTTCAAATGTAAATCCTTAATCTGGAATTGCTTTTGTGCTTTTATGAGGTAGGAATACAATTTCAACATTTTTGTCCCAGTGCCATTTATTAAATAACTCATCCCTTTGATGATCAATGATGTCACCTCTGTCATATATCTAGTTTCCATGTATAAATTGGTACTTTCTGGGCTATCCAGTCTTGTCCAATTGGCCTTGTACATTTGGTCCAATGTACAATATTATGATTTCATAAAACGTCTAGGTATGTTATAATGCCATTCTTCCTACTTTGTCCTTTTTATTCAGCATTATTTTTTCTCTCCTTAGCCCTTTACTCTTCCACATGAATTTAAGAATTAGCTTGTCAAATTCCATTAAAACTTCCATTAGGGTCTTGATTAGAATTTGACTGAATCCATAGCTCATTTTGGGGAGAATTAACAACTTAACAACACTGAGTATTCCAATCCATGAGAACAGTATCTCTTTCCATTTACTTAAATCTTCTCAAATGACTTTCATTAAAGATCATTTTCGTACATGAAGATATTTTGTACGTTTTATTACATTTATTCCTACATTCCTTTTATTTCTGTGGCTAACATTAGAGTTATCTTCAATTGTATCTTCTGATTATGGAAATACATCTTCTTGATACCTGTATCCATATCTCATTATATATTTAGTGCTCCTTATATGTGTATAGATTATGAATAAGTGAATGGCAAACTAACCCTCTTCTATAAAATGTTGTGACATTTACGTGAGAAGTAAAATTCTATAATATTGGTGAACTATAAACATACTATTGGGTATAATTTTGTTTTAACTTCAACTGATCTAAGATTAACATATGAAAAAAATTCAGCCAAGAATTACCCAAAATTTTAGATATGATTTCAAAACAAACTGTCCAAGGAGGAGAAGAAAATGTTGCAGAAGGCTGCCTTTCAGACAATATGAAGAAGAGAAAGCTAAAACCAAGGGAGAAAAAATTCAAACATTTTAAAAATCTGACTCATAATAAAGGGTCTAGTATTATTTATCAGAGAAAAAAATTACTCTTACTCCTTGAAGATGTTTTAGTATAACACACACAGACACACAATATACATATATTGTGTATATGTGTATATATGTGTGTATGTATGTATGTATGTATGTATGTATTTTAATCTTAACTATGTCCCTGTCAAGAAAGGATTAATACGTTTAGCTGGTTAAAATATAATCAGGAGACTCAAAGATGTGTTACTTTCCAGATGAGGAAAAGCACTCATCCAACACTGTTAAGATTTTAAAATAATGTTTCTTTTAACAGAGAAATTTTGATCCGAACGTGAAAACTACAATTCTTAGTATAGCTAGAATTCATCATACAAAAAAATAAACGTTTGGAATATTACTATTCTATAACAATTTATTGTGCAACTAAAGTTCACATGTTTCCAAAGTTCCATATAATCCAAATCAAAACACTTGGTAGTAAAAGAAAAACTGAGCATTTGATGCCCTCTCATTGTTGAGCAAATGCTGTACTACTCTACATTATTTGGGAATTGCCTCTGATGCATCTTACTCTTTCCTCTTAAAGAGGCTGGAATTATGATTTCTTCATTCAGGCATGCACTGATTCATCAAACACTTATTAAATTTTACCTATGTGCTGGGCACTTTCTTAGATGCTAAAATGGTGAATGGAATGTTCCTGATTTCTACTTTCACAGAAGTTTATAGGCTCCTAGAGAAGACAGACATTAAAAAAGGGACTCATCACCCTGTATTAAAGTGCTGTGACAAGGGACATACGGGGTGCTATGAGCACAGTTAGGGTTCCAAGAGAGAATCTTGAGGAAGTGCTGTTCAAACTAAGGCTTGAAGTAAGCTTAAGAATTAGAGAGAAAAAAGTGTTCAGGCTGAGGGAAAGGCATGAGGTGCATGAAATGTGAGATCACAGCACCTCTAGGATCCAAACTTAGTCTATACAGTTGGGTAGAGGAAAGCAAGAGGGAAACTAGTGCCAAATGTTTGATTTTTGACTTCTTATTCAAACATATGGCAGCCTGAAATACATGAACTTTCAGGTTCAACATGATGCTGAGGAGTCAGAACTGGGAACTCCGAATGTTCTAAGCTGTGGATCGTTCTAAGAAATATGCAAATACCTAAAAGGTCCTTCGACAAGAGAGCTTGGATTAACCCACAAATAGCTCCAGTACCATCTCACTTAAATGTACACATCTATACCTACAGTATACGTGCAGCTAGACTGCCACATAAGTGAATCTCTCTAATAAATGAGAATGTGTAACTCTTTTAAAAGTCACACATTGTATACTTGCAGCATCTACATTTCCTTCCCTAATTATAGTTTCTGCAAGAATATTTTACTGTAAAATACTGACAGGAGTAATGGTAAGAGATGATCAATATTACACAGGGATGTTTGCAATTCAGACAAACTATGTAGAAATTGTTTCTTCTACATTTTAAGGAACTTCTATACAATAGTTACGAAATACACTGGGTATTTTTTCCCAGTTATGTTTAGTATGCCAAATCAATTTTAATGCTACATGTGTTCTTGCCAAATAACAATGTTACAACAAAAATCAAATAATATAATTATAGGAAAATTTGGGTAACAATTTCAGAAATAGTAAGTAGAGCTTGCAATTCATTCTTAGCTTTTCTTTAAAAAATGAAGAAAATGCCATTTCAAATGACTACATAAAATCCACTCAGACTTAGCTGGTTTTCTATTCCTTTCATTTAGATTTTCTAAAGACCAAAGAAAAAGAAGGCATCTTGTAAATAATGACTCAGAAGGTGTACAGAAAATCTAATCATAATGCCAGAAGCAACCAAGACTAATAATTTAGCATTTATCCTGTTGTTTTTTCACCTAAAAATTATATATATATATAGAAATCATTCTTTAACTTTATAACCTACTTTTTACAAAAATAATATTATTTAAAAGGTTTGCTAGGTAACCTATTTTATGAATGTGTAATATTCCACAGCAGAAATGCACCATATTAACTTGGCCATTTTCTACATTAGTAGGCATTCAGATATTTTTCTGATTTTTTCTTTTTGCTCTTTATAAATAATGCAGCATTGAGCCTTTTTATTCTATGCTTTTCTACTAATAATGTGGGAAATCAGTGGCAGAGAAGGTGATAGTAAAATACGTTACCTTTCTTCTCTAAGGTATCTTTTTAAAAATTTATGCAAACCTTTACTGAGGTCCAACTCTATGCCAGGCACCTTGATAAGTACTGAGGATACAGAGTTGAGTAAGAACCAATATCACTTGCCAGGAGCCCTCTATCTAGCACAGTGGTTCTCAGCTGGGATTACTTTGCTCCACAGGGGACATCTGGCAATGCTTGGAGACAGTTTTGGTTGTCACAACATGTGGGGAGGGCACTATCGGCATTTAGTGGGTAGATGGCGGAGATGCTGCTAAACCTCCTGCAGTGCACAGGATAGGCCCCCACAGCAAGGAATTATCCAGTCCAAAAGGTCAATAAAAAAGGTGCTGAGGTTGAGAAACCCTGACCTACCCTTTCCTGTAGTCTGCCCACCTCTATCAAACTCAAGATACCTTCTCACCCCAATAGTAATAAGTTATAAAAATCAATGAGTACACCAATAATCTCCAAGAAACTACATATTTAGGTTAACAGAACGGCGCAGTTCCCGTACTCACACTTCAAACACAATGACTCCACGTACTGATCAATGAACTCTGGAGACTGGCAAGTGTGAGGATTTCACGTCTGGAGCATACGCTTCAGGCTCTATTCAGTATAACTTCTTCCACTCTCTTCTAAACCTTTAGACTTTAGGATTTTCTCAGGCAAGGAAATGAAAACAAGGTATTTTTAACTACCTGCTCAATTGCTTGGAAAATTATCTCTTAAAACATTTAAACACCCACTTCTCGTTTTTTCCAAAGCCCTAGAGTAGCCAAGTGATATTAATCGCTGAATTCCTTGATTAGGAAATGTGATTTTTCAAAGTAGTTAGGACAATCTGTTTTGTTTTCAAGCTGTTTACTTTCAGATAGATATAGCTATAGATACAGATGCCCATCTGCAAGACAAATAATCATGAATTTGCTGCAAACCCTGCAGCAGCACCTTCTCAAATTCTACAAGACTCAATTCTGATAGACCTACGTGAGCTTTCAAAGAGCAGCAAACTCATTACAGCAATGGAAATCTAAGTAATTATAAGTTTTTCAACTACAAATGCAATATTTAATAGGCAAAAGAATCCCGATTTTGTATAATGCTGTATATAAAGAGATTGTACAATTCTTTTTTTTTTTTTTTTTTTTTGCGGTACGCGGGCCTCCCACTGCTGTGGCCTCTCCCGTTGCGGAGCACAGGCTCCGGACGCGCAGGCCCAGCAGCCCTGGCTCACGGGCCCAGCCGCTCCGCGGCATGCGGGATCCTCCCGGACCGGGGCACGAACCCGCGTCCCCTGCATCGGCAGGCGGACTCTCAACCACTGCGCCACCAGGGAAGCCCTGTACAATTCTTTTAGTCTTCTATTTGTTCAAATAACCATAGCACAGCTAGTGGCAGTAAAAGCTACTCAATTGTCTTCTCTCTGCCCAAACCTGGAATAAATGGTCCAGCTCTAGAAAAGAAGTTGTTCTTTTGTCTGATAAATTCCTTTCAAGTGGTTGTCAATTTAAGGAAGAGGTCAAAGCAGCCCATCAGTAAATACCTCATCACATAAAACATCAAATGCCAACCACCCCATCCCCCCATTACTGAAAACACTGGTTGGGAAGATAAGTGCAAAATGGCTCACTGCTTTTAATTAGTGTAATGAATACCATTAACTCAAACTGCAAACTCCCTATTCACCAGAAGTGAATTATTTAGTTCCAATATCTTTCCAATGGTTTCTTTTTCTCTTTAAACTTTAATTAAGTCAACTACATTTAAAAATTGAAGAGCCTAAACCTAACAAAGATTTTCAGCAACAAAAAAAAAATTTAACTTTAGTTCTGACAACCTCTCTGACATGTGAAAGTTCTTCAACTCAGTTGGAAACACAATTCTTATAACTCAAACATCCATAAAGGAAGATACAAAATTCAAGCTATGCAACAAACTTTTGTGGAGAAAATTCAATGCACTAAGCACTACAGGTACATGACAAATAACATGTAGTCATCAAAGAAAGTATCAGCTCAAGCAATTTATACATTAATTATATGTTTGTTAATGAAACATGGAAATTGGTAACAAGTTCTTAAAAAATAACTATAAAGTACAAAACATAGTTGATATTTTGTAAGAATATTTTAAAAGATTTTCTACTGTTCTCTTTGATTTCTGAATATTCTAATAGGTTTAGTGTTTTTATTAGCTCTTTTAAATATCCAAGTTCTCATGAAAATATTAATTGATCAAAAAATGTACATTTTAAATTACTGCAGTAGCCGTGAGTAGCACTAACATCAATTAAGACTGACTGTGTTCATTCACGGTGCTCAGCATTCTATCAAGTTCTAAGAGAAGAATAGTAAAATTGGAAATGTACTATAAGACTGTCTTCATAGGTTTTTTTTGAGGCTTTCATAGTATTTATGTATCCACCTAATACTTATTGCCTGCCATGTACACAGCTATGTAAAGACAGAACCAGAAGCACAAAATATTTCCAGTTGAGGAAACAAATGACAAAAGAGCTTTTAATAGGAATATAGTGGATATCATGAGGGAAACAAGCTCCCAGACTAAAGAAATATGCATAGACTCTCTTTCTGACCCAACTAAAACTTCTGGGTGTTTATCAGCCATACCACAATAGTTTTGTCAAAAAACAAAACTATTTGTAAATGGATACAATATTCCTTTTGGATTATTATTTAGATTAAAAAAAATAATGACTGATCTCCAAACTTAAAATTCTTTGAAAGAAAATAGCATGTGCAGATAGCTCATAAAATATTGCTTCCACAAACATTTTTGTGCATATTGTGATTTTTGCTTTGGTCTCCTGTTTCAACAATCACAGAGATTATTAATTGAAAGTAAAATACCATTCAACTCAAACACCCAATATTGATTTCTACTTGTTCTGAAGAAAGAGTAAATTTTCTCTGAATAATTTTGCAGGATGCATTTTTTCACCACCTGACACAGACTGAAATTAAATCAAACTCACTATTTATAAAAGCGAATCAGCTGTGTATACGTATAGCTGATTCACTTTGCTATAAAGCAGAAACTAACACGCCATTGTAAAGCAATTATATTCCAATAAAGATGTTAAAAAAAAAGTTCTTGCTGTTCTTCAATAAGCTTCAAGACTCAAACACATGTGCTTGGAACTTAATGATGCATTATAATGGACGTGCATAGACACTACTGTGCGCAATGTTTGAATATCTCCAGAGTAACTAGTTTTCCCTTAATGGCACTAAAGTATACAGCAAAAAGTAAATGTAAAAGATGTGGCCTAACACCATTTAGATGGAGTCAACATTTTTTAAGGACACATAACCAAAAAAAATTTTTTTAAATCATACTTAGCTAAATTTGTAAATTCACTTACATAAACAGCTTTCTCTTACAACTTAAAATTTTGTCTAATTAAAGCCAAGATTTGAAGCAAAGGCTTTGAGATATCAGTGAAAGAGTAAATTATTCTTCCTCATAAGAACTAAGTCATATATCAGGCATACATGGGTAAGACCGTCTTAAAATAAATCATCTTTTCTAAAATAGAAGTAGGTTAATCCTTCAAAATGAATTGCCGGCCTCTACATTCATGCCCCTCTTACATGAGTATATGTACAGTCATTTTTAGCAAGCTAAAATCTCTCATACCTAATTTTACCATTGCTGTAAACAAAGTACTTTGCTAGTACAATAACACAATACATTTTTTAAAAACCCTGATATGTCTACAGTTCTTTAAAATTAATTCATTAATATTTATATATGTAGTTTATCCCTTTTTTGTTCTTCTTTGACCCACTGGTTATTTAGGAATGTGTTGTTTAATTCCCACCTATTTGTGAAGTTATCAAATTTCTTTCTGTTTTTGATTTCTAACTTTATTCTTCTGTGGTTGGAGAATATACCTTGCATTTCAATCTTTTAAAATTTGTTGAAACTTGTTTTACGGCCTAGCATATATGGTCTACCCTAGAGAATGGTCCTTGTCCACTTGAGAAGAAAGTATACCCTGCTGCTCTTGGGTGGAATGTTTTATGGATGTTCGTGCTATTAAAATCTACTATTTTCTTGTATATCATCTGTCTAATTCCTCTATCTATTATTAGAACTGGAGTGGCAAAGTCTCCAACTACTATTGTTGAATTTTCTATTTCTCACTTTACTTCTGTCAGTTTTTGCTTCACGTATTTTGAGGCTCATTATTTGGAACATAAATGTTTATAATCGCTATGTCTTCTTCATGGATTGACCCTTTTTTCATTATGAGAAGTCCTTTTTTGTTTCTAGGAACAGTTTTTGTTTTGAAGTCTATTATGCCTGATATTAGTATCGCTACTTCAGCTCTCTTTTGGTTATTGTTTGCATGGTATATCTTTTTCCATCCTTTTACTTTCAACCAATTTGTCTTTGTATCTAACTTATATTTCTTATATACAGGATATAGATAGATGATGATTTCTTATCCATTCTGCCGACATCTCCCTTTTGATTGGATTATTTAATCCATTTACACTGAATAAATTACTGATAAGATTTATGTCTACCATTTTGTTATTTGTTTTCTATGTCATGTCTCTTTTATTCTTCTCTTCTTCTATTACTGGCTTCTTTTATGTTAGACAGATATTTTATAGTGTACCATTTTAATTCCATTGTTGTTTCTTTTAATATATTTTTTGTTTCCTTAATCTCTGTGGATTAAAATTATCTTATTTTACAATCTAATACTAACTTAATTTCAATAGCATATGAAACTTCTGCTACTACATAGCTTTGTTCCTTCCCCTCTTTTTTGTGTTAACATTGTCAAAGAAATTATATCTTTATAGACTATAAGCCCATTAACTTGATTTTATAGTCTATGCAGTTGTCTTTCAAATCAGGAGAAAAAAAGGTTATAAACAAAAATAAATTTATACTGTCTTTTATATTTACTTACATAGTTACCTTTATTAGTGTTCTTTATTACATTAGGGGGATTTGAATTGTGGTCTAGCATGCTTTCATTTCGGCCTGAAGGAATTTTTTTTTAGTATGTCTTATAGGGCAGGTCTACTAGTGACAAGTTTTCCCAGTTTTTGTTTATCTTGGAATATCTTAATTTCTCCTTCATTTTTGAAGGACAGTTTTGCTGCATATAAAATTTTTGGCTAATTTGTCTTTCAGTACTTTGAGTATGTAACCCACTGCCTTCTGGTTTCCATGGTTTCTGAAGTGAAATCAGTTGTCAGTTTTATTGAGGAGTCCTTGATTTGATGAGTCACTTACCTTTCGCTGCTTACAAGATTCTGTTTTTTCCTTCATTAGTTTGATTATGAGGTGTCTAAGTGTGATTCTCTTCAAGTATTTACTATGTGGTTTTCTTGAGCTTCTTGGATGTGTACAGTAATTTTTATTATCAAATCTGGGGGAATTTTCAGCCATTATTTCTTAAAATATTCTTTCTGCTCCTTTCTTTCTCTCCTGTCCTTTTGAGACTTCCATCATGCACATGTTTGTACAGTTGATGGGGTCCCACAGCTCTCTGAGGCTCTGTTCATTTTTCCTCATTCTTTTACTTCTCTTATCCTCAGAATGAATAATCTCAATTGACATATCTTCAAGTTCACTATTTTTTCCTTCTGCCAGCTCAAATGTGATGTTAAGCTCCTTTAGTAAATTCTTCATTTCTGTTATTATACTTTTCAACTCCAGAATTTCTACTTTTTAATAATGTCTAGCTGTTTATTGATATTCTCTATTTGGTGACAAATAGTTGTCATACTTTAATTCTTTAAACATGATTTCCATTATTTTTTAAACATATTTATAAATATCTGATTTAATTTCTTTGTCTAGCAACTCCAATGTCTGGGCTACATCAAGGTCAGTTTTCACTGACTTTTTTCCCTGTGTATGGGCCATACTTTTCTTTCTTTTTTTTTTGCATATCTTATACTTCTTTTGTTGAAAACTAGACATGTTAAATAATAGAATGTGGTAACTCTGGAAATCAGATTTCTCTCTCACCCCCAGGGTTTGTTGTTTTGGTTGTTTGTTGTTGTTACTGCTGCTGCTGCTTCTGCTGTTGTTCGCTTAGTGACTTTTCTGAATTCTCTGAAGTTTGCATTTTGTCATGTGTGGCCACTGAAGTCACTACTCAGTTAGATTTGTGATCACCTAATGATTAGAAAAAGATTTATTTAAATAACTTGAACCAATATGTCTCCCAGCCTTAGCCAAGGGGCTCTGTGTGCATTTTGGGGCATGGATTCCCTGCTTTGGCAGACAGTTTACAACTCTGCCTTAGCCTTCACTTCTTGCTTGTACAGAAGCTCAAGGTCAGGCAAATGTGAGAGATTAAGTCCATCTCAAGCCTTTCCTGAACACGTGTACAGCTCTACACATTCTCCTAAAGTAGGCCCTGACAAAAGTTCCATTTTTATATAAAGCAAGACACTGAAGTATACACTATATGAATTCTTATTAAATGACACAGAACTAAATTTACTGTGGATCTGTCCTTTTTCAAGTAGCTAATATTTTTCTGGCTGGCTCTGAATGAATCATGGTCCTATGCTCATCAGAACAAATTTCTCTCTGCATATTTTATAGATGATTTAAAAAACACAGAACCCAGTCCAAGCACTAAAAGTCAGAATGTTACAAAGTTTGCATATTTCAACAAAACCTTGAAGATGACAGTGTCCAGAAAATGCCAAAGTGCTTCTTTCTTCAAATTAAAATTCTAAAGCTCCCAAGATCAGCATCTCCTCCTGTAGCCTGCTCCCCCACCAGAATTTCTGTGGTTTTCACACATGCTTAGCATACACAGCTTATTTAGAAAAGGAGTTATATTACCAAAGTCTTTGACTTCACAGGCTTGTTCAGTGACCTTCCTTTGAAATGATAACTTAATCTTTCCAGTGCTGCTTTCTTACTCAGAGACCATCTTAAGAGTGCCCTCCATGAGGATGAGAAAGAGCACAGAGGTACACCAAACAGACCCAATTCTTTTGCTAAAAGTCATCAGAGACTCTGTACTAGGATATTTCTGGGATGTTTCAGTCATCTTTCCATTTTGTCCCCAGATGTAGCTAGGTAAGAAGGGGTCAGCCAAATAAAATTATTATGTTTGGAGATTGACATATCAAAATCAATTCACACATTTCAGAATTTCCACTTGACTAAATTCCTACAAAATGAGAGTGTGCTTTTAAGATGAGTCATTGGATTTCATGTTATGTTGATGAAAATTAATGTGTGATATTTTTCATATGAAAGCTTTTAGTTAATAAATAATATCTGGCTTAAAATTAGCTGACTGATGATCAAAGTTGGATATAATAGGTCTTTCTAAATTTTATTAAACCTCAACAGGTTTAACTTTCTGAAATAAAATTAATTTTATTTTTTAATTAAAATTTTTAATTTTCTGAAATAAGTAAATTGACTCATCAAATGATACATAGTTTTAGCAAGAGATCATTACAACACTACTCTTATTTTTAACTCTTTGCAAAGGAAAAAAGTTTCATAAGTGAGAAAATCTACTAATGAAATGTAAAGTGCAAATTTATAAACAAAAGAGCCAAGATAGGGAAAAGTTAAGGGCTTCAGGTTAACAACCATTCAGTTATGTTAAACTTAGTACATGTTTAATTAGGCTATTAAATATGCATTTTAATGTGCCACAGGTGAAATGCAGAGAGGTTAATGTTTTCTATGAGAATTAAAATTTTCCACTTCCTCACTCTCCCATGTTTAAAAATGCAACCTTTGAGTTGGGTTAATACAGCCCTTTGCAGTTAATTGCTTTGTCTTAGTTTTATTTTAAGAAGAAAAGAATAAAGCAACTGACAGTATTTAGTATTATTTACTATTATAACTGACAGTATTTAGTATTATTCATGTCGGTCCTTGTTGGTTTTAAAAATAATACCTTAGTAAAGGGAATACACTAGAGGATGTGTTTATATCTTTTCTAGTGCCAACCTGCTTGCCTAGAGATCATTTCGGGGGTTTTGTCAGATTGTATTAATAAGCAGCAAATCACTATGTTAAAGTGAATCAAAAGAAATAATCGCTTAGTTTGTATTATTTTATTTTTAGAATAAGTAGCCACAGTGCACACATGAAATCCTTAGTGTCCCCACTCACTTACTGCAGCAAGAAGAACAAAAAACCTAAGGGAGTATACCTTTGACTTCACTGCCTTCACTCCACAAAACTTCTGAACACCAGCAGAAAAGGAACAAAGTTCCCTCCCTGGTGTTTATGAAAAGAGTATGCCTTAGGAAGCCGATCTTAATCCTATGCTTGCATTCTCATGCTTGTTTTCTTTATAGGCCAGCAAACTTTTTGTTTGTGCTCTCTATTGCATCTTAGATACCGAGGGTATACCTTATTTTACAGGCAGAATGAAGATGGGAATCCTACCCGTTAGTCCCATGGAGTTACAGCCTGATAGTTCCGGGACTTATGTGATTATCCTGTGAGAGACTGACCCAGTGGACTGGACTGTGATGCCTACATTGTGATCCTTTAGAATCTATTCCTAAATAAATAGGAGAGAATGGCAGTGCCAGATTCAGAGAACTGGAGTAGGGTTCCCATTAGCATACATTTTGTTAGGTCAGAAACAGCTATAAAGCGTCCAACATGTCCACTTATGTTTTAGAGTCATAAATTGCCCATGCTAAGGCTGATTCCATTTATTTAACAGACTGACTCTTACCTTCTCTGTACACAGATGTTGATCTAGCTCTGGATGATGATGATTTCCCAAGCATAAGCCTAGCCAAAGTCAATTTCTAGGAAGACAGGACTATAATGTCCCAAATCAGCCTATTTTGTATATTTATGCTCTTTGAGAATAAATGGACTGGTCATTCGTTACCTCCTAGTCACTCCTTTACTCCTACCCTTGTACAATAAGCAGAGCTTTAAAAGCAAATCTAAATCCCAGCTCCACCACTTACTAGCTCCATGACTTTGCATAAATTGTTAATTTCTTATAAACCTCAGTTTTCTTATCTCCAAAGAAGAGAAAATAAGAATTTCTCCTGAGATTGTTGTACTGACCAATTGAGATATAATGTTTTTAAAGTTCTCACATATAAACGCTACTATATATAAGATAGATAACCAACAAGGACCCTACTGTTAAGCACAGGGAACTCTACTCAACATTCTTTGATAACCTATGTGAGAAAAGAATATAAAAAAGAATAAATATATGTATAACTGAATCACTTAGCTGTACACCTGAAACTAACACAACACTGTAAATCAACTATACTCCAATAAAATTAAAATTTAAAAGAAAAAGCTTTAAAAATAGTACCTAAGAATAAGCACCCAATAAATGCTAGCCTTCTCCACAGCAGTACTGTAAATGCTCAAAAACACTGTCAAAGAACACCTTCGATTAGCAAGGCTTTGACCAGGTTAAAAAGGCAGCTATTGGGAACAGATTAGAGGCATAGGTTGCTAGAATAGATTTGACTAATAATTATTCTAGTGATCATCATTCACTGTTCATTCAAATATTTACTAAGTATCTCCTGAGTGCTAACTAGATTCTACGCAGGAAAGAAAAATACGACAAATTCTCTGAAAGGCTTACATTACTGCAGGAATATAAGACAAATACACATATCAATATAACATGGGGGAAACTGTAGCCAATGTCAACTGAAATATAAAGTGCTTAGAGGTGGAGAGCTCATATCTGGTAAAAAGGATTATGGAACTATGAAATATTTCTAAAGAAGGTAAGATTTTAAAAATTAGGAATATATTCCTTTGATTGCACTTGCCTGGTAAAATTGGGATCCAAAGAAGATTTCAAGGGTAAATATTAAATTCTTTTATTTAATCAATATATATTGAGGACATACTATCTGCTAAATACTTCAATCCACTAAATCTCACACAACACTCAGGGATAAAAATAGCTTGTCTTCCTATATCAATAAAATTTTATGTTTATTTCAGAGGAAAAAACCCTGCAATCATGACACTCTATTTTGGCAAAATTTTAATTACTACTTGAGGAAAACTGCAGGATTCACTTCAGTTTACATTAACTAAAAACAGCACTTGCTCTTAAAGATGTGAATCAAAATTATTACATTGTCTGAATAGTGAACTTGAATGTAGAAGGCTACTGATTTATGACTATTTTCTCACTTTTAAAATGGGTTTCCCTTCTTTTTTTCTTTTCTTTAAGAAGCTGTATTTTAAAAGTGTAAACTGCATTTAAGATCACACAGAGTTTGAGTTCAATTGTTAGCTAAGACAAGTTATTTCTCTGAGCCAAGTTTCCTCATCTGTAAAAATTTATAGAATAGGAGTAACTATCACAGCACCTTGTTTGTACCTTGTGATTCTTATTTCATTAGGTCAACTTGTTTACAACTAAGTCTCCCTGCTAGATTGCTTCTCAGAAACAGTTACCATGTCTTGTTCATCTTTACAACTCTAAAGTACCTAAACATAGTGCTTCACACATATTAGGCAATAACTAATTATCTAAATGTCTAAAACCTTTCCCCCTACTTGGATGATGTAAAAAAATCAGATCTACCCTTAACCAGTAAAATAATATATTTCTAGTCCATGTATTTTGTCAGGAAGGCAATCTCCAAATCCACTGCTATATATGGTCTAACTAAAACTCATTTAAGAGACTATTTTTAAATTTTTTTACTTCTTAGTTTTCGACAAAAATTGTATATATTTAAGATGTACAACATGATGGTTTGATATACTACATATACACTGTAAAATAATTACCACAATCAAATTAATTAACATATCTATCACCTCCCATAGTTACCATTTTATATGTGAGTGTTGAGAACACCTGAGATCTACTCTCTTAGCAAATTTCAAGTATACACTATATTATTACTAACGATGCTTACCATGGTGTACATTAGATCTCCAGAATTTATTCATCTTATAGCTGAAAGTTTGTGCCCTTTGATCCATAAAAGATTATCTAAACATCCAGTAAGTCATCTGAGATACCTGAAATCAGCATTCCTCAATAACCCCCTGAAGATTCTCAGTAGATCTGAGATGTCTGAAAGTCTGCATATCTAACAAGCCCCCAGGTGATGCCGAAACTGCTGGTCAGCAAATCACACTCTTATTGCCCTGGCTCAAAATTACCCCCAGTCTGTGCCTGCTGTTCATTCTTTGGACTCTACAGAAGTGTTTTCCCACACACTATTTAAGGCATTAAACAATTAGCCAAAATCATTATAAAAGCATACTTTTAAAAGTCTTAAGACAACCTTTGTCCTATTTACTTGTAAGGATGTTTAAGAGGACATTCAGTATTTATGACTCCTGTGGAGCTTCTCTTGGAGGACCAGTCACAGAGATTTCTCCCTGCACCTGGCATTAGGAAGAGTGGTGCTCCTTCTGAGAAACTGGCTTGTTCTTATACTACAGACAATATCAATCTTATAAAACTATGGTCTTTCCCCTTTTCTGTGGCTGCTAGAAAACTCAGAGACAGCTATGTGGGCTCTTTATGTATAGAAAATGGGTAGTACCTTAGCACCTGGATTTTATGTATAACCTCATCTTAATTAATTCATCCATCTTTTTCTTTCCTTATTTTTTACTGGCCCTTATTTCCCTAAATTTTGGCTTTTGTATTGTTATTTTTATATATTTTAAACAGACTTAAAATCCTGTTCAAAATGAGAGAGGAATGGAAGTAGAAAGGGAAAAAAGGACATATTTTAAGAGGCAGAAAACACATGCATCACAGTTCTTAAACATTCCGCTATTATCTATTATAAAAACTATAAATCAGCTAACTAAAATTTTTATTAGCTGACTTAAAATTACTTTTAAGAAAATCAGGGTCCCAAAAGTCATCACTACCATCCCCATTACTGATGGCAATGGATTATCTTAGAGCAATAAGACAGAACGCTGGTTGGAAAGGTAGAAGTGGCTCGTCATTGGCTGCCTGATTCACTTGAAACTCTCTGATAATATACCGTCAATCTCATCACTCAGTCTGGGGGTTAAGAGCCGTTGCAATTCTCCCACCTGTCTTCTCTGAAATCTAATCACAACTCTGAACTCCCAAAGAATATATTTTCTATACTATTTTTTGCTATCTCCCAAATGCTATGCAGGGTTGTTATTTTAACATAATATTTTTATATTTTTGTGTGTGCCTCACTTCACCTAGCACCCTACTTTCCATGCAGTCAGAATCAATATTACTTTCTGCTTACTAAGTAACACATTACTGTTTCTATATAGGAACCGTACAATGGTGGCATTGTATAAGAATCTCAGACACTCAACACAGTAGTAAGAAATAAAAATCTGGGGCAAAAAAAATAGCCCTTCAAGTTATTAAGAGAAAAAAAGCCCTCAATTTGCTAAGATGACAAGGTTTCTGAAGAGTCAAGTATAATTGTGAAGTCACCTAGGGAATTAAGAGTTTTTAAATAATGCTTTCAAAGATCTCTTAATCACTTCACATCATTGTAGAAACTCATCAATGTCTCATCAAAGCTGTCCATAAAGCTGCCTGGCTTTTAAAGCTATCTAGGGTATGGCCACCACCTGTTTCCAAGCTGAATGATTTCCCCAAATTCTTTTATGTATCTAATTCCCCAGCCAAATCAATCATTTTACTCATTGCCAATGGCTCCTCTAGCATCCCTTTGACTTGCTCATGCCATATTCCCTGCCTGAAGTACTACTCATACCTGTCACACAGCTAAATCTTATCCATCCTCCAAGAACCAAAGAAAACGTTCCTTCCTCCCGATGTTGTCTTTCCCTGTTCTCCAACCTGAAAGGAATCTCACTCTGCCACATTTATACCACTTATAATCTGCCTCCTGACTCCTTAAAAAAAAATACTGCCTTTGACTACATTTTTTTTTCTGTATATAATATCTGCAAACCCTGAAGAAACTTACAGCTACTTTTTGTTAATATCCTGAAAACACTTACCTTAATCCCTACAACTTAGTCTTCAAATGTCTATTGAATGAACCCATCAACGAACTCCTGGTAGACACGCATCAGCAGGTCATCATAAAGCAAAGAGAGGACTGTCTATTTGTTTGACTTATGAAACAAGCCTCTTTTAATCACAGTTACCATTTATGTGTATGTGTGTGTGTGTGTAAGCATACATTCATAACTTTTCAAAATGCATGTTAAATATATAAATTGTTTCATCTGTGTATTCCAGTTTTGATTATTCATGGCACAGTTTCCTTCACAGAGGTTGGTAAGAGCTACTCATAAAATGCAACTCTACATAATAGTACTTGCCTTGGTACTACTGCAGTTAATAAAGCACTTCAAAATTCATATCAAAGTACAGAGTGCTCTGAACTACAGGATTCAAATTATTTTAGATGTGTGATTAAATATGCTATAAAATTATTCTTTGGAACACTTATTTTATTTGTTGAAGAACATATTTTCTTCCTCAAAATAACATGCTATTTTTGAACTATTACTCAGCCACATACTTCCTACAAGCAGCAACGGTTACCTCAGATAAACCTAGATTTTACAATATTTGAAAGACTTTCCTCTGCTACTCTATGCCAACTGAAAATTCATGAGTCACAGGTGAATGACAGGAGCAGTCTTGGAGGTAATGCAAGTAGCCTGAAATAAAACTTGTTTAGCAATTAATATTTTATAAACCCCCTCATATAAATGATTTTGTTTGCTTCAAAGCAAGGATGAAAACGAATATCAGTATCATCTCCATTTTTCAGAGGATGCAATCAAGTCAGAGCGATTAAGTGAATGGCCCAGGATGCATGTCCAGTTAATGGCGATGCCCATATATCTACCTCTTTACAGTATCACACTTAGTTTAAGAGTTGAGGCACTGAATTCGTCACCTTTCATTTCCGTTTGAACTATCCGTTTGGATAGTCATTTCTTTAAATATAGCTGCTTCCAAATTGGCCGATTAACTTGATATGTCTCCCTTCTTGTTAGGTTTTTGGTCACTCCTCTTTCATATGATCCACTGACTTCATGTTAAGTTGGAAAATTCTGAAGTATTTCAACTGATCAGAAAGTTTTGTTTCGTTTTTTAATTAATTAGTTTTTTACAGTAGGTCCTTGTTGGTTATTGGTTATCGCTTTCAAACATAGCAGTGTGTACAGAAAGTTTTAAATCAGTGCAGCATGTTTAAACACTCTGGCCGAGACCATGCTGTGTTTCCAAACCCTGTTTCCTTTTCTTCTAGGGCATAGCACTAGGTTACATATCCCAGGCTCCCTTAAGTTCAGTGGAACCATGTGCTTAAATTATGGCCAGGAAAAGTATTTAAAAGTGATGGCTGGCACTTCCACGTCTGGACTAAAAAGGTATTCCCTTCAATGCAATGCTCCACATTCTCCTCTCTTGTTTACAGGCCAGATGCAGATGATCCACTGGGGACTCCAAGGCCTTCCTTGACACCAAAGCCACTCAGTGAAAGAAGCCAGAATTCCTAAATGACGGAGGACAGTAAAGGCTCCCAACAACTGCCCCACTACCACCAACACTAACTTGAATTGGATGATGACATGGTGAGAAATAATCCTTTATTGTATTAAACCATCAAGATTTGGGACTTCTTAGTTGTACCCACCTACCCTAATTTAAACATGAATAATTTAATTTCTCTTTTAATAAATATATTATAAACCAAGCATGTGATTTCTGGTACAAATTCCCCAGATATTATTACCTTTCATAATCAGTTAAGTGCTTTTATGAGTGTGTTTTGGTATTAAGCAGGCTTGAGACAAATAAGTTCAAAGTGTTAAGTAGTGGATTATACAGCACCTTCAGAACATGGCAATAGTAAATTATTCTTAATTTTGGTATTTTTAAAGTCATTCCTGACTATGTTTCATGCACCTTAGGATATATACATATGAATAAATGTCCTATACATAGGATAGGGTAGGTTCATTTCATAGGACATATAGTTAAACTACTCTTGGATCATTATATTGAGTCTAATATTTAGATGTATGCTGTTCACATTTTAATGACACAGCAAATACTATCTGTCACCCATGAAGAGAAGGTTGACATAGTCCTCAGCTTTCAGATAGCTGATCTATGACTCTCCAAACCACTTTTGGAATCAGCGACTGCACTGCCTGAAGCCACCCCTCTGGATTTGAGGATCACTGCAACTGGTTGTAGTTACACATTTCTCTTGTTGATGACCTCATATATTTCACAATTTGGGGGGATCCAACTTCTTTATTGAAGTATTAACTTCATGAAGGCAGAGACTATTTTTTACTTATTTTATACTGCTCTGTGCTGGTAAATACTGAGTGTTCGGCAAGACCAGCTCACTGGCATATAAAACAATTTGTAGATATTTTCCTATATGACCGTATTAGAAGTGAAAATCTAGAGGAATATAAAAATGCAACGAATCATTTTTGGAAAGTGTACTCTCAAGGGATATAAGTATATACAATGTACATAAGTTCTTTTAACTCATACCTCAACTATAACAAAATATGTTTCTGATGCTAACTTCATAGTAGTTTGCAGAATTGGTAAGTATCTAAACCTGTAAGGCACAAACACTACAAAGTCATTCACCTGTTATCATTCAAATTGTTAAAGCTCATACATTAAATGGAAATTTCATGAATGAAGGTGACAGCGCTGACTTGACACAATATTAAAAGCTGTCCATCATTTTTTTTAATTGCAAGTAAAGTCCTATCAGAAAAGGTTCTAAGTATCAATTGCTAATGTAGCTTCCATTTGTTTATACTAGTATCACAAAAATTCGTTCTTAGAACCTTCTGCCCTCTAGCTGCCCCAAATTCTACCCTAGAGCTTAATATGTAAAGGCTTTGATATCTGGGTGGTAATACATTCACTAAAAACTATTTATTGAGCACTGACTATATGCCAGGCCCTCAGCTAAGTGCTAAAGGTACAGAGTAGTCTACTGATCTTGCCTTCCTGTTGGAGACAAATTATCAAGGAAGGTGCACATTAAGCTCATAATTAGGAGTGAGGAAAGTGAGATGATGGAAAGGCAAGTGTTAACCACAAATAGCAACTGAAGGTTTCAAGTACATAAAAGCTGAGAGGTTGCTGAGTGAGAATCATCCTCTTTGCCTTTTGCTGAGGATTCAGACTGTACTGGAAGAACAAGCAAGGTGTTTTTTTAGTCACCCAGGAAATGTATTCTCTTTTACTAAGAAACTAGTTGGGAGCAAATAATCACTTCCTTCTAGGTGTTGCCTCTAAACTTAATGCTGTTTTCTCTTATGATCCTTCTTATTTATCTTACACAGGTCCATCCCAACTTCGAGAATATGATCATTCAGAGAAATAAAAGCATTTTCACAACTTTACAGAAGTATCATATCTAAACACGGAATGAATTTTCCTCCCTATTTCAACAGTCCATCGCTGCTCCCATTTTTAAAATATTATTGGCAATTCCACCTAAATAATGTGTGCTTCTACGTTACCACTAGATTGTTACCTCCTTCAGAGCTGGAAAAACATTAGTTTTCTTTGGATTTCTTCAGCTCCTAAGGCAGAATTTTGCCTAAAATTAGCAGGCATATTTATAATGGATTAAATCCTTATTTTAAAAATATTTACAACATCTCATCTGCACAGAGGGTATAACCTATTTTTTAAAAGGAAGATTACATGTATTAAAAAGAAATCTTAAAGACACTAGTACCTAATTACCTACTTAATTGGTGTTTCCTCTCAGAAAAACAGAAAGATTATTCATCAATAAGGAAGAGTTAATTTGGGGGTGGGAGGGTAGATGGTTTAAGCAGGTGCAAACACTGACAGGTTTGTCCACTTCAAGGAACTTTAAGAAATAACCCCTCACCTGTAAAACTACCCACTTAAAAAAGATACTTTAGAAAGATTTTATGAAAATATTGTTTTCTATTTAAAATCTATTAAATTTTTGCCTGTTTTAAAAAATATATCCTGAAATAGGGAAATATAAAGAACATGAAATATTAAAAATAAATTAAGATTTTTCTTCTGAGTTTTTTTTTTTTTTTTTTTGCAGTACGCGGGCCTCTCACTGCCGTGGCCTCTCCCGCCTCAGAGCACAGGCTCCAGACGCACAGGTTCAGCGGTCATGGCTCATGCGCCCAGCTGCTCTGCAGCACGTGGGATCCTCCCGGACCGGGGCACAAACCCGTGTCTCCTGCATCGTCAGGCGGACCCCCAACCACTGCGCCACCAGGGAAGCCCTCTTCTGAGTTTTATGAAAACAGATGTAATAGCTTTTTCCCCAACTGTATCACTAAGATTCCAGCTGCAGTAAGTTTGAATCTTAGATTAAAACCAGAAATGTAAGTGATATCGGGTAGCATGGCAGTTTATTTGATTAAATTACAATCCAAAAAATGTCTTATTTCTATTTTCAATTGCTGCAGAATGACTGCCTTTAGATAGTTGTTTGAATAATCCAAATGATGCTGAATATATGTTGACTGAATGAATAAATAATTACTGAATGAATAAATCTAGCTCTCATCTTTGCATCACAACATTGAATACAATGCTTGGCACATAACTACTTGTACCCAATAAATGTTCAATAAAATGGACTCTCCCTCCCACAGCCTGGTGAGAAGATTTTGCAGAACCATTTCTCTAAGACTTCTCTTGAATCTCATATTTTGGCCTCCTCCATCTCATGTAGTGGATTAAAGAAATTGACCTTCATTTGGAAACATTCAGGTTAGAAAACAATTATCAAATGAAAGAGTAGAGTAGCATGCCTCAATCCAGTAAAATCCTCAGTTCCCAAGCACCCATAAAATTATCCGTTAGCATTTATAAACACTCATTGGGCACTTAAGTGTGTAAATGAACAAGCTTGGCATGAAACAATGCACCAAAGGATACTGTGGAAGGTGATGGGTCAAAAACTGCTAACAGTTCAACCAAGTTGCATGTCAAAATAGCAAGTCCAGTGAACGTAAGGGTTCCCTCCCCTTTATTGTATAGCTACTTTCCAGAAAATTAAAAATTTTTAACTTCATAAGAGGAAGAAACTAGTTAAAACAGCACGAGTTTTTGTAGCACTAGTGTTGATGGTTATCCAGGGTTCATCTGCTTTTCAGCTACTAGAACATATAAGAAAAGTTAAATTATTTTAACCTCAGCAACTTTAGAACCCTATTTATGATTTTAAAAAATTAGAAACATCAAATAGCAAATTCAATTAATAAATTTGCAATTGCTTTCTTAATCTACCATATTTTAAAAATTTAATTATCCCAGACAAAACTTTATTAGCTAAGTTATAAATAAATTAAGCATTGTAAAGGCCTTAAAATAAGCATTGCATATAATTTCCTTTTTTCCCAAGGGGCTCGGAGGAAAGACTATTCAGTTTTTCTCCATGACTTTTACATTTTCCAAATGTTCTTATTTTTTCTGGAAATATTTACAAACTACCTATAAGAAGTACATGAACAAAATCTTTACTGGATAGTTTTTTAAAATGATTGTACTCAGTAAAACACTACGTGATTCAGAAAAAGATTAGTGATTCAGAAAGAGAATCTTTCTCTTCCCTCAGGTCTGTTTCTTACCCCTCACTATCTGCTCATAAACTTATGTTTCTTTTTAAATGATAGGGATTGTCCTGAGGATCTGTGAGGAAGAAAATGAAATGATGCTTTGCAAAGAAAAGTATCACTCCCATGAATTAACTATATAATTATGTTATATATAAAATAAGAGATGATGATTTCTTGTAAAAGTGAGGAGCTGAAGAAGGGGGTACACCTCCATTTCCTTCAGCCCTTTTCCAAGAAAATCCTCCAAATAGTTGTCTCTATTCACTATTCCAGTTCCTCTTTTCCCATTTTCCCTTAAACCCATTCCAATCTGACTTACAAGCTACTCACACAACTGAAACGGCCTCACAAACTGCTAGATCCAATAGTCAGTCAATTCAACAGCATTTCATTCAGTTAACGACTCTCTACTTGGTTCACTTTCTTCACTTGGCTTCCACAACACTACATAACCATGATTTTCCTCCTACCTTGGTTCCTCCTTTCTGGTTCCTTCTGTGTATCCCTCATCATTTAAGGAGGATGCACCCCAGTGCTCAGCAATTGGCTTCTTCTCATTATCTGTTCACGTTCACTTCCCCGGTGACTTCTTCCACTCTCATGGCACTAAATACCATGTCTCTATATTAATGACTCCCCAGTTTTTATCTCCACTGCAGGCCACTTTTCAGAACTCCAGACACACGCATCTAACCATCTACTTGACTTTTTCATTTGGATGAACAGACATCTCAGACTCACTCTGCCGAACTGTTTCCCTGATACCCCCCACCCCTGAAACCTGCTCCAGCTGCAGCTTCCCCACCTCAGTTGATGGCAACTTCATCCTTCTAATCACAAAGGTCAGACTCAACATGGAGCAATCCTTGATGTCACTCTTCTATCACACCCCAAATCCAGTTCATCAGCAAGTCCTACTGGCGTTAGCTTCAGAATATTTCTAATATTCTGAATCCCCTCCTAATCCCCTCCAACCTTGCCAGAGCCATTATCTTCTCTCACCTTTTAGTCAATCTTCTTCCTTCCAACCTTGTCACACACACACACTTCCCTCAATCTACTCTCCCATGGAGCTTTTTTTTTTTTTGCGGTACGCGGGCCTCTCACTGTTGTGGCCTCTCCCGTTGCGGACCACAGGCTCCGGACGCACAGGCTCAGCGGCCATGGCTCACGGGCCCAGCCGCTCCACGGCACGTGGGATCCTGCCGGACCGGGTCACGAACCCGTGTCCCCCGCATCGGCAGGCAGACTCTCAACCACTGAGCCACCAGGGAAGCCCCCATGGAGCTTTTTTACCCCTCAGTTTAAAATTCTGGAATGGTTCTCTCTTTTATTCAGAGTAAAAATCATATACTTAAAATGGCTGAAAGGGGATTCAGCTCTTCATTACTTAACTGACTTTCTCCCCTCCTAAGCTCCCTTCCACTTACTGTGCTCCAGCCCACGTTAGCTTCTCGGTCTTCTTCAAAATGCCAACATGCACGTCAACAGAAGCAGAAAGCAGAGTAGTGGTTGTCAGAGGCTGGTCGGAGGGGAGGATGGGGGTGACTGCTTAATGCGTATGGAGTCTCCTGGGGTGGTGAAAACGTTCTTGAGCTACATAGTAGTGATGGTTGCACACTGTGAATGCACAATGCCACTGAATTATATACTTAAAATGGTTAAAATGGTGAATTTTATGTTATATGCATTTTGCCACAATTTTTAAAAATACCAAACACACTTCCAACCTTTGCTCTAGTTTTTTCCTCTGCCCAGAGAGTGTTCTTGCTCCAAACACCCACTCGACTAACGCCCTTCTGCCTATACGTGGTTGTTCAATACCGCGTGCTCAATGAGGCCACCTCTGACCACCCTATTTAATACGGCAAACTGCCCTTTACTCTGTATCTCCCTTACCCCACTCAAGCTTTTTATTTTTTTCCCACAACACCTAGTCTCTAACATACTTGATAACTTTTCAATACATGTACTGGTTATCATCCCCTTTGCTCAAACAAAAGCTCAATGAGGGCAGGGGTCCCTGTCTGTTGTGTTCAGTGATAGATTCCAAGTGCCCAGATAGTGCCTGGTACATATAAGCACTCTGTAAATATTTTTTTGCATCTTCCCATCTCCCAGAAGGTAACCATAAAAGCAACCTCAGTATCCTTGAAGTTGGTTATTTTGAATTAGTCTGAAAAGATGGTCCAGATGGGTGGTTGCCCCCAAGACAAATCCCAGCTGGGCCTCTGCATTGTAAGGCAAAAGCTACTGAGCTAGAGTTTTGTGTGAAAATGGAGGAGTGGATGAGGCTCAGTGTTAGAAGTGGCCTCATCCCTTGGGGAGGTCTAATAGTTTCCAGTTACTTAGAAAAGATAGGGATTGCAGTTCTACAGGGTGTAAGATGCATGAGCCCACCTGATACTATAGCTTCTGAGGTGACAGTACCACAGGAGGATGCCTGCTGGCAGCCTATGAGGGGGAAATAATTTGTACTAAACACTAAATTGAACTGACACCACATGCCTAAGTGAAGAGCCCAGGAGGAATGACCAACATGGACTGAGGATTGAATCCCATCCCTCCTCTAGAACCAAACAAGCCTTAATATGCTTATATACATGTAGGAAGCAGGAGGGATCAAGACGGAGTAAGATTTTTTTTCTGGTCTATCTTGGCTACAAGAGAAAAACTGACTTTTGTATAAAATAGATAACTAATGAAAACCTACTGCATAGTACAGGGAAGTCTGCTCAGTGCTCTGTGGTGACCTAAACGGGAAGGAAATCCAAAAGAGAGGGGATATATGTATACGTATAGCTGATTCGCTTCACTGCACAGCAGAAACTAACACATTGTAAAGCAACTATACCCCAATAAAAAATAAAAATTAAAAAAAGAGAGAAAAACTGAAGATTAAGCTCTTTCAACATCTTATTAAGCAGTACTGATCTGTAAGCTCACAGAAACCAAGGATAACATGCCATTTGTCTATAACTGCTGTTGTAACTAATGTAGCCCCTTCCATATAGCAACTGTCAAGCCACGAATGAACAATGACTTAAAACAAGATGAATGGGAATCTGTTTGCATTTTGCAGTAGTTTAATACTTCTCTAGAAGAATAACACTTCAATTCAGCTGCCAATATGTATGGTAGTGAGGTTTTGTTTTTGTTTTTATTTTGGTTCCTGGAAATTTTGTCTCCTAATCCCATCTCCACCCCCTTAGGCCCCCACTCCCCTGCACAATTTGCTTTTATTTTACTGTTGCTCAGCTGTTCACTTGCTCATATTTGGGAAGTTACTCATTTTATTTTAAAACTTACTTTTAAGACCTTGCTTCGAAAAAGAAAAAGCCTTACTGTCATGCTGGGTTATTCAGCAAGAATCTATTGCCCTCCATGGGATAAACTCAGCCTTCACCCCCATAGCTTATCTGCTTTGGGAGCTGGATTACTGCCTCATAAAACAGCACAACAGTCCTATTATCACATAATCATTATCATTACCTCACTTTCAGCCATACAGATTCTTCTAATCCTGAACATCTCGCCTCTCTAGTCTTGCTATATCTATCCTCTCCTGCTGTGAAACTGGTGTGTTCCATTTTCACGGAAGCTTAATGTAATCACAAACAGAAAAATAAAATATATTTTTTAACCAAGCTGCATTTTATTGATACCATTGTGTTATATAGGAATTTAAAATAGCTCCTTGTTTCATTCAAGTAAACAAAACAAATATGTGGGTAGCAGTGAGTGTTGATCTTACCCTAGCTCTATGTTTTCTTCCCCAATCTCATCTTTCTGGCTTTTGTCATATTCTTTAGGACAGATTCAATATGACACTCCCAAGTGGGGACCCCTCAGTCAGCAACAGAATTGTCCCCACCCTGAGTGGAGTTTGGAAGAGGCACTGCCATTCTACTGAGATTTACTCAGAGGCTAGAAGTCATCACTGTTTAATTATGCCTTCTCCAGGCCCATGTAAAGTCACAATTGATATCCAAAGTGAATTCCTTCCTTGATCACTTTGGCAAAAAATGGGCCATTCTAACTTTATGAAAAAGATATAATCCATGCCCTCCAAAGTTTAAAAGAAGCAGGCATTAGACTTTTAGTCCTCACAACCAAAGAAAAGAAAGTTAAGAAAATTTTATAGCCCCATCAATCAAATAAAATAATCAGAGTTTATATTTATTTATGTCCATAGAACTTTTCTTTTTTTATATGCTTTCCACTTAGTGTTTGTTTTTAACACAAATCATACAGAAAATTCAAAAATAAACATTTAAAGGATGAATTAATGAAATAGTGGGGAAAAAAAAGAAAACTATAATCACCAAAATTCCAACTATTCTCAAACAATCACAGTTAATATTTTGGTATCTAATCTAACCTTCTACATCTTTTCATACTTAAACAAAATATTTATTTTCCAGAAAATTGAATCACCCAACATGTATTTTTGTGTGCTCCTTTACTCCGCTTAACAATAGAGGATGAAGGTCTTCTCTGTCAATAAATATGAAACAGACAAATTTATGTTTTCTAATGAGACTCATATTCTAAAGGTACATAACAGACCAAGAGATTCATAGGAACTGTGCTGTATAGACTTTGCAGCCAACAGAAACATTTAGGGAAAATGTGAGAAAAGAATTTCACGTGAGAATATAGGGAAAAAGTAGAAGGCAAAAAAGAAAAATATAAAAAGTTATTATTAGCACACAAATTAAGAAAATTTTACTCTAATGTTACTCTGAAACACAGATTAAAGAGAAAATAATTATAAGGGAGGCACTTTTTCAGTAGGGGAAAATGCAGTATAGAATGGGAAATCATCAGACAACGCAAGTCCAGCACAACAAAAGATAAGACCCAAATCACAACTGAAATCTAAGAGTATAACCTAGTCACTTCTGCTTAAGGCTTTCATCAATATTCAAGTGGGAAGAATCATGAGGAATACCATGGTAGTTTTAATTGTATAGTATTTGCAGGTACAAACCTACAAATAACTTGACGTTTTTAAAATAATTTACTCTAAAGTGCTTGCATTTAGATCCCAAATAGTATTTTCCACTACCTTTATAAATTTCCAAGTTAAAAGATCTCTTCTGACATTGTCAAGGAGATGAGAATGACCACATGCATAAGGAACACTGGAATTTGCTGTCTTGGATGAAGTCCAAATTATCCAGAGAAAACATTCAGCACATGTCATAGAAAAGGCAAGCCGTATAAGGAAGGATTACATCCATTTAAATATGTTGCCTCTTACATATCATGCAATATTCCTTTAAATGTTATTTGTCTTTATTTACCTTGGAACTTTTACACTGTATTATGATAAAAGTAGATTAAAATTCTGGGAACTATTAACTGTTCCCAAAAGGCACTCCCATTCTCCTGTGGCAACTTAATATATTTGAAGCTGAGCCCGTTTTTGATTAAACTATAAGAAGACTCTGCCAGGTCTCTGCTAAAATTTATCACTCTACTTCTCTTTCCTATCATCTGAAATGTTTTTGAAGAAAATCAAAGGTACATCTAAAATAGAACTTTATTTTTAACTTCTTTTACCACTTGAAAAGAACAGGGTCGTCAATGACGCTGATCTATGAGTGAAGGAAAGAAACCAAGGTGGTCAGGAAGGCAGCTCAAAGTTTTCACAAAGTCCTTGGTCAGCTTTTATGTACATCAAAATGAAACCTATGGCCCCTGGTGACTGAAAGCCTTCATCCACTCACAGCCTCTCTCGAACCTCCCCTTCATGCTGTGTGGTTGCAGGGCCTCTTCCTTTCCAAGACAGAATTCATATTCCTCCTTTGTGAGAGTAAGGTCTGTTCAAAGCAATCCACATAAAATGGGGTTCCTTCTACTTCTCATGGCAGTTTAAACTATTTTAAAAGGATGTGTCCTTCTGTCTGCACACGATCCTAATTTTTCTCCAGCCTGCTGGGGATATTCTGTCACCTTTTATTTTGGGCTTTGTCTTTCAGGGAAAAAAAAAAGCCAAATTTGACACTTGAAAGTACTGTGGTAAACTAGGCAATTTCCAACTGTGAGTGAAAAACCAGTGAAAAATCTTTAAGATACACTTAAAATACCCATTAGTAGGAAAAGGACTGTACCCACAGTTAAAAATTAACAGGCAAAACAACTTGTAAGCATTACCATTACAAAGCTGAATGCCTAAGGCAATATTCCTGACCACCACAAAAGCTGGTGATTTGCTTCCGGAGTCTGTTCCATACTTCCCTAATAGGTCTGGAAGTTACAGACAATTAATTATTAGATTATGTAACTCCCACTGCTTGAAGTTAGCAGAACATTCTACGGTTTTACTGCAAGTGAGCTGCTTTTCAGTGAGGGCTGCAATTTCATCAGCTCACTCATCTGCGTTTTTGTGCTACTTAATCCAGCCTTCCCAGGGTTTTTCTCTAATTGGCTCAGCCTTCTTCTGCCCTCAGTCAGCCTGATTTTATTCATGGGTTCCCAGTGAAGATGACTGAATCTGAAAGTTATGGTGCCAAGGTCTTACAGCAGCAGTGTTAGACAGAGGTATTCATCTAAAATTTCTACAGTCAGAGGGTCTTTCTGTGATTAATGAAGGCACATTTCTGCAAGCTTCTGAAGTCTACACTGTGCTACTGAAAAACTGGAAGAAACTCAACTACACCAGAGTTATGTAGTTGTGATCAGCAGCGTGCATATCTGGCTCTGTGGAAAGCACACTGGCCAAGGAACCACAAGACCTGCCTTGGGTGCAGATTATTTCACCATATGGCTTCGCAGGCAATGCCATCACTCTCAGCGTCAGTTTACTCACCTGTAAAACGGGGAAAAAACCACCTATCTCAACAGGTTTTGGTCAGAGATAAATGAAATAATAAATGGTCAAATGCTTTGCCAATTATGAATGCTATAGAAATTAAGGGACTAAACTATTATTGGTATTCTCAAAGCCTAATTTCCTTATCATTGTGGCAGTAAATAGCTCTTGAGAACTTGATGATATTTTTATTATTAAAAAGTTAATTTAAAAGACCTTCATTAGCATGTGCAAACAAGTTCACTATTCTAATTGCTTCACCAAAATTTCTACTCCTGATTTTGGGAGACCTTCAAGATGGCGGAGAAGTAAGATGTGGAGATCACCTTCCTCCCCACAAATACACCAGAAATACATCTACATGTGGAACAACGCCTACAGAACACCTACTGAACGCTGGCAGAAGACCTCAGACTTCCCAAAAGGCAAGAGACTCCCCCACATACCTGGGTAGGGCAAAAAAAAAAAAGAAAGAAAAAGCAGAGACAAAAGAAATAGGGACAGGACCTGCAACTATGGGAAGGAGCTGTGAAGGAGGAAAGGTTTCTACACACTAGGAAGCCCCTTCACGGGTGGAGACTGTGGGTGGCGGAGGGGGGGGAGCTTCAGAGCCGCGGAGGAGAGCGCAGCAACAGGGGTGCAGAGGGCAAAGCAGAGAGATTCCCGCACAAAGGATCAGCGCCAACCAGCACTCACCAGCCTGAGAGGCTTGTCTGCTCACCCACCAGGGCGGGCGGGGCTGGGAGCTGAGGCTCGGGCTTCAGAGGTCAGATCCCAGGGAGAGGACTGGGGTTCGCTGCATGAACACAGCCTGAAGGGGGCTAGTGCATCACAGCTGGCAGGAAGGGAGTCTGGGAAAAAGTCTGGACCTGCCCAAGAGGCAAGAGACCATTGTTTCAGGGTGTGCAAAGAAGGAGGATTAAGAGCGCCGCCTAAATGAGCTCCAGAGATGGGTGTGAGCCGCGGCTACCAGCGCGAACACCAGAGACGGGCATGAAATGCTAAGGATGCTTCTGCAGCCACCAAGAAGCCTGTGTGCAAGCACAGGTCACTATCCACACCTCCACTGTAGCCTGCCACTGCCAGGGTCCCGTGATCCAGGGAAAACTTCCCTGGGAGAACACATGGCGCGCCTCAGGCTAGTGCAACATCAAGTTGGCCTCTGCCACCACAGGCTCACCCCGCATTCTGTACCCTTCCTCCCCCCAGCCTGAGTGAACCAGAGCCCCCGAATCAGCTGCTCCTTTAACCCTGTCCTGTCTGAGCAAAGAACACGTGCACTCAGGTGACCTACATGCAGAGGCAGGGCCAAATCCAAAGCTGAACCTCAGGAGCTGTGCAAACAAAGAAGAGAAAAGGAAATTTCTCCCAGCAGTGGATTAAATCTCCACAATCAACTTTACGTACCCTGAATCTCTGGAATACCTGAATAGACAACAAATCATCCCAAAATTGAGGCGGTAAACTTTGGGAGCAACTGTAGACTTGAGGTTTGCTATCTGCACCTAATTTCTTTCTGGTTTTATGTTTATCTTAGTTTAGTATCTACAGTTTATTATCATTGGTAGATTTGTTTATAGATTTCGTTGCTCTTCATTTTTTTAAAAAATATATATAGATACATATATTTTTTTTCCTTTTTCTATTTTTGTGAGTGTGCATGTATATGCGTCTTTGTATGATTTTGTCTGTATAGCTTTGCTTTCACCATTTGTCCTAAGGGTCGGTCTGGTTCTTTTTTTCTTTAGTATAGTTTTCACCTCTTGTTTTCATTGACAGATTTGTTTTTTGGTTTGGATGCTGTCTACTTTCTTCTTTTCTTATTTTATCTCTTTTTTAAAATTACTTTTCAATTTTTAATAATTTTTATTTTAATAACTTTATTTTATTTATTGATTTTCTTTCTTTCTTTCATTTTTTCTCCCTTTTCTTCTGAGCTGTGTGGCTGACAGGGTCATGGTTCTTCGGCCAGGTATCAGGCCTGTGCCTCTGAGGTGGGAGAGCCGAGTTCAGGACATTGATCCATCACAGACCTCCGGGCTCCACATAATATCAAATGGTGAAAGCTCAGCCGGAGATCTCCATCTCAACGCTAAGACCCAGTTCCACTCAACGACCAGCAAGCTACAGTGCTGGACACCCTATGCCAAACAACTACCAAGACAGGAACACAACCCCACCCATCATCAGAGAGGCTGCCAAAATCATAATAAGGTCATAGGCACCCCAAAACACACCACCAGATGTGGTCCTGCCCACCAGAAAGACAAGATCCAGCCTCATCCACCAGAACACAGGCACCAATCCTCTCCACCAGGAAGGCTACACAACACACTGAAACAACCTTAGCCACTGGGGGCAGAAACCAAAAACAAGGGGAACTATGAAGCTGCAGCCTGTGAAAAGGAGACCCCAAACACAGTAAGTTAAGCAAAATGAGAAGACAGAGAAACACACAGCAGATGAAGGAGCAAGGTAAACACCCACTAGACCAAACAAATGAATAAGAAATAGGCAGTCTACCTGAAAAAGAACTCAGAGCAATGATAGTAAAGATCCAAAATCTTGGAAATAGAATGGAGAAAATACAAGAAACAATTAACAAGAAGCTAGAAGAACTAAAGAGCAAACAAACAATGATGAATAACACAATTAATGAAATTTAAAATTCTCTAGGAAGAATCAATAACAGAATAACTGAGGCAGAAGAATGGATAAGTGACCTGGAAGATAAAATAGTGGAAATAACTACCATACAGCAGAATAAAGCAAAAAGAATGAAATGAACTGAGGACAGTCTCAGAGACCTCTGGGACAACATTAAATGTACCAACATTCAAATTGTAGGGGTCCCAGGAGAAGAAGAGAAAAAGAAAGGGACTGAGAAAATATTTGAAGACATTATAGTCAAAAACTTCACTAATATGGGAAAAGAAATAATCAATCAAGTCCAGAAAGCACAGAGAGGCCCGTACAGGCTAAATCCAAGGAGACACATGCCAAAACACATATTAATCAAACTATCAAAAATTAAAAACACAGAAAAAATATTAAAAGCAGCAAGGGAAAGGCAACAAATAACATACAACGGAATCCCCATAAGGTTAACAGCTGATTTTTCAGCAGAAACTCTGCAAGCCAGAGGGAGTGGCAGGACACATTTAAAGTGATGAAAGGGAAAAACCTACAACCAAGATTATTCTACCCAGCAAGGATCTCATTCAGATTCAGTGAAGAAATTAAAAACCTTTATGGACAAGCAAAAGCTAAGAGAACTCAGCACCACCAAGCCAGCTTTACAAAAAGTGATAAAGGAACTTCTCTAGGCAGGAAACAAAAGAGAAGGAAAATACCTACAATAACAAACCCAAAACAATTAAGAAAATGGTAACAGGAACATACATATCAATAATTACCTTAAATGTAAATGGATTAAATGCTCCAACCAAAAGACACAGAGTGGCTGAATGGATACAAAATCAAGACCCATATATATGCTGTTTACAAGAGACCCACTTCAGACCTAGGGACACATACAGACTGAAAGTGAGGGGATGGAAAAAGATATTCCATGCAAATGGAAATCAAAAGAAAGCTGGAGTAGCAATTCTCATATCAAACATAATACACTTTAAAATAAAGACTATTACAAGAGACAAAGAAGGACACTACATAATGATCAAGGGGTCAATCCAAGAAGATATAACAATTGTAAATATTTATGTACCCAACACAGGAGCACCTCAATACATAAGGCAAATACTAACAGCCATAAAAGGGGAAATCGACAGTAACACAATCATAGTAGGGGACTTTAACACCCCACTTTCACCCATGGACAGATCATCCAAAATGAAAATAAATAAGGAAACACAAGCTTTAAATGATACATTAAACAAGATGGACTTAATTGATATTTATAGGACATTCCATCCAAAAACAACAGAATACAGTTTCTTTTTTGTTTGTTTGGTTTTTTGGGGTTTTTTTTTTTTTGTGGTACATGGGCCTCTCACTGTTGTGGCCTCTCCTGTTGCAGAGCACAGGCCCCGGATGCGCAGGGTCAGCGGCCATGGCTCACGGGCTCAGCCACTCCGCGGCATGTGGGATCCTCCCAGACCAGGGCACGAACCCGCGTCCCCTGCATTGGCAGGCAGACTCTCAACCACTGCGCCACAAGGGAAACCCAGAATACACTTTCTTCTCAAGTGCTCATGGGACATTCTCCAGGATAGATCATATCGTGGGTCACAAATCAAGCCTCAGTAAATTTAAGAAAATTGAAGTCATATCAAGTATCTTTTCCAAGCGCAACGCTATGAGCCTAGATAGAAATTACAGGAAAAAATCTGTAAAAAACAGAAAGAGATGGAAGCTAAACAATACACTACTAAATAATCAAGAGATCACTGTAGAAATAAAAAGAGGAAATCATAAAATTCCTAGAAACAAATGACAATAAAAACACGACGACCCAAAACCTATGGGATGCAGCAAAAGCAGTTCTAAGAAGTAATTTTATAGCAATACAATCTTACCTTAAGAGACAAGAAACATCTCAAATAAACAACCTAACCTTACACTTAAAGCAATTAGAGAAAGAAATTAAAAAACGCCAAAATTAGCAGAAGGAAAGAAATCATAAAGATCAGATCAGAAATAAATGAAAAAGAAATGAAGGAAACAATAACAAAGATCAATCAAACTAAAGCTGGTTCTTTGAGAAAATAAACAAAATTGATAAACCATTAGCCCAACTCATCAAGAAAAAAAGGAAGAAGACTCAAATCAATATAGAATTAGTAATGAAAAAGGAGAAGTAACAATTGACACTGCAGAAATACAAAGGATCATGAGAGATTACTACAAGCAACTCTATGCCAATAAAATGGACAACCTGGAAGAAATGGACAAATTCTTAGAAAAGCACAACCTTCCAAGACTCAACCAGAAAGAAACAGAAAATATAAACAGACCAATCACAAGCACTGAAATTGAAACTGTGATTAAAAATCTTCCAACAAACAAAAGTCCAGGACTAGATGGCTTCACAGGCAAATTCTATCAAACATTTAGGGAAGAGCAAACACCTATACTTCTCAAACTCTTCCAAAATATAGCAGAGGGAGGAACACTCCCAAACTCATTCTAAGAGGCCACCATCACCCTGATACCAAAGCCAAAGGTGTCACAAAGAAAGAAAACTACAAGCCAATATCACTGATGAACATAGATGCAAAAATCCTCAACAAAATACTAGCTAACGGAATCCAACAGCACATTAAAAGGATCATACACCATGATCAAGTGGGGTTTATCCCAGGAATGCAAGGATTCTTCAATATACGCAAATCAGTCAACGTGATACACCATATTAACAAATTGAAGGAGAAAAACCATATGATCGTCTCAACAGATGCAGAAAAAGCTTTCGACAATATTCAACACCCATATCTGATAAAAACCCTGCAGGAAGTAGGCATAGAGGGAACTTACCTCACCATAATAAAGGACGTATATGACAAACCCACAGCCAACATCATTTTCTATGGTGAAAAACTGAAACCATTTCCCCTAAGATGAGGAACAAGACAAGGTTGTACACTCTCACCGCTATTATTCAGCATAGTTTTAGAAGTTTTATCCATAGCAAGCAGAGTAGAAAAAGAAATTAAAGGAACGCAAATCAGAAAAGGAGAAGTAAAGCTGTCACTGTTTGCAGATGACATACTATACATAGAGAATCCTAAAGATGCTAGCAGAAAACTACTAGAGCTAATCAATGAATTTGGTAAAGTAGCAGGATTCAAAATTAATGCACAGAAATCCCTCGCATTCCTATACACTAATGATGAAAAATCTGAAAGAGAAATTAAGGAAACACTCCCATTTACCACTGCGACAAAAGGAATACAATACCTAGGAATCAACCTACCTAAGGAGACAAAGACCTGTATGCAGAAAACTATAAGATGCTGATGAAAGTAATTAAAGATGATACAAACAGATGGAGAGACATACCATGTTCTTGGATTGGAAGAATCAACATTGTGAAAATGACTATACTACCCAAAGCAATCTACAGATTCAATGCAATCTCTATCAAACTACCAATGGCATTTTTCACAGAACTAGAACAAAAAATTTCACAATTTGTTTGGAAACACAAAAGACCCTGAGTAGCCAAAGCAATCTGGAGAAAGAAAAACGGAGCTGAAGGAATCAGGCTCCCAGACTTCAGACTATACCACAAAGCTAAAGTAATCCAGACAGTATGGTACTGGCACAATAACAGAAATATAGATCAATGGAACAGGATCAAAAGCCCAGAGATAAACCCACACACATATGGTCACCTTATCTTTGATAAAGGAGGCAAGAATATACAATGGAGAAAAGACAGCCTCTTCAATAAGTGGTGCTGGGAAAACTGGACAGATACATGTAAAAGAATGAAATTAGAACACTCCTAAACACCATACACAAAAATAAACTCAAAATGAATTAAAGAACTAAATTTAAGACCGGACACTATAAAACTCTTAAAGGAAAACATAGGCATAACACTCTATGACATAAATCACAGCAGGATCCTTTTTGACCCACCTCCTAGAGAAATGGAAATAAATACAAAAATAAACAAATGGGACCTAATGAAACTTAGAAGCTTTTGCACAGCAAAGGAAACTAGAAACAAGATGAAAAGACAACCCTCAGAATTGGAGAAAATATTTGCAAATGAAGCAACTGACAAAGGATTAGTCTCCAAATTTGCAAGCAGCTTATGCAGCTCAATATCAAAAAAATAAACAACCCAATCCAAAAATAGGCAGAAGACCTAAATAGACATTTCTCCAAAGAATATATACAGACTGCCAACAAACACATGAAAGGAAGCTCAACAACACTAATCATTAGAGAAATGCAAATCAAAACTACAATGAGTTTTCATATCACATCATTCAGAATAGCCATCATCAAAAAATCTACAAACATAAATGCTGGAGAGGGTGGTGGAGAAAAGGGAACCCTCTTGCACTGTTGGTGGGAATGTAAATTGATACAGCCACTATGGAGAACAGTATGGAGGTTCCTTAAAAAACTAAAAATAGAACTACCATATGACCCAGCAATCCCAGTACTGGGCATACACCCTGAGAAAACCATAATTCAAAAAGAGTCACATACCACAATGTTCATTGCAGCTCTGTTTACAATAGCAGGACATGGAAGCAACCTAAGTGTCCACCGATAGATGAATGGATAAAGAAGATGTGGCACATATATACAATGGAATATTACTCAACCATAAAAAGAAATGAAATTGAGTTATTTGTAATGAGGTGGATGGACCTAGAGTCTGTCATACAGAGTGAAGTAAGTCAGAAAGAGAAAAACAAATACCATATGCTAACACATACATACGGAATCAAAAAAAAAAAGGTTATGAAGAACCTAGGGGCAAGACAGGAATAAAGATGCAGATATAGAGAATGGACTTGAGGACACGGGGAGGGGAAAGGGTAAGCTGGGACGAAGCGAGAGAGTGGCATGGACTTATATACACTACCAAATGTAAAATAGATAGCTAGTTGGAAGCAGCCGCATAGCACAGGGAGATCAGCTCAATGCTTTGTGACCACCTAGAGGGGTGGGATGGGGAGGGTGGGAGGGAGACACAAGAGGGAGGAGATATGGGGATATATGTATATGTATAACTGATTCACTTTGTTATAAAGCAGAAACTAAGACACCATTTTAAAGAAATTATACTCCAGTAAAGATGTTAAAAGGAAAAAAAAATTTCTGCTCCTAAAATAACATGGATGGGGGACTTTCCTGGTGGTCCAGTGGTTAAGAATCCAAGCTTCCACTGCAGGGGGGCACGGGTTCGATCACTGGTCGGGGAAATAATGTCCCGAATGCAACACGGTGCGGCCAGAAAATAAAAAAAAAATAATGTGGAAGGAACAACAATAAAATCCTGAATAGATGTTAATTACATAGCATCAAAATATATTGAGGAATAACAAAAAGATTTATGGCCATTGACATGATTCATCTCAGCTGCCTGCTCTTGATACTATGATACCTCCAAGGCTTCAAGCATTACCTTTGATTAATGAACACAAAGGGGCATATGCAGCCCACTCTTCCCTGAGGCCTTAACCCCAAACCTCGAACTGCTTGGAATAATCTGAGTTCCTGACAGTTACCAATACAAAAACAGAGTTCAATTCAATTGTCTAAATTTAGACTTGCCTATTTTTTTTAATCAATGGCATCATCAATGTCTCAATCACCCAGGTTAGTACTTCATGCATTCTTTATTCGAAATATATTTCAATAATTATTTTCTTTTATTCTGACCATTAACTCCCTATTGTGCCTTTATCGTCTCGGTCCTGACATAATAGATCTGTTTCCTTATATGCCTCTTCACCTCAGAACCCCTGTATTCTACTCCACAAATGGCAGGATTAATTTTCTTAAAATCCCACTTTCAGGTATCACCAAACAATCAATACCCCAGTGCCAGGCCAAGGTTTTAAATTCTAGTCTTAGTGATTTTCCTTAATTGAAGTCACTCAACAGCAAGAAGATGTTTCCAAGTTTTAGTACATTGCAGTTAGTAACCTGGCTGTGTCAGTAATATATGACTAGATATCTTCAAAACAGTAAGAGATATTTCACGTGGCGCTAAAAGTAACTACTACTCACGCCCTCTACAAATACTAGTTACGAGTTCAAGAAGTAAGTGACTGTTTCACAGGGATTCCCAATAGCCAGTTGCCCTGTAGTTCCCCAAGAGTAGCAAAACCTGGGATCACCAGCCTGTCAGCGACGTGGGATCAACCTGCATCAGTGAAAAAAGCAAAGGAAATGCCCAGTCATGGTCTCAAATTAAGAGGGTTAAGATTAGGGTGATCAACTGTCCCAGTTTGGCCAGGACTAGGAGGTTCCAGGGACATGGGACTTTCCATTTCAAAACTGAGAAAATTTCACGCACTCTGGGATGAGTTGGTCACTCTAGTTAAGACCGTGGTGAGATGCCATGCTGAAGGAGAAGCACAAAGCACAATCAGGTCAGGGAAGTCAAAGCCGGGGGCTGGGGGCAGAGTCACAGTGCAAAGGCCAAGGAAAAGTGACATGGATCATATTTTGCCATGGCTTACTATTTCATATGCTTTACCCCCACCCCACAGCTGTACATAATGAGTCTTAATTCCGTATGAACTGCAATCTGACACTATATGATGTATGAAGGTCTGTGTGTTCACTTCAACTGTTTGGTTAACTCCAGCACAAAATTCCAAGCGCATCCAAAGTGTAGGTAGAAAACTCGATTTTATAAGCCACAAACCCAGATGTGTATGCAGTTTAATTTAATTTCCCTTAAATGAAACTTAATTTCTATCTTAAATCCCCAATTCCAGCTAAGAGTAGACAACTTAATTGAGTAACTTCAAGTAAATGAAATCATATTACAGTTATTTCTGATTTAAACTCTGTCAGCTTGGAATGAGACACCCAGGTCTTCTCTTCTTTAAGATCCTCCAACCTCTCTAGGGTTCCTGGGTCTGGGGAAGGGGAAGACCTAGGGCTCCTGTCAAATTTCAGCAGGCATGAGAATCACCAGGAGGGCTTGTTGATTACAGATCACTGACATCAGCTCCAGTTTCAGATTCAGTAGTTCTGTGGTGGGAGGCCCAAGAATTTGCATTGCCTACAAGTTTCCTGGTGATGCTGATGCTGCTGGTCTCAGGCACCACACTTTGAGAGCTACTGGCATATGTTTAGAGTTCTTCTAGGTGACTTTAGTGCCTCATTAGTTTTCTTCCACTCTCTGAATTGTTTTCCTTGACCTTTTGGTCTTTCCTTGTGGCTAGAAAAACAACTGTTAGTGAGGGTGGAATGAATGCTTTACCTGTCTATTCTTGGGACACTTTGGGTTGTAGAAGTACTTCAACTAAGATCTCAGAATTATCCTTTTGTTACATCCATAGTATCATTCTGTCAGCATTTACACGTAGCCGCCCTTGGATGCATCCTGTAGCTTAAGTAGTAGAAGCGTAGAGTATAGGAAAATGATTTGAGCAGTAGTCTAAAACTTCTAAATCAGGCTTTGCATTTTAATAGCCATGTAACCTTGGAAAAGTCTTTACATTTACCAGCTCTCAGTTTTCTCAACTATAGAATAAAGCTGATATTATCTTCCCTTCCATGGCAATCTCACAGAGTATTTGCAGGACTCAAAGGTAATGTTTGAGAACATGCTTTGAAAATAATTAATGGTTATATTTAAGGTAAGATATCTGTTATCGTGTACATAACTTCCCATCAGCCTATACAGTTACCTTTAAAAACACTGAATAATCATCCCTCGGTATCCGTATAGGATTGGTACCAGGACCCTCTTCCCCATACAAAAATCTGCAGATGCTCAAGTCCCTTATATAAAATATTTTAGTTCACCCTCTGTGTCCATGGGCTCCGCATCTGTGCATTCAACCAACCACGGATAGACATTCTTGTTTCCAACTCCAAGTTTGGACTTGCATGCGGTTGGGTTGTTTACTTTCAGAGAGCTAGTTCTTAAACATTTACCTGCATATCACTGTTTATAGAACATACTGGGCCTTTGATAGGTATCTTTCCAGTGTTAGTTTTTGATAAAGTGATAAAAATATACTTTTTTCTCCTTTATACCACACAAAAATTTTATAATCTAAACAAAACATATTAAAATATATACAAATATGGTGTGTTACCAAAGTCTCTCCTTTACCTGAAATTTTCAACCTAAAGTGGGATAAGAATCATCTGGGGCACTTGTTTAAAATGCAGATTTCAGGGCCCTACCCCTAAGAATCTGAACAAGAGTCTGAGGAAGGATCCTGAAGGGGTATTTTTTTTCCTAGCTCTAGGGGCATCCCAAACAGGTGGTCTTAAGATGACATGTGGAGCTGTTGATGAAACATAAACCCCATATTCTGGCTTTTAAATCCTCTACCACCTGGTCACAAAATCCCTTCTCCCCATCTCCAACTGCTCCCCAATGTATACCTGTCCTGAATTGAGAAGATACCATCACTCTCCTGCAACAGAATCCTTGCAATTTTGTTGGACCTATTTGCCAAGTTTCCCACAATATGGCTTGAGAGCTCACCACTGTGGACCCTGGGTTGAGAAGATAAAATAGATTTCATAGTCTTTTATATTAGCAAAGTTCGTAACTGTTTCAAGGGCACATGCTGGCAATGAATCAGGACCAACTGAAATCTTGTAAAAAAATGGCAAGAAAAGGGGATCAAGAGAGAAGGATGAAGGTCTGTGTATGCACTCCCCCACAGACTACAGAATAATGCTGAGCATTTTTGTCAAAGCAATTTTACTTTAGTCACAGAAGTCTTACTATATAAAAATAACTTGTTTTATAAATTAGCTGTCAAATCCTTGGAGAAGCCAACCATGAACAACTGGTTGTTGGTTATACTTCCATTATTGTCACTATTTAATCCACAGTTTAGTGATTAATGATTTTCTAAGAAAACTTGTTTGAAGTATAAAGAATGAAATCTGCTACCAGAGTAAGACCCAACAAGATTCATTTGTCTCAGTGTCTCATCAGCAGTGAAACTACCATCGCATAATTAATGGTACAAGAGATGAAACAGGACTCCTGTCATGACTCCTCTATTTAAGTCTTTAAAGATGAAAAATAATGAGTTAAGGTGTAAAACAAATTGCTTGATATGCCAAGAAGCAAGATAATCCCATTAAAATAATTAGAATTTCATCTCGAATTATTAGGCACTGCTGTTTCATTGGAGAAAAATCCCAGTCTGGGGTGATCCCCTGATATATGTGGCCATAATTTATGATACTGCCATTAGAAAGGTTTGAAAGGATGTACTTTCTGAAGCTTGATAAGCCTCTATAAATGCTTCTACTAGAATTAAAAGGCTGATTTGGGGCAACAATCGCAAAACTTTTATACTTATTGACCAAAAGTCCTTGTTTCTTTAGTTTAATTAAGTCTCCTACATATCTGAAAGAATACAGAACTCAAAACTGAATATATATTATGAGCCTATGCTCATAGAAATTATGTTTATAAACATACAAGACTGGAAAAGGCAACAGAAAATGATGATAATAGTTTATTTGTTCAGGAATAGGAGATTGGGCATTAAATTTTCCACTGCACAATGAAAACAAATTAAGAATGCTGACAAGAATTCAACTTGGCTCTACAGCATATATCTGTGTCCCTGAACAGTTCAGATAAAACATTATTTTAATCCAATCTGATTTCATGTTATAAACTTTTTTTGAGCACCAACTATGAAAAAGGCATTTTGCTAACATCATGAGGAATAGAGAGCTGAGGATTCATATGAATCCATGACATCAGGGAACTTGAAATCTAGTGGGGAATAAACACATGAATAGAAATAATTGTGATAGAAAAGTAAAATATGAAGTGCCCTGGAAAACACTTGGGATGAAGTAATTAGCCCCAAATAGGGGAATGGGCAAAGATTTTAAAGAAAAGATAGCAAAAGAGAGAAGCCCATGATTTTCCCAAGATATGGAGCCTTGCAACAGTGGTTGAAAGGTGCATCTCGGAAAGTATTGAAGACTGCAGTAACAAAGGGAGAAAAATTGAGGACAGGCTTTAATCATACCATGTACTAATCATACTGCAACCCTGGGGCTTTCTGGTTGCATATCCTCTAGCACCATGCTGGGCACACAGCAAACACTTCACATATTTTGTGGAGAGGCAGTCAAGCCCAATAGTGTCAAGGAGGAAGAATACTCCAGCTAGTACAGCCATGCAAGCGTAAGATTCTACCTAGACAATAACTAGTGTTTTAAATGTGAAAGTGCAGGCTAAGTCTCATTTTATATGTGCTTAAATGTCATGTCTCATAATTATGATGAGCAAGCAGCACAAATCACAAATGTGCTCAGTATTTTATCTTCAATGGAAATTAACTTGTTCTCATTTTGCTATAACAAAAATGTTATCTAATTTATCATTGTGTATTTTTCCATGTGTTCATATATGATTTTACATGTTTTTATCAGTGTTAACAAGGAAATACAAATATACTTTCTTTGATACCTAAAGGATAAGAAAAAAGAGAATATTACTCTCAAATCAAATAGTACTTCAATTAACATATACAAGTAATATTTCTTTTTTATTTTATTTTACTTTTTTTGGCTGTACCACATGGCTAGTAGGATCCTAGTTCCCCTACCAGGGACTGAACCCAGGCCCTCAGCAGTGGAGTCCTAACCACTGGACCTTCAGGAAATTCCATACAAGTAATATTTCGATTAACAAATACCTTTAGAAGATGGTACCTAAATCTAAGCCAAAGTGGTGAAAAACACTGTATCTATTTCACTCTGCATCCACTTCTCCCATTCCCTGGTCTCCAACTCATATAAAGGTTCTGGCTCTTCACACACCACAATCTTATCAAAAAGTGAAGAATCACTACTCTTACCATTCTACTTTAACCAGTACTCATTCACGCTGAAATTAACTCAAAATGTTTTTATTTTTAGAGCTAATTGGAAATAATTTTTTTTCCAATAAGAAACGGCATTTTCTCACTTTAAAGGACTTAGATTCTCTACTATGTCTACTTAGCTGGTTCTTAGGTTGTCCTAAACACCAGCTCGTAAGGTGCCCCTTCTTGCAGGGGGCACAGCCCCATGTGAGGGGATACGGCTTGGTCATCATAAAGTGGGGAGGAATTCAGATGCCACTTGCCTAACACCCAGTGGATCTGTGCAGTGAAAAACCTTGCACAATTGAACATAGCAACCCTGCTTGAAGGACAATCCAGTTTAATTCTTGTGGGATGACTTAGGGAGGGAGGTCCAAAGCACAGTCTCCATAACTGGTTCCTTGCTCTTCTGGGATCCTGGCTGAGGCTGCAGGAAACTTTAGGGAATAGAAGAGCATATGTTACGTCTGAAGGGAACCTGTATCACCCCAGCAAAGGGCTGTCTGCCAGCAGATCCCTTCCCTCTAAGCTTGTCCCCAATGGATTTGTCTTGCCCAAGAATAAACCAAGCCCCAGCCTTCACTTCCTTTAACCTTAACTGCTTAAGCTTTTGCTTAAGACTAAGAAATTTTTATTGCTATTTAAAATTGCTGATGTGTACTCTTACTTATCTGAAATGCATCCTCTGCTTCCCAGATTATTTCTGCCTGAGATTGTGACGTCTCTAACAAATAATTATGTTGTTGGAAAACATTAATTTCATTAATAGAGCTATTACTGCACCCAGTAGATAATGTTGATGATGACAGGCTTTTAAAATCAACTTTTGAAACCACTTTTAAGAGTGTTGCTCATTTATGCTTTTTACCTACTTCCAAGAGAGGATTTGAGGTGGCTTCCAACACAAAAGACCAAAACCTATTAACACTGCATACAAAACCAAAGTCAAATAATAAAGAAGAAATGACATCAGAAAATCGAAACTGAGGAGCCCCATTTGAGCACAACACTGAACTCTTTCATTCAGAGGAAGCTTACAGGTCATTTAGGGTGACAAACGTTATTCTGGTACTGTGATCAAAGAGGAGCTTATCACATGAACCTTTCTGTATAATTGACCAGGCAACATAGTGAGTAAGGTCTTTAACAGCAGCTTTCACAAACCACGCAAAGGCATCTTGCAGGGTCAGCTTCATGGGTGTGTGATCCATGCAGCTGCACAGCACAGCACCTCAAGCTTAAAAGAGCCCCACACTTGGTTTAACATTCTGCTGTTGTCGTCTTGAAATTCTTAATTATTTTTTAGTAAGGGTTCCCACATCTTCATTTTGCACTGGGCATGGCAAACTATATGGCCAGTCCTGTCACCTTTCGTACAACTAGGTGTTATATCAGCCCTTAAATTTGTTGTTTTAGGATGTTTCTCCTTTGGCAATATAAATTACAGTATTTGCAGAATTTATCTTACATTTTTCTGAATATAAAAAATAATTCACCACGGATATATAACATCCCCCTACCAAACCTGCCAATCTTAAATCCTGTAAATGCTAAACACAAGCAATAGCATTCTTTTATTTTAGGAAAAGAAGAAAAGCCATTGTTTTTTCTCCTTTCATGTATGTAAGCTCAAGACACCTTTCATCAGAAATAACATATTTATTATGATGTTTTAGATATAGTTAGATGTCTTAGCTATAAAATCTGTAAATAGGCTTCTGGTTTAAAATCAGTTACCCAGTTAGATGAAGTACAACTTCATCAAATGGAAGAATTTGATCTCTGAATTATGCCTTCCATGTTTTTTCCCTTGAACTGATTGTCTTAAGCAATAAATTTTTAAATGTTTTCAAAGAGAAGTAAAATATGGCCATTTTGTACCTTACTCCACCTTCAGATGTGTTATAGTTACTCCTTCATACCAGAGGGATGAACTCCTAGCCTGTTCTTTATAAATTTTTGGGCATAGTTGAACGACATCTTTCCCATATATAACACATCAGGTAAAACAGAACTCATCAGCTGCTCTCCATATGCTTGATGAGAACCGTTTCTGCATGTAGTAGCACTAGAGGCCTCTGTTAGCACATCAAGTACACCACCAGAGCTGCTGTTGGAACTTGCTTGAAGGTACCATGATCCCAGCAACACTCCATTCTAGTTTAAACAACTACAGTTTTCCAAACACAGTGCTAGGCACGAGAGATATATCACTGGGCAAGACATCTCAGCCTGCCTGTAGCTTAGAATCTCGCGGGCAACATAGACAAACAAGTGTACAGTTACTACACAGTGTATACGTGACATAGTGGAATTACAAAGGAAGGAATAAGGGAAGGTTTTCCTAAGAATGTGACATTAAAATTTATTTTAAAATATTTAGCTTTATTATCAGTTCAGAATTTAACTTAATAAGTGAAGTTTTATTACCAATTCAGAATAGAACTTAATATGTATGAGGTTAGAGGTAGATTTACTGTGAATTAATGATGGTTAAGTTCAGGGCCCTTTACTTGCACAGGCACCTTCCAAGACTTTTTCACTAATTTTTTATTTGTATTTTTTTCTTAAAGAGAGCCCCAAAACTATGTAAGAGCCACAATCTACAAAACCTGGGTCCTCCTCTGCATGAGTCATACTGACTTTTGACCTCCCCACGGAGTCCCTTTCAAAATGACAGGCTCACACAGGTGTATGCTGTAGGCTAATGGTAGTTCCATTTTACTACCTCATGGACCCATGAAGATAACAGGACTAGTTTAGTTTTAGTTTGCAAACATTTTCATGTTCAGCTAAATTTTCTCTGACTAAACTCTTCCTGAGCTCGAAGTCATAGTGTTAATTCTAGCCTTTCTCCTACTGAAAGCATAAAGACAAGAGCAGGAGGGCATGCATTTTCATGTTGATCCTAGAACCAAAGAGAGGGAAAGGGTAAAAGGAGAAAAAGGCGTGCAGGGAAAGAAAAAGTCATTAGACTGCAGCTCCTCTCTTGAACTTCTCAGTTCTTGGTCCCACCCCACAGTCGGCTTGAGCTTTCAAGACAACCTCCCTGGAGGGAAGGAAATATAATTTGCCTGTTCTTCTCTAGAAATATTTCTCTCTAATATCACAGGTTTCCTTTATAACAGTGACAGAGAACCACAGGATGGCTGTATAGGTGAAACTGTGTTTTAGGGGATGTGGTGTGATAAAATGCTTTTTAATCAAAGGAGTACGTACTGATAACAAAAATTATTTCAAGCATCATTTTTAGTAAGCTCATCTGCTTTATTTAATGATGAAGTGATCTATAAATAACAATGAAATTTATAAATATAATTTTTCTTTATAAAAAACAATTGGAAACAATAAAAATAACAAAAATAGAACAGGAAGGGTAAATTCTTGGAGCATTCAGTAACCACCTTTATTCTACGAAAGTTCATGTAACTAAAGGTGGGTTTAAAGATGCTCGTAATTCTACTGCCATCAAACGTTAACATTTCCACCAGATAAAGCAGTGTTTAGGAACTGCAAGTTAAAGAAATTCAATTCACATGATGCCATGTCCAGCAAAATTTATTTTGATTTAATCTGAATAGGCATGCAAATAAATCTTTTCATCACATATAGACTAAAGAAGACTGCCATGAGACTTAAATATAATTATTATAACACAAGGTAAGGTAAATTTTAAAATGTATTAGCACAATGGCTTAGAAAAAGTCACTTCAAAGCATACAATTCATCTGGTAACCACTAACAGGTCACACTGTCCCAAATCAAGAGCGCAAAGTTCTCAAACTACTAGGAAAAAATTCTTTGGAAGCTATTATAACATGACACAAAAGCTGTAAAAATAATAATATGATAATATTCTCATAGAGGAAAAATGACAGCAGGCAGCAGGCTCCATTCTTAGCTGATGCTGAGGGACCTTTGGCTAGGTAGCATAAAATTATCTTTGCAAAGGACTTTCTCATATAAATTTGGAAGTTTTATCAGATACAGTCCCGGGCTCTTTATCTGCACCTAGGAAGAATGCAGATAATAAATTTTCATCTTTTGAAATAGTGCAGCCTTTAAATAGTTGTATTTTTGTAGCGTCTAAGAAAAACTGGCTGGACAACACATTTCGGGTATGATTATGCACTTTTAGCACGTTCAGTTTCAATAGAAATGTGCCTTCTCAAAAACTTAAACTTTCCTTTGTTCTCCCATAAACCAGAACACTTACAAGACGTCAACAGCACCCTGTAGTAAACAGTGAAATTGTGTATATTCTTTCAAAAACTGTCTTAAGAAACTTTATTCAAATAATTGGATTCTAAAGAAAACCAAAGAAAATATTCAAAAGTATTAGAAAGTTTCTATCAGAAGGTGAGAAGTCTAATTAAATTCACGGCTGCCCTAGCTTAACATAAATTCACTGATCGATATTTTGAATATAAAGCATTCATAACAGATTTATTATGTATGCGCTCCACTAACCTTCTCTCTCTACTTGAATGCCTGGCCCTTCAAAGGCAAAATGTACAAAATTATCCTAATCTTCTACACATCTCCTGCTACAAACCTCCTTTCCTTGCATATCACTAACAGGCCTCCCTCTTTCCACCTTTACTTCCCTCGAAGCTATAGCCAGAATGAACTTCCCTCAAACACAAATCTGATTATGTCATTGCTCTATTTGAAACTCTCCAAATGTTTACAGTTGCCCTTCATCCACCTGCATTTGGCTCACAATGAACTTTGAGATTTGGGCACAGGTTACACACCTGCTGCATCACTCTCCACTTCTTGTCCCATAGTCTAGGCTGTGACCAGCCAAGCTGAATTGCTCTGAATTCCATAGATGTATCCAGATGTCTCTCACCTTGTCCAAAAAAATCTTTCCCCAATACAACCCCCTTCTCCTTCTGCTTAAATCTCACTTGCACTGAAGTCCTAGACTAGCTTAGGTTCCCACAGCAGTCCATATTTCCTTTCTCATCAACCCCTAACTTACCAAACATTATTACTGTTCTATCGTTGCAGGGAGTGGGCGAAATGCTTCTTCTCTACTCCTGAAGTTTCTCTCATATGGAAGGAGCACTACCAGTGTGACACTCTGACTCTTTCCCCATAGAAGGAGGAAAGACTGACCTGGTGAATTTTATTAAAGGGGCAACACAGACTCTCTTTCCTTTTTCTTCCTGGGAGCCATTTTACCTACAGGGAACATATGCTTTGCTTCTCAGTGCTGTATGCCTCACAGGGGCCAGGGGCTTCTCTCTGTAGAGGGGCCTGCAGGTGCCCACCCCTCCAGGAACACTATGAGTAAATCTCTCATAGTATTAGAAAGCCCACTTGCTCCTTGATACAAGCTGCACACGCAAACACCAGCTTTAGCAGTTTAAAGATGATATTTTTGTTTCTCATCCTCCATACTCTCTTCTTTCATTTCTCACTTCATTCAGAAATCAGGCAGGGACAGTGAGTGATTTTATTGGGAACACTCAACCCCCCAAATTATAATTAATTATGTGCTATCTTTGGTAATAATCTATAAATTCTAGAAAGACAAGCATTATATGTCTGGTTTGTTGTTATAGCCCTACATAACCCAGCAAGTGCCTGGCCAGTAGTAGATGCTCCATAAATTGTTGTTTATTGAATAAATAAATAAATAAACAGATGCCATTCTTCCCTATTATCCACTATTCTGGCACTGCTATTACTACCCATTAAGTTGTAGCTACTCTTAACATATTTCTTACTTCCAAACCCATCCAACATTTTCTATTTAATAAATTTTAGACTCTTGCCATCAATCTGATATACTTTTTAAATTCCTATTAATAGCATTCTATTTAAATAAACCCTAAATTGGAAACCAATCATCTAGCACACTAAAGATTCAATAATTTGAAGGTCATTTTCATCCATTTGTTCACTGTAGAAAAATCACACATTATACATATATATATTCAGTTATACATAAATATGTATAACTGAATCACTGTACTGTATACCTGAAACTAACACAACATTGTAAGTCAGTGATACTTCAATTAAAAAAAAGTCTATAATTTTATGATGAAATCTAACAGGAAAATACAAATCATATAATAAAAATATCTGTCAGGAAATGTTTTTCCTTGTAAAGTATTTGTTATTTTAAGTGGAGAATGCCTGCATAAACTAATTTGTGGCAACTTCATTTTTATTCATTCAATTATATTTAAAAGTCCATGTATATGCATGAATACATAATTAAACATTCTTGTAAGATTTTTCTCTACACTTGAAGAAAATGTATATATATTCTCAAAATTTCAGAATTATGATGCTACTGCATAAAACATAGTAAAGGATTATATGTCAATATCTTCCTTTTGTATTTATGACAAAAGGAAAAGCATTCCACAAAGAATTGTAAATGAAGATCTAACTCATACAGGACAGGAACAAAATGTGCAATAAGCAGAAGTCTTTTGGGATGTATTTTTACGCAGGAGGTTTTGAAAAGTCCAAATTTAGCTTCATAAAAAGAGGTAGTGCAAGTGTGAAGCATGTGGTCATTTTGGCATACTCTGTGTATAACTTCTCTCTTTACCTATATAAGGATATAATAAAGCTTCAGAAATGTGCAAAGCAGAAATCCTCCAGTTCTGTTTATTCACTTTCAGTCAGGTAGTAAAATATCCTAATGTTCCATGAAGAAATCTTCAAAATACAATACTAAAATAGCTTGCTAAAGAGAAATCAACAACTTCTCTTTAGATACAGAGCAGTTTAAAGGAAAGGGTTGGTGGGGTTTTTGTTTTTCAGTTGTTTTTTTTTTAAGCCAACTATATCTGCAAGGGTCAGTAAGTTTTACTAAATTTTCATCATCTTTGCTGCAGTTTTTTCCTGCTGTCATGCCCCTCTCTTCCTCTTCTATCCCCCATACCCTCCAACTTCCTCTCAAGCATTCTGTGGGGGGTTGGTGTAAGGGGGGGCATTCAATGTCCTTCATCTTTTTCTCCTTTTCATTTCTTCTTCATTATCCTTTCTCCTCTTTCTGGCTCCCTCTGGCCTTCTTTCACTACTATAATTACTTTCCAGCCTCATATTTCTTTTTGAAATTCAATTTCTAAGACACTCTCCATTCACTTCTAATTCTACAGCCTTTGGTAATGCTTTGTGAAGAAAATGTAAACTAAGGCCTCCTTTCTCTTGGTTTTCTGAGACACAGCAGCAATGGAAAGAATAGCAAAGAGTTTCTAGGTGTGATGTGTGTGTGATGTTACTGTGGTCCTCAATCTCAAGGGAATCCTGAATTCTTCCTATAACCTACATATATGGCAAAAGCATCCACAACTTGGAGAAAAAAAACTCAAACCTGTTCACGTAGAACTACTTGTGCTGACAATTTAAATGTGAAATTCTGACTATTTTAATGGTTCTATGTGACTTTCAGTTGGATTTTGAAGAATTTTGGTTCCTAAAGACCACTGTGGTTTCAAATATAATTTTCAATGGCTATGCAGAATCCAAATCAACCAATAACTATGAGCACATGAATAAATCATACAATCTACAGGAAAACTAGATTTTCAGATGCTAGTAGCTCATTAAGTAGAGTCTTTGGCCATCACGATACTGAAACCATTCCTCACTCTCTGACACAGTATACAAAAAAAGGACATCAACTACTATAATAATCACAAGATAGAAATCAAATTAGTGAACATTAAGGATAAGTAACATACACCCACTGTCAAAATGGCAACAGTTATAAATTTGAACAAGAACCAGCACAATCAAGATCTAACCCAGGAATATACTTAAAATAAAATGTCCAAAACTTAAATGAAGAGAATCATACAACTTTACTAAAAATGTTAAGTAAAAGATATACTATTTTCCTGAATAGAATGATCAATATTGTAAAGATGCTAATTGTTCAATTAGAATTATTACAATTACAAACTATTGTAAAGGGAGAATTTGCAAGCTGAATTTAACATACTGATTCTGGAAGAAAAGTATATAAGAATAGTCAAGAGGAGTTTTAGAGAGAAAAATGATAATGGAGACTTTCCCTTACATATGAAAATTACTCTAAAATGAGAGTAATTTAAATAGTATAATACTAGCAAAGAAATAATATGATTATTACAATAAAAAAGAGAGTCTACAAACACGTGTATGTATAAATTTAGTATAAGATGAAAATGAAATTAAGCAGATTCTTAGCTCACAGTATTAAAAAAGATTAATTCCATAGCAATTATTATATTTAAAAATTTATACATAAAATCAGAAGTAGAAACAACAAAGGAAGTTTTGTTGTTTGTTTGTTTCATTAATCTTGGGGTTAGGGAGGTATCTGACTGCCTGTATTTGAATTGTGGCGCTATCGTTTAAAACTCTATAATCTTGAATAAGTTACTTACTCAAGTTACTTACCCATCATCTATAAAAGGAAGATTAACAGTATCCTATTCATAGAGTTGCTGTGAGGATTCAGTGAGAATGTGCACACGAAGTGCTTAGGTACCCAACAAAATTAGTTGTGATTTTTATTCTTAGCATGGAAACAAAAGCCAGAAACCATAAGCAAAAAGAATGACATATGTGCATATGTCAAGTTTTAAAGTATTTTTTTTTGCAGCAAATATCACAATAAAAGTATAAGAAAAAAGTATGTAAATATAGTCGGCCCTCTGTATCCGCGGATGCAGAATTCCCAGATACCAAGGGCCCACTGTAGCAGGCCGATTTACATAAGGGACTTGAGCATCCACGGATTTTGGTATCCACAGGAGTCCTGGAACCAGTCCACCACAGATACCAAGGCACAACCATATTTACAACATACTTCAAGAATATATTGAAAGTTCCTTAAATCAATATGAAAAGTAAGTACCTTAGGAAAAATGTGGCAAATGTCATAAGCTGTTCCCAAGAGAAATATAAAGGCTCGCAACGTGACATTTTTTCAACCTCACTAATAATCAGAGAAACACATTTCTTTTTTCTCTTGTGATTAGCAAAAATTGATTATTCACAGTACTGTATAACAGTAAGTCAAAAAGCTTTCTCATACAATACTGATGAGAGAATAAATTGGTGAAACCTTTTAGAGGAGGAGTTACCTTTCCATTAACAATTCTATTAGTATGAACTTAGCCTAAAGAAATAAAGAAGTGTGCAAAAACATACAAAACAGGTATTTCTTCACACTGCTGTTAAAACAGCAAAACAAATCAATGACCTAAGAGGTAAATCTGTAATTAATGAAGCAGGAAGTAGATAAATATTCAATAAGAAATAGATCAATAGATCAATATTCAATAAGAAAAGGCAAATTAAAGAATAGTATATGTAGTATGTAAATCAATCCTATTTAAAAGATGTATAGATAGCAATATAGATTTATGATTGCAAAGAAAAAATTCTGGAAGAATATATATTAAACTGTAATCAGTGGTCATCTTGGTAGGGTAAGATTATGGGAAGCTTTCACTTTTCAATTTATTCTATTCAGTATTGTTTGAATACTTTTTAACATTTAAGAATTGCTTTTATAATAATAAAAAGGGACATTTCCATTTCGGAAAAAAACAAAAGATTAAGAAACTCATATAATAATTACTCTCCTAGTTTAAGATTCTCACATAATGCTAACAGCTACCTGCCTTTTTAAGAAACCTTTTACTTAGGTTCAATAAGGTCCTTGTCAAGAATTAATATATACTTAATTGTTAACTTCCTTTTTAAAAGAACTGCAATTAAAAGAGCCACTTATAAAGGAATTCACAAGCATGTTTCTCAGTTCTGAGTTTAATATGCAAGTAACATCTCCATTAGTACTTGAAACCAAGAATTATAACCCATAGCAGGCAGAGCATTTAAAGAAATCTTAATAACAATAATAGGTTCAATTTAATTCAACTTTCAAGATGTTTTTTATACTTTAGAAGCTAAGAAGTTTCCTACAGCTTACAAAACCTGTACTTTTCACCGTAATTTTTAGGAGAGTCATTTCTTATCATTAATAGTAAACTAACCTGTTTTTTCAGAAACTACAGTTATGTGGAAAATTCATGATTATTACAGTAGAAATAAAACTTGATAGTCTTTTTCATCAATGAAGAGCATTAGAATCTTAAGATCAAATGTTTTGCATTTTCCATGGTTTTTAACATTTTTACTAAAGCACGGTATTACTATATTTAAATATGGAAGGCCACCACCAAATTTAGTGAAGAATTTCACTTCCTCAGGAAGCAGAGGAACAGCCCTATGACCAGATACTATACCTCACAGTAAGAATTAAGTCGGACTCCTCCAAGGGAGACTAACTTCCTTATCTCTATGGCATAAAAAATGAACAATACCATTCTTAGTTTAGGGTTCATTCCTCCTGCCAAAAGTTGTGCAGCTCCATATTCTCTTAGGAAGTATCATGTTACAAAGCAGAGCATTCTGCACCAACACTCACTAGATGTCTAATTTTGAGAAAGGTTAGTGTATACATCAGTAAATGGGAGTAATATCACCTGCTTTATAAGGATGTGTGGAGACTAAATGGGATGCTGAGGCTAACACGCATAATACAACACAGGGGCTCAAAAAATGCTACTTCCTTTCCAGCTTGTCTGCCGTCATGATAATTCATAGTGAGCACACCAAGAAAGAAAACAAATTGTGAAATATTACAGTAATTATAACTGTATAATTACATAATTGTCAAAGCATACTTTTTCCTGGCCTACTTGAAAAATAAAGTGCTAAAAAAAAAGTGCAGTCAACCAAAGGTAAATAACCATTAACCAACCATCTCACATTTCAATTTCCTTATTTTTTTCCTTTTAAACAATATATTCATAAGGGAATAACAAGAGAACACCACTGGAAGTCTCTTGAGCAGAAGAGAAGTAATGGTTCCAGTGTTTGGAATCTGATCACCGCATCCCTGGGTTGCTGAGCTGACTTTCAGCATGCATCTTCATATCTGGATTATGACAGAGACACTGCATCACTTCTCCCCAAGTCCCTCAAACACTAGTATCATCACTTCTCCTGTTCCAGAAGTTTCAAGTGATGGTCTATGTCTGCTTCATCTCTTCTGCCTGATGATCAAGGTTCTCAGTATTCTGATTACACCTTCCCTATCCATACTGAATCCCAAACACAGATTCTCTACTCGAGGTTAGGTCAATTTACCTGCGGCAGAACAAGGCATGGATATCAGTTTCTGTGCAGGTGTCCAGACCTTCCCCACACTTAGGGCACTCCTTCTCCCTTACTCTTGTGCAAGCCAATTTATTCTTCAAATCCAGTTCAAGACCTGTCTTGCCCTCAGTGAAATCATGAATGTAGATGTATTTATACTTTAGAGCCAGTGACACAGAATTTATCACATCTATCAGTTTCATCTTTATGTTCATAGTCTTAGTCTATGGTTTGCTTTCCCTGGCATCATCCTCAATTCAGAATAGAGATCATGGCAACTATGAATCTCTTCTGAATCACATAGAAAACTTTTATAGTAAGTATAATAATAGCAAAATTCTTCACTAGTACAAAAATAATATTTGTCCATGCCCTCCCCTATCACATAAATTCTTGGTCAGAATTATGGCATAAATTCAATATTTACATACAAATCCCTGAATTTTTCATTTTGTTTAGGTCTGATTGCTTTCCAAGAATAGCATATATTTCTGTAGTTATTCTTGTTGCTTCATACACATATCAGGCACTTGTGTGTGCCAGGCACTATGTGTATATTACATAATTTTGAAAACAATGTAGCAAATTAGGCATTTTTACTGGTAAGAAAACAGAGGCAGAAACGGCCAAGGCAACAAAGCAAGTAAGCAAGCGCTGACAGTCAACTAAGGACCTTCAGATTCCAAGGTCCCTCTGCTATTCTTCCGCCCCCCAGCCAGTGTGTTCTTATATTATACCCCTGCTCAATGCCTCAACCTCGTAATGACATTTAAGTTTAAAATCAATTATTATCAAAATATCAAATTAAAATTTTTTGAGATCCAGAAAACTGTTGAGCAGGTTAATTTTTTTGGTACAACACTGGGAACACCAGTGATAGTGAAAGTGCTGGACAGGAAATTTTTTCAAGTACTAACAGTCATTCTATCACCTGGAAATACTGAGTGCTTTTTTTTTTTTTCCTGACTAGACAACTCTCAGTCATGCTTAAGCCCTGTAGGAATGTTCTTCAACACTCACCAAATTTTGACAGATGGATGATTACAACAACAAAAAAGCATCTTCTCACTTTTAACCCATTATTCTAGAAAATGTTCAAACAATAAAATATAAGTTTGGGAAAATTTACTAAACATCAAACTGATGAGCACTTTGAAAGTGCCTCAGTTATCCAATTATTTTCCAATATTTCTAGGTTCACTGCAGAACACTCTTATAGTGTAGGCCTAATGGAAAAGTCCAATGATATATATTTTCAAAGAAAACAAAACAACATTTTTCAAAGAGAACTATTTACACCTTTGAAAGTAATTATGAGGATGACATACTTTTAAAAATCAAGAAAAAATACAATATAGGTTCAGGAATAAGACTTTTAAAATGATTCCCCTACCTTATTAGTAATCCAAAAATAAAAATTATAACTGCAGTTAGATACTATGTTCCCTATCAGGCTCTTATTATTTTTCAAATATAATACCTAGTATTAATAAACATACAAGAAGCCACGTACTCTTTATTATATCAATGGGAACATAAATTTGGTACAAATTTCCAGAGAACATTTTGGCAGTATATGTATAAAGTCTTAAAACATTTATATGCCTTGACCCAGCAGTAATATTTCTAACAGTTTATTTTAGGTAAATGGTAGAAGATGTGTTCAAGGATTTATGGGCAAAAACATTTAATAAACAATTTATAATAGTCAAATACTCAAAAAAAAACCTAACTATAAAATAGCATTAGTAGATTAGTAAAAATAAATTATGGCATGCCCACACAATGGATGCTAAGCAAACAGATAAAGATCCTATTTTAGAACACTATTTCATAACATAAAAAATCTTTATGATCTTCTGTTTTGTGAGAAAAGATTATATGCCCTAATTTGTTTTTTTTTTAATGTTCAAGATCATATCTGCATTGGGATGGGGAAGAAAAACCTGGAAGATCCACTGTGTGCGGATGCTGGACTTAAGGTAATTTTTTTTTTATTATTATATAAGTTTCAAGTGTAGCACTGTAGTTTAACAACTGTACACATGCAGAGTGATCACCACCACAAGTCTAGTTACCATACATCATCACACAGTTGGCCCCCATTAACAATTTTGCTCACCCCCAACTCCCTTCTCCTCTGGTAACCACTAATCTGTTCTCTGTTTCATGAGTTTGTTTTTTGTTATATTTTGCTTGTTTCTTTGCTTTGTTTTTTAGATTCTGCATATGAGTGAAGACATAGAGTATTTGTCCTTCTCCTTCTGACTTATTTCACTTAGCATAATATCCTCAAGGTCCATCCATACTGTCACAAATGGCAAGATTTCATTCTTTTTTGTAACTTAGTAGTATTCCTGTGTGTGTGTGTGTGTGTGCGTGTGTGTATATCACATCTTCTTTATCCATATATCCACGGAGGCACTTAGGTTGTTTCCATATCTTGGCTATTCTAAATAATGCTACACTGAATACACGGGTGAATAGATCTTTTCTAATTAGTGTTTTTGGGTTCTTTGGATAAATACCCAGAAGGAATAGCTGGGTCATATGGTAGTTCTAATCTTAATTTTTTGAGAAATCTCCATACTGTTTCCCATAATAGCTACACTAATTTACAGTCCCACCAACACTGTACAAGGGTTCCCTTTTCTCCACATCCTCTCCAACATTTGTTATTCCATTTATTGAAAAGACTGTCCTTTCTCCATTGTATGTTCTTTGCTCCTTTGTCCTAGATTAATTGTCCATATATTGTCCATATATGTGTGGGTTTATTTCTGGGCTCTCAATTATGTTCCATCGATCCATGTGTGTTTTTGTGCCAATACTGTATTGTTTTGATTACTACAGCTTTGTAGTATAATTTGAAATCAGGGAGTATGATACCTCCAGCTTTGTTTTTTCCCAAGATGGTTTTGGCTATTTGGGGTCTTTTGTGATTCCATACAAATTTTAGAATTATTTGTTCTATTTCTGTGAAATATGCCATTGGCATTTTGATAAGGCTTGCATTGAATCTGTAGATGGCTTTGGGTTAGAATGGATCTTTTTTTTTAATTTTTTTTTTAAGAGCAATTTTTAAATTTTATTTAAAAATTTTTTTTGGCTGTGCCACATGGCATATGGGATCTTAGTTCCCTAACCAGGGAACCCGGTCCTGCTGCATCGGAAGCACAGACTCCTAACCACTGGACCACCAGGGAAATCCCTAGAATGGACCTTTTAACAACATTAATATTCCAATTCATGAGCTTGAAATATCGTTCCACTTTTTGGTGTCTCCTTCAATTTTTTTCACTAGTGCCAGAGTTTTCAGTGTAAAGGTCTTTCACCTCCTTGGTTAAATTTATTCCTAGGTATTTTCTTCTTTTTTGATGCAATTACAAATGGGGTTGTTTTCTTAATTTATCTTTCTGATAATTCATGAGTGTATAGAAATGCAACAGATTTCTGCATACTGATTTTGTTTGTATCCTGCAACTTTATTAAATCCATTTATTAGTCCTAATAGTTTTTTGGTGGCATCTTTAGGGTTTTCTATGTACAGTGTCCTGTCATTTGCAAATAATGACTGTTTTACTTCTTCATTTCTGATTTAGATGTCTTTTATTTATCTTTCTTAACCTAATTGCTGTGGCTAGAACTTTTAATACTATGTTGGATAAAAGCAGTGAGGGTAGGCATCCTTGTCTCGTTCCTGATCTTGGAGGAAAAGCTTTCAGCTTTTCGCCACTGAGTATGATGTTAGCTATGAGTTTGTCAGATATAGCCTTTGTTATGCTGAGGTATGTTCTCTCCATACCAACTTTGTTGAAAGTTTTTATCATAAATTGATGTTGAATTTTGCCAAATACTTTTTCTGCATCTATTGAGATGACCATATGATTTTTATCCTTCATTCTCTTAATGTGATGTATCACATTAATTGATTTGCAGATGCTGAACCATCTTTGCATCATTTGAATAAATCCCACTTGATAGTGGTGAACAATCCTTTTATATATCATTAGATTTGGTTTGTTAATATCTTGTTAAGGATTTTTGTATCTATTCTCCTCAGGGGTAATGGCCTGTAGTTTTCTTTTTTTGCAGTGTTCTTCTCTGATTTTGGTATCAGGGTAATGCTGGCTTTGTAAAATGCATTTGGAAGATTTCCTTCCTCTTCAAATTTTTGGAAGAGTTTGAGAAAAACAGATAATAAATCTTTTTATAATGTTTTGTAGAATTTGCCAGTGAAGTCATCTGGTCATGGGCTTTTGCTTGTTGGCTCTCGTTTTTTATACATTCAGCTACTTTATCTCTTTTGATTGGTGAATTTAGACCGTTTACATTTAAATTAATTCTTGACAGGTATGTACTTAACTGCCATTTTGTTCATTGTTTTCTGGCTATTTTGTGGTTCCTCTCCGTTCCTTTCTTTTTCTCTTTCTCTCTCCCTTTGCATTTTGGTGATTTTCTTCAGTGTTATGTTTAGATTCCCTTCTCATTTTCTTTTGTGCATTTATTAGAAGTTTTTTCCTTGTGGTTACTGTGAGGTTCACGTATAATATCCTTTGTCTTATTCTTTTGACTGGAACATATTACTCTACCTCTTCACTTTGCCTAATTCTCTGTGTTTGTGTCTATGTATTAGGTAAATCAGCTACCCATCCCAGTACTGAAGGAGCGATTTATGTAGATATCCTATGGAGCTCAAAAGCTCAATCTCGCTTGGCCACCAGAGCCAGGCATTCAAGGGTGTCTTCTATATGGACTATGTGAGCCCTCCTGTTGTGGTGAGGCATGTCTGCTGCCAAGCACCTGGTGGGTGAAGCTGGCCCCCAGAAATAGTTGCAGGGTCCAGCCATGGTGACTGCTGGGTGTTGATGCATGGGGCTTGCCCACAGAACGGCTGTGGGGTGGGTCTGCAGCTGCTGCTGCCAGGTGCTGGTGAGTGGGCTTAAGGCCTTGCAGGCCCTGCCAAGGCACAGGGGTGGGCACGGCTCTTAGTGGGGTGCACCTACTGGCATTAATAGGTTAGAGGGAGAATTCCAAAATGGTGCCCGCCAGTGCTAGTATTAGCAGGATAGCCTGAGATCACAAAAATGGCTCCCACCAGTGTCTCAGACCTCATCCGAATTCCAGCAGACACTCCAGTATCTCCAGCAGACACTTCAAGATTAGTGAGTCCTCTTCACCTAAGGCCCATGCACTTTTCAATCTGATGTTCTTGGGCTGGTTTTCATGTTGAATAAGTCTGCACTTGAGCCCTTTAAGAGCAGATTTTCTGTTCCCTGTAGTTCTATAGTTTTCCTGGATATATTCCCTATTGGTTTTCAAAGCCAGATATTTGGGGGGCTCATCTCTCCTGTGCAGGATCTAAGAACTGGGGTGCACGATGTGGAGCTTGAATTCCTCAATCTGCACGGAAAATAACCATGCCTTCATGATCCTTCCTGATGTGGATTACTGTAGCTGGCGTGTGGTTTTCCCCTGGCAAGTTCTATCTCTTTCTTTTACCTGTCTCAATGCTGTCCTTTTATCCTTTGTTGTGGAGACTATGTTAATCCAATTTTCAAAGAGAATTATTCCATATGCAGCTGTAGATGTGTTCTGTCCGTGGGAGCAGATGAGTTTAGGATTTTCCTACACCACCATCTAGATTGGTAGTTTCTCTAAAGAGTTCCATAAGGTAATTTACTATCCTTAGGTATGTCTGGTAACCAGCTTTCAAGGTGATTCAATGATCCCCACTTTCTGGCATTCATTCTTATGTATCATAACCTCCTACACTGTATCAAGGTTGGTAAGTGGGATCAATAGAATACAGGACAAGGGATAATACGTCACTTCTGAAGGTAGTTCATGAAAGACACTCTCTGCCACACATTCTACCTCACTCTCTCTTGGATCACTCACTCTGGAGGAAGCAAGCAGCCCTGTGAAGAGGGCTACATGGAAAGAATCTGAGACCTTCTGCCGACAGCCAGTGAGGAACTGCGGCTTCCAACCAATAGCTATGAGTGGACTGTATTGCAAATGGTTCCTCCAGCCCTGCTCAAGCCTTCAGATTACAACAGCCCCAGCCAACAGCCTGAATGCAACTTAATGAGACACAGAGCCAGAAGAGCCCAGCAAAGCCACTGCCAGATTCCTAACTTTCAGGAGCTGGGTACAAAAATAAATGTTTGTTGTTTTAAGTTACTAAATTTAAGGGCAATTTGTTACACAGCCATGACAACTAATAAAGTATGTTTCTCTATATATTGCAAATTTCTATGGATAATGTGTACTTCTTTTAAAATTATAGAGAGAACAAAATGTCATTTTAAAACACTAAACATTGTTTGTCAGTGTAATCCTGATGCAGACTTTTAAGATTAAATCCACTGTCAATTTTTCAAGCTGAATTCTTCCAAAGAATTCTAACACAGGTAACATACATGTGCTAATCCAGCAGCGGAGAGGCCCTATGTTAACAATTAAATTCTTCAGTTACAGTAAATTAGAAAGCCTAAAAAGTAACTGGAATGGCCATTTGCAAATAAAGAATAAAAATAAATTAACTAAATAGTCAATGCAGATATGCAAATACTTTTCTTTTTAAAAAATAGATTAAACTATATCTAAAAAAAGCAGGAGGAATTACCAAAGATAAAAAAATTATTAATTTTTTAAAATAGTAAAACATGTATATTCTAGTAAATAAAGCCAAAGGTATCTGGAGAGGGAAAGAAGAAGAAAAGAAAAGGCAAACCTCCATACCTAAGAAAAAGACCAAAAAGTAAAATAAGAAAATTAGAAATAGATAAAATCACTAACACAGAAGAGATTAAAAAAATTTTAAAGAGTGCTATGTATACTTGGTTGGTAAAAAAAAAAATTAAATTTCAATGAACTTAAAAGATTCTTCCAGAAGAGCAGAACATATACCTAAACAGACCAAAAGTTTTGAAGAAACTGAAGTAAGGAACTATTGCCAAATAAAGTTTCCAGACCACAATGATTTTATGTTAGTTCTTTTAAACACTGAATGAAGAGAGAAATATGGAGATATTTTTAAAATATCTATTTTAGGATGTTAAAGTAACCCGCACTCTTCAGCAAGCTGCTATGGTAAGTCTATGTTAGAAAAAGTCCCTTCCTCAAGATGCTTTACTGCCTTCATCAGGAAAACTGTCACAGCTACACAAATTACGATACAGTAGGTGACAGTGTGCAAGCTGTACAATCAGAAGTGATGGGCCTAGTAATAACCCTTACACTAAAACCTGAAAAAGAGCTGAGAAACCATAAGACTACAGGTCAGTATTATTTATGAACACAGAGGCAAAGAGTTAGATGAAATACACATCAAACCCAGCAGCATATTATAATAATAATAAAACACATCCAGTTGAGTTTATTTCAGTAACCCCTGAATGATTTACTATTGGGAAATCTACTAATAAACTTATGACATCAATAGGTCAAGAGCAATTAAAACAGAACCACCTCCTCAAAAAACATATGTAGTCATCTGGTTCCATGTCCATACACTAGTAAGACAGAATAGTTCAATAATATAATAAAGACTCCCTGTCTTTAACCTAGAGTCAGTGTGCTATTAAACATTTAGCAAAGTCATTTTCAATAAAGCCAGATGTACATATGCCCTTCACTAACATTAGGATGAAATTCTGACAATCTTACCAACACAACAGAAAAATCTTACCAACACAACACTAAGATTTATAAATTTTGGAATGGCAGATTATATGTGCATATAATATTGCTGTTTATCTTTAAAAAAAACAAGAGTTTTAACTGAAATCCATGGAAAGTAATGAGATTTTGGTAACCTTTTCAATATGCCAACCACAGCTGTAAAGTTTTCAGGAAAAAGCCTCATTCACATACATCCAACCAACCATTCAATCATTCAGTCAATCTTCTTTCTTTCTCCTCTTCTCTTTTTCTCTCCCTCTACACAAACACACACACACACACTCACTCATACATCTCATACTGTTACACACCTAGAAATAGCATTATGGTCATCTAATGAAAAAAGAAAGGGGAAATAGGCCTTTGGAAGAAGTGCAGGACAAAAGTCATGGTGAAGAAATGACGCAAGTCTGGAAAGCCACTCTATATCTATTAATCTGATGTACCAAGATGAGTGACACCTCTCTTTTCAAAGAACAGGAAGTGTTTCTGAAATTGCCTAAATGTGTATGTATATGATTGACAATAACAGCTTGGAATACACCAATGGAGCCCAAGGGTATGTAACATACATTTTCAGGCCAATACTTGTCTTTTCTTCAGGAAGGCTAAGGCAACAAGTCTCTGATACGATGAAGAAAATAAAAGGTTTCCCTTCATCTACCTTATTTTCTTTGGAGTCACTAACCTCCAAAAGTCACAATATTCTGGGACCATATTTTAAGTCACATAGAAACAAAGCTTCCTTTTGTTGCCAAATGCCAAAAGCTCTTTGAGGACAAGGACACAGTCACTTCATTAGATGCTCAGTACTTCCTTATTAAATCATTTAAACAAAGCGTACTAATTCTTAAGCTACTAAACCTTCATATAGTGAAAAAGGAACAATCCACACACATTAGCATAAATGTGGATGCATTTGGCAGTGAATGATTATCCTTTTCCTTCCACTGCACCAACGACAGCACCTCACACATTAACAGAAAACTGATATATGTTGACTCAATCAGCCTTGTTGGCTCATTCCAAGCTACACCTCTCCACGTAAAGAAAGAGCTGAGACTTTCTCCTGGCCATTTATAATGTCTCATCTAATAATGTTAGAAAGCTTTTTCAACTGGGCCAAACAAGTATCAGATTTCATATTTAAATCCGTATCTTAATTGACTACAACTGTGTGAGATATGAAAAAAGGGGCTAAGTAATTATTTAAATATAATTTTGTATAATAAATAGAATAGAAATAATTACTTTATTAGAAAATAATATTTTTGATCCATTTCTCCCTTTCATTTCCAGGCAAAAACAAATAACATCAACTAGTCACTAAGAAACAGCATATGCCCATTATTAAACCATAGTGACTTAAGTACAAGCTTTTCTACTATTTTGTATTATCTTTCAAGAAGTTCCATATGTAAATAATCACAACAATATAATCTCCCCAAGCAGTCAGGAATAATAAAATCTTTTCCATGACCCATCAGTTTGCTTTGCGTGGACAGAGCCACAACTAAGATGTTTCTATAAATAATGTTTTGCTTTATTTCCTGCTGCATGTGACACGGTATATAGGTATGACCTGCTGCATTCATTACTGAATTTCTTTATCTTATTACTTTGTTAGATAAAGTCATAAAAGCAGGATTTAGCTTTGGTGAAATACACAAACATTCACCTCCTATGCTGTTTCATGTCACACAAGTGCTTACAAGTTTCTCCAAGTACTACATATCAGTATAATCCTTATGTACATATTGGAAAAGCACCAAATTGAGATTTTCCTCATTGATATGACTTTTAAAGTGCATCAGTTATAGTGTATCTAATGAGGTGGAGTGAGAGAGATTAGACCCTTTCACATATTAATCGGGGCTTAAGGAGAGGCATGTGTTTATCTCTGAGAAAAAACAGCTCTGGCTAAGTCAAATGCCACTTTTCATAGCTAAATGGGTGGAATTAAAGAGCATGAGTCAGACAGACCATTGAAACAACAGTAGCTTCAAATCCTGACTCTGACACTTTCTGTATGAGGTTGAATAATTATACTCCAGAGCCACTGGTTCCTTATCTGTAAAACAGGATTAAAATATGCACCGTGTAACGTTATATTGTTGTGAGGTAATGTATAAAGTGATTAGCAAAGTTCCAGAAACTACAGGAAGAGTAAATAAACCTGTAGCTATTATTATAGCGAAGTTTATGTTCTAACACCACTAATCCCATACATGAAATATCCTCTCTTCTTTAAACTGGGTAAGAAGGAAAAAAAAAGAAACACTGCTGGGAGACTGCTAAATGAAAATGCTGGTAGGCTTGGAACTATGGAAAATTTATGACACAGAGACTTTTCAGAGGTATTTAACAATCTATTATTTGCTGCCTGGTAGATGTCTCAAGAAATAAAGTAGAGAATACTTCATCACATGTAATGGGAGAGGAGGGCTTCAAAATGCTTTTCCAAGAAGTGGTGTCACCAGTGAAAACAGAACTGCTAGCTTCACAAGTCTTAAAAGCAGGCTGAATCCAAGCTTAGGTCTTAAGAGTGTGAACAGCCCCAAACACTTAACTGGGCTGTTTTATCTGAGCTGATTGAGAGCTGGATGAAATTAAAAAGCTAATATCAATGACTATGTTTGCAATCATCTTCAGTAGATGAAAATCGGGCATGGTTACATCCAGCTAATAAATAAAATTCCTTCTCAAAGAACATGGTAATAAAAGTAAAATCCCCAGAAATACCACATTAATAATGGTCTGTGGACAAACAATAATTCAATAATTATTATCAGAGTTTATAGTAATTAGATCTGTGTTAGAAGAAAGTTGAAAACTAATCAAACCATCTTTCTACAGTTAAAGCAAACATAATTATAAAATATGAAAAATCATGGCCTCTCGATCAGCAACTAGATTTTAATAAGGAAAGTAGAAGGGGTAGGTCATGAATACTCCTCATTATTTAAACGCCAAAACTAAAAGTTAACCACTGGCATACAATAACTCGAACAGTGCTCTCTCCAGTGAACAGATAATTTCTGTAGCCTGTTAAAAGTATTCTTTGTCTCACCCTAGAGGGAAAAATTATTAAAATAAATTAACATTTTACTGGGTCTCTAATTGGAAGTGGCTGTTCTCAACAAATATGTTTATCAAACACTGTGACTGGCAAAATGTATTACTGTTGCTGTAGTTATCCAAATTATATGCTGTCTAAAGCAAAAAGGGCAAAAGCCATCTGGCTCATATAACTTGCATTTTCTAGACAGCTTGCAGCTGGTTCTGATTAAGCAGCATCTCAAAACTCTGAAGAGATCTATTTTTATCCCTGGAAGTGTATTTTTAGGGCTCACACATCCAAGGCACAAGGCATTTGCATTAATAAGTGAACAACCACCTTGGATTAGGAAAAGGTTTATGTGAAACTGTAGTTTGGTCTTCAGCAGTACAAGATGGACTGTGCGTTGAATACACAGTCTGAAACCTGATTTTGAGAACCTGCCCCTCTCTAAATGTTTCAGTGTTCCAAAGGAGGGACACAGAAAAGACGCCTCCTATGTCTTATGAAATAATCAAAAGAAGACAGCTCAGCAAGAAACTTGACTGTATTATTTTATACATCCCAGGAGGCTAGCACAATTATTATCCCATTTTGCAGATGAGGTAACAACGGTGCAGAGAGGCTAAATAACATGCTCAATGTGGAAAAGGCAGTGAATGATGCAACCAGGATTCACATCCTTATCTTCTGGCTCTAAAGCCTGAGCTCTTAACCACAAAATTATGATTTCTTACCATTGATGGGGTTAATAATGAACTTTAATAATTAATTTTATCATAATAAAATTTAATAATATCTTTCAAAGAAGTAATCATAAATTTTGATGGAAGAAACATATTAGAACACTCTAGATCTGAATCTTACAATAATAAAGAAGGTTTTTTTCTTTTAATTTAAATCTCCATAGTGGTATTACTTATCATCCTATTCATCATCATCCTACTCATCAAATTAAGATGAAGTCAGACTTGGGAGCTAGACAGAAACATGCAAAACACAGAGTATTAAAAGACAGGGGCGGGCTTCCCTGGTGGCGCAGTGGTTGAGAGTCAGCCTGCCGATGCAGGGGACACGGGTTCGTGCCCCGGTCCAGAAGGATCCCACATGCCGTGGAGCGGCTGGACCCGTGAGCCATGGCCGCTGAGCCTGCGTGTCCGGAGCCTGTGCTCTGCAACGGGAGAGGCAAAAACGGGCAATCTAACTGTTATAAACCTCTGCCCAGAGAAAAACAGGCAATGAACCACTGATCCCAGTGAACAGCTTGATCCTTTACTAACTAAGGAATTCTCTCCCAAGAGAATTTTGTCCCTCAAACACCCACTCTCCCCCTTCCCTCCATAGCTCCTTCCACTCTTCCAAGTCTCCTCCTCGTCCTCTCACTCCTTCCCCATTATATACTCACACAATACTGTACTCAACGTAATAGAAAAAAATCACAATGGCCATAATTTACATTAACAAATCTATGCTATGTATTACTTTAAACATCATTTATATTTTTCCATCTAGACTGCGATGTCTACCATTACAGGGGCCAGGTCTTCACTGCACATTTTTCATCCCCAGAGCTTAGCACATAATAACCAGCACTCAGAAGTGTTTGCTGAATTCATGACCACAGAAGTTATTCTTTCCGGGTACAAATTTAGAATACCAAGTCTCCCCACTTCCCTCCAGATTACAGCTTTCTTCCTGTTCATCACCAATTTAGGAGACACCAGTGAACACCTACATAACTTTGTCATAAGGACCAAGTCAAACAACAGCCATAGAATACTATGACCAAATCAGAAAAAGATCAAGAGGACATCAGCACTTTCATAGAAGTTCATTATTCTCACAAGCAAGGGCAAATGTCAAATCATTTCAGACGACCTGATATTGGACCTCCCTCAATACACCACCATGCTGTCAGGCTCAAAACATCAGAGACTCACTTAATGCTATATTTATATGTAAGGTATTGTATCAGGGTCTGAAATTCTAATTTTTTTAAAGCTCTTAGACTTAAAATGTTGGGACTGTGACTTAGTGGGCTACTCCAGTGAGTGGATTTTTACACAAGCATGAAGATGTGGAAGCACAGCCCAACAAGAGCTTTGTAAGCTGCTTTAGAAGGTAGATGAAATGCTGTTGAGTAGATGGTCACTGATGGGATTCCCGAATCACTAATCCAAGACTGACGTTTTCTCCTTTCATTATTAGACATTCTTCTTCCACAGCTATAATTACACACTACTGTGTTTCCAGGGGACCCTGCATGCATTTTAAGTAATTATGGTCATATTTACCTTCACGACTCCCAAGGAAAGGCCACCCTGTATAAAAATGTCAGGGAGTATTTCATTCCTATCCTTGAAGTCATTGCCACACTCTCCTTACAAATAAATACCTTCTGATGGTAAAAACAGATGATAATGAATGGTTGCCAAGTTTCCTCTCCTCCAGACTGTCATGGAGGATTAAGTGTTAAAATGATGAACTTGGCTATAAATAAAAAAAGGATTATTTCATTACAAATAAAGAAAAATTGTCAATTTATAACATGAGAAACTACTTCATGCCCAAATTTAGAAGGGCAAACAAGAAAATTTCAATATAATTCACTACCATGAGCTGAACATTTTAGTTTTGGTTCCACATAATGTAGCAACTCCCTAAAAACAAAAACAATACTTCCCTGATTCTGGGAGTCTGTGTGTCACAGGGTGCAAAGAAAGAAAAGGAAGCCACTGGTTTAAAATAGGCCTGGTAAGTGACTCAATTACATGATAAAGAACTCTTTTCAACATCCTTTAGTTCTAAAGCTAAAATGTGAGCTTTTTGAAAAAGGCTTAAAATCAGGGTACAAGCTGATTTACCTTACATTGTCTAAAATAAGAAACTCTTTTAGCTGAAACTTACATTCTTTATTAGATAAGTGATAAATTCCCAAAGCTGATGATTCTAGTAAGCAATTTACTGAATTTGAACTTTTTTTTAATCTAGCAATCTTACTATAAATTCAAAGTTTCTCCACTACACTGTAAGTTCCCTGAGAGTCAGATCTAACTGTTATTTAAGGTTGTATCACTGAATGCAGCAGACTATCTGCATTATACTAGGGGCTCAATAAATTTCTGATGAACACAACTAAATATGAAAATATTCCTATTATGTGTCTCAGTATCCTCATTATATCAGATAAAAAGTTTATGGTATATATTGTTTGTACTAGTCGCCCTTAATAGTCAAAACGAGCACTAACGGGCTTCCCTGGTGGCGCAGTGGTTGAGAGTCCGCCTGCCGATGCAGGGGACACGGGTTTGTGCCCCGGTCCGGGAGGATCCCACATGCCGCGGAGCGGCTGGGCCCGTGAGCCATGGCTGCTGAGCCTGCGCGTCCGGAGCCTGTGCTCCGCAACGGGAGAGGCCACAACAGTGAGAGGCCCGCGTACCGCAAAAAAAAAACAAAACGAGCACTGACATCAATGTCAAAAAATTACATACTCTTTTTCCTTAAGCTCCAACCCCTCTGATTTCAACCCAGGGAAATTTGATCCCACTCTTCTGATTGTTATACAGTCAACAACAGTCAGATCTGCATCTCAATGTTTCAGTTCCACAATCTGACCCAGAGAAAAATAGCAGCCTCCGATTCAGCTTACTTAAGCGATTACATTTAACACAAACATAATTAATAAACAGACAGCAAAGTGTACCTTATGTAAAAGTCATAAGTGCTTAGCAAGAGACATGGCTATGGAATTTCAAGGTCAAAGACTTAGGTTTGACCCCAAATTTAGCAGTTATTAGTAATGTGACCTTGAGCTAATCTCTCCCCAAAATTAGCAGTCTCCCATATTAAATGCCACCCATAAAGTACTTACCTTGTGGAGGTATTATGGGAAGTAATGTGTGATAAGATATTGTGCTGTTACATAAATAGCTGATCAATAAAGTTTTGTTCAATCAGAATGTAAAAGGTCACAAAACCAGAAAAATTACTAGCCCTTTCCATTAAAACATCCATGCCTACAATAGTATTGGGGTGGTAACAGACCAAAAGAACTAAAAGAGCTTAGCAATAATGACATAATAAAGAAAATAAGATTTAAGTAAAGGGAAGGCTGCTAAATAAGGTATGTTGACAGTTACTTTTCTTTATTCAGTGGATTAGAACTTAACCAATAGGCAATTAAGTGGTATGTAATAAAAACCAAATGCAGGGTTCCCTGGTGGCACAAGGGCTAAGAGTCTGCCTGTCAGTGCAGGGGACGCAGGTTTGAGCCCTGGTCCAGGAGGATTCCACATGCAGTGGAGCAGCTGAGCCCCTGCGCCACAGCTGCTGAGCCTGTGCTCTGGAGCCCGCCAAACACAACTACTGAGGCCGGCGTGCCTAGAGCCCATGCTCCGCAGCGGGAGAGGCTATTGCAGTCAGAGGCCCGTGCACAGCGGCAAGGAGTGGGCCCCGCTCACTGCAACCAGAGAGAACCCGCGTGCAGCAACAAAGACCCAACAGAGCCAAAAATAAACAAATAAATAAATTTATCTTTTAAAATGCAGAAAATGCACATCTGAGTAAGGCAGGGGTCCTTTTCTGACTCAATAAATGTCATTTCAAAACTCTTACTCAGAATTTACATGCCACATAATTTATATGGCATCTTCCAGTCTCTCATTGTTTCTCACTTCCTCATGCTAGTTTAATTTATTATTTAGCTTTCTTTCCCTTCTCATTGACAGCTAGATCAACTTTTTTTTTGGTTAAATTTTCTTCCTATATGCTATGCTACCAATGATGACTTTGTTGCAATTTAGAATGGGCATCAGAACACTTTGGATACAAGTGACTAAGCCCAATCCACAAGTTTAAAATGGTTTCAGATTAGGGGAGTTATTTTTGTTTTGTTTGCTGCAGCTAATGTGGTAGAAGAGGGAGCTACATATTGAGACAGAAAAAGTGAAAGGTTGTGATCTGGGTAACTGATAAGAAACATTTGAAGTTATCTCTCAATAGAAGATTCAGTAACTTTTCTACATCACGTTTATCATGTCTGCTCTTCTCTCCCAAACATTTCTTATGCTTCCACTCTTAAATTAGGTACCTAATAGATTGATCTGAAATCACGCACAGGTAAACCAGTTCTTTTAAAGGGAATCATTTAACTTTACTACTAAGTACATCATTTGGTACACACTTTATAAAGGTCTGTATAAGAATATCTTTTAGAAATTAGAGATTCACATAGTAGAGTTTCTCCCAAGGCTCATGAATCCAATTTGTTTTTCTGTTTTTTTAAATAACACAAATATAGAGATTTAATATACATAAAACAAATAATTGTAATAAATAAATATGTGTGTGTGTGGTAAGAGACATGATGTGTAATAAATTTTAAAAATACTTACTTTGTAATTAGGACTTCCTACTTATTTATGTTTTCCTGATAATGAGTCTTTTCTTCTCTATACTTTTGCTCATTATTAAGTTGAGTATGTTCTTATAAGATGTCTTAAGTGATTTTTTTTGAATGAGGCAGTGCATATATTAAATAAAATAAACACCTGGACTTAAATTTATTACCAAATGCCTGCCACTCTGCTCCCTGCACATGAGCTTACTCTGAAGTCACAGAATTTGAACCACTAAAACAATTTCACCACGCTCCCCCTGCAAACTGTGCTCCCCCAAAAGAGAACTGTTTAAGGGCCATCGATTTAGTCAAGTCAATGGCCCTGTGTATACCCATATTGTATATATGATTCAAATAGGAAATGAACTTCTCATTATTCTTTCAGCTCCCATAGCCACAAGAATAATCAAGGAATTGAAAGGCTGAAATTCGAAGAGTCTCTCTGGGAATATTCAGCCCCCCACATGCCCACCTTTCTTTTCTTTTTTAGAATGGGATTCTGGCCAAGAGAAGTGTCCTTGTATATAAAAAGAATTACACACAGAGAAAGTCCTAAGACAAGCTTCGACTGGGATTTGTTTATTTATGTCACTGAGGTCCTGCTTACTCCTAACCTAATTTGCAAATACAAAAATATTTTTAAATAAAGCACAGATTAGCAAACTGAAATAATGAAATAAACTTTACTCTGCATCTGAAAAGTAGGATTTAAACAACTGATATAAACAGAATTCCAGAAATGATTACCATTTGATGTGTGTTTATTTTCCAAAACTCCTTAACACCTTTTATCCCCTCCTTGTCACCAATTAACAGCTGCAATGATAGAAACTATAATTCACATGCCAAAGATGAGAAATCTGAAGTTTCCATGGCAATAGAATACAGATTGTTTCCCACAATTTCAATCAGGTTTTCACAAGAATATGGTTTTCTTGGCATAAGAATTTCTCATTGGCCTACTGTTGGTCTCAAAAATTAATTATTAGTAAACATCAATGACACTTCTATGCTTGTGTCTTATGTATATGCTAAACCTTTTCAAGTCCCAGTAGTATTATCAGTGAATGTGTGACTACTTCCCAGTAAAAAAAGGAAAGATGAAGCATGTGCTCCAATTTTCAGTGAGAGTGTTAAATCCAAAATAAAGGCTTTTTTTTAAAGAAATAAATCAAATACAGAATTACCTAGAGACTGTCACAAACAATATTCATAACATGTACATGTTTAACTTAAAATTTTTCTAAGAAGAATTTCACATTAAAGAAAACTATCTCAATTGGGAAATAAGTAACACAGACATTAATCCTGAGTGAGAAGATTACAAAATGTAAAAAACCAAAAGTTATTTTGTAGACATAAAAAAGTAGCAATTATAATTAAAATAAAACTGTCTCTAGAACTAGAAAATATAAACATATGAAAATATACTATTCTCTGTGCTACCACAGTTCTGTATTCACCTCTGTTTCATGGTTTTGATCACATTATAGTACAAATACCTTTTTACATGTCTGTTTCCTGGAAGGAATTTGATTATCAGGAGTGGGGAAACTGGGTAATTTTAATTTCTATGTCCACACTTTTTCTGAAACACAGGAGAAGTTCAATGATTTTTGAGAAGAGCTGAATCTATTAGATTTTAAAACACATTGCAAAACAATAATAATTTAAATAATGTAGTTTTGATACCTAATCTGAACTAGTTCAATGAATATGAATAGAAAGTCCAGGAAGATATCTATATGTAAGAATGCAATAATATGACAGAAAAGGAAATTCAAAACAATGGGGGGCTTCCCTGGTGGCGCAGTGGTTGAGAGTCCGCCTGCCGATGCAGGGGACCCGGGTTTGTGCCCCGGTCCGGGAGGATCCCACATGCCGTGGAGCAGCTAGGCCCGTGAGCCATGGCCACTGAGCCTGAGCGTCTGGAGCCTGTGCTCCGCAACAGGAGAGGCCACAACAGTGAGAGGCCCGTGTACCGCAAACACACACACACACACACACACACACACACACACACACAAAACAAAAAACAATGGGGGTAGGGGAAGAAAGCTATTTAATAAATAATATTGAGATAAATGGTTGGTAATTTGAGGAGAAAATGACTCAAAATTTACACCATATAATATAATACTAATCTGTTCTCATTCTCTCTCTATACTATGTCTGTATATGTATATATATATTATATATAATTTAGTTGATAAAATATTAGCATGAAATAAAATTAAGTATTTCTGAAAGAATGATAGCTCTCTAAACTTTGAGCAAATAAAAGAAACAAAAAGATGTAAATTTTGTGTAGTGGTTTAATCTTTAATACTAATAAAGTAGTAGTCACGGTAAAAAGAAAACAGCATATTGCAGAAATATGTTTAACGAGTACAAGGGATAAAAGGTCTTCTATGTTATGGGGCGGGGGGTGGGGGGTGGGTGCAGTTAACAATGTGACAGAAAAACATAAAATCCAGAAGGAAAACAAGTCAATAACATGGACACATACAAGGGGAAATCAAATTATTAAGCACGCATTAAAAAAAAGAACATTCAAACATTTTATTTATCAAAGCAATGCAAATTAAAACAACAATGAAGTGCTATTTTTCATTTAACTAATAAATACAAAAATTCTAAGAAACAATATCCAACACCATTCAGGTTCTTGGGAAAGTAAAACTGATAAACCCATACATTATTGTTGGCAATTTATATTAGAAAGCAATTTAACAAAGCACTTCAAAAGCCATCTTTTAAAAATCACATTCTTTGATCCATAAAAAATTCAAAAGCTTTAACCTAATAATATCAGACCAGAAAGTTTAAAATGAGTAAATAACTCCAAAAAGGAAGGAAGGAAGGGAGGGAGGGAGGGAGGGAGGAAAGGCATTTTCAAATAGATTTTTGTGGTGATATAATTTATAGTAGCAAACATTGTAAGTCTAAATACAATGTTAAATACTTTAACATCAGAGGAATGATTAAGTAAATTAGATGATCAAACAACTGCTCTTTAAAAATCACTCATTAAAGAGTATAATACATGTAAAGGGCAATATAAATTGAAACTGAATATGATCTGAAGCTGAAAGGAAACAGACAAATTGTACAAGTTAGTATGTTAAGGCACAGTTTCTTTCTAGTTGTAATATTGTGTATTCTATAATTAAAAATTGAGAGAGGGCTTCCCTGGTGGCTCAGTGGTTGAGAGTCCGCCTGCCAATGCAGGGGACACGGGTTCATGCCCCGGTCCGGGAAGATCCCACATGCTGCGGAGCGGCTGGGCCCATGAGCCATGGCCGCTGAGCCTGCCCGTTCGGAGCCTGTGCTCCGCAACGGGAGAGGCCACAACAGTGAGAGGCCCGCGTACCGCAAAAAAAAAAAAAAAAAATTGAGAGAAAAAATTATTAAATAAATTATTAGATTTTCAAAATTAGGGATATACAGAAGAATCATAAATGAGGCCAAAGGTAAAAACAAAATTAGTTCCTTTGAAAGAAATTACAATTTCTGGGGTGTAATACTCTGGCATTTAAATTGAGAAAAGGCTAAGAATAATAAGAAAATTAGTACAGTAAATAAATGAAAGACAAAATTAAAATGCCTACAAAGTATTTTCTCCATGGAAATCAAGAATTAAAGCTAATTTTAAGCTAAAAAACAGCAAGTTAATTGGCCTATTCAAATAAGCTTGAAAATAGAATATTATTTAGAAACCTTTCCCTGTGACTAATTATTTTTCCAATTTTCCCCACCAATCATCCCTCTTCATTCCTGTGCCTCAAAGTAGCCCTTTGGTGTCTTAACTATGAAAAACAAGATTACAATCAGCTTTTGTGTACATTCACCACATGGAAACAAACTTCAATATCAGCTTCAACAAAAAGAACATTGATGCAGAGGTTTGGAGAAAGGGCAGGCTACCCCTTATATCTGTATAACAATATCTGCAAAATAGTGCTCCTTCTACATATCGTTTCATTAATGTAACCAAAATGAGAAAATTTATTTTGCCACAATCACGGGTGTTCATGCAACTCTACCCGGATCAGTCACTGTGTTGAGACACATCTGGTGTGCCAGAAACAAACTAGGAAGTGGTATGTGGGAGGAAAGAAAAATTAAAAGTTGTCAAACATATTTCTTTAAGGCATTCAACATAATCTGTGATTCTAATTATTTTCCTAGTATTTATATCGTCAAGTTAATTATCACACAAACTAAAGTAAAACTTCCAGGTTCCCCCAAAACTTCTCCTTCAATATTCCTGAAATTGGCATACCCACTTAATACCCTTCCCCAAACACATATACATTACATTATGAAATGTTCTGCTTAGGGTATTATGGCCCCACGTATCAGATTATCCTACATTCCTCTAAAATACCCAACTATTTTATGCCTGTTGAGATCTGTCAATAATTGGAGAACTGCTTTCTCAATATTTACCTTCTAATGTGAGCAACTGTGAATATAGGACAATTTTAGTGCCAAAATCAATGTCAATGATGAAGACAATACACATATATAGTTTGACAGTGGGAAATATATTGCCTGACATCATCAAATAATTTCACACAACCAAAAAGCCCAGGTTAATTATTGTTAAATTATATAAAATTAAGGCTCATAATCTTTTGATGCACAGTTCACTTTTAAAAATACAAGCCAGGAACACCTCAGAGAAGTCCAGTTTTCCTAAATAATAGTGTACTAAGAAAAACACTTGAAAATACAGATGAACCTTGACCCATTAACCCAATTAGGAACGGGAAGACTGTTTAACAGCTAACATTTATAGAGCACGTATGATATTTTAGACACTGTCCTAAAATGCTTTACATGTATTAATTCATTTAATTCCTTAGAAGAACTTTTGAGGCAGATACCATTAGTCAGTATGCCCATTGTGCAGATGAGCAAACTGAAAAAGAGAGATTACAAAAGTTGGTGTTGGAACTGAGTTTCCACCCAGGTACACAGCTCCGGAGCCCATGGTCTCTACCATACTCTACTGCCTAGGCACCTTCTCTTGTGTACCATGACTTTCTCTGTGCTATTTCCTGTGCGTTATCTCCCAGTTTCCACTATAACAGATAACTTGACATGCCCATTAAAAAAAACAATGTGATGATTCAAGAGACATCAACAACACCACTTCTTCAGAAACAATTCATCTTAAACATGATTTTGATTCCAAGAATGGTATTGAAACATCTTGAATTTTAACATCTTACAACATAAAACCTTAGATTTACACTTCTGCAATTCAGTATGTTTTTATCTAAATGGGCTTGAACCTACTAAAAGGAAGTAAATGCTTAGTAAGCATAAGAATAACAGTTGGGAGAGAAGGCATGAGTATCCAGAATATTCAAATTTTAAATGACGTTCAATTTACCTCTGAATCAAGAACAAGTATCTGCACAAAGGTGCAACGTGCTTCACAGGGCAAGAAATCCTAAGGAAAAAAATCCCCTTTTAGGAAGGAAACTGTTAGATGTTCTCTGGGGTGTCATAGGTAACTATCTTAAAGACCTAGTGTAGAAGGTAAAGAAACAAGATACTCATTAAAAACTATCCTGAAAAAAATAAAGTAGTGAAACCTAGTAGAAACCTACCTACATAAAATGAAAAAACCAACTAAAAATTCCAGGAGAGTTCTATGACCTGAATTTTTACTTAGTTCGGTCCCAAAGGAACACAAAAGCAAAACAAACAAAACAAAATTATTTGACTCTTCTGTTAAATTATAATGGTGGGTGCTGGCAGGGGTCTAGAGCTTCAACAAATATGGCAAATAGAGAGGCAAATGTCTTCCCCAGCTTTCTCAAAAATGTCAGAAGAAGAGAAAGGGCCTGGTGATGAGAGAGTAGAGAACTTATTCATTTCTCACTACTGTGAAGTATTCTGAGTATGTGTACAGGGTCTCATTACCAGCTGCTTAATTCTCATTTATTTTCCTCAATTGTAAATAATCAATTGCCTAAGATGACTTCACTACCCTTGCTTTTTCGACTCTATTCAGGAGAATAATGGGAAAATAACTCATCTTTCAGGGGAAAAAGTGTAAATGACAGTGGTGTCAAAACATTGGTGGTAAAGCAAGAGAAAAAAAAAAAAAGGCACATAGTTCCACACTTGTCCATCTATGACCCAGTGGCTAAGTTCAATAGGCGCTTGGGGGAGGCACAGGAAGCCAGGTTCAGCCTTGGGTCCATGATATGTTCTAAAACCCAGCATTATTTGTAATTAAGCAGTTATTCTGAACCCGTTCTCTTTCCTATATTCATTTCTTTGTGGCTCAGAACACAAGAAGAAAGGAAGAGTACATAATACTCTGGAATCCTAAACAAATACAAAACAAAAATTTTGGATGGTTTTCCAAATTAATATGAAGTATGGTGAACTAAATTTAAAAAGCATTAAGGAAAACTACCTAAAGATACAAAATCTGAGACAGGGAATGGGGGCACATTTTTAAGCAGTCCCTGGGGGCTTCTGTAGACTGGCTCTGCTGCAAGGTAGTCAAGAGTTCCAGCCTAACAGTGCCATAGCTTCCTGTGACAATTAAGAAACTGGGCATGGTCCCCCATGATTAAAATGAGGGTTGGACCAAACTATCTGTAGGGCACCTAAGGCACCAACATTCTATGATGTTATAACTAAAATTAACTAGCTTTGGCAGCACCTTTAAAGGAAAAAATGAAAACCTGTATAAGTCCCACATCACAAGTCAGCCAACAACCGGAGCAATCTCCCTTTAAGAAAGAAGAAAAGGCTGTATATCTGCAGTAGCTTTAAAAACTGCTGAGGAGAAAAAATCATAATAAGGAATTAAAATAGGACATTGACCTCTGAAAAGATCAGATACAAGAATAAGTGCCAGGTTAAAGGAAAAGTTGTCTCTTTTTGTATTATTTTTAAAGTAAATATGTCCTTAGAAATATTCTTAAAAAATACTGAATCCTCAACTGCCCAATGGTGTTAGTCCATTACCAAAACTCAATAAAATCCCAAATTAGCTTGCAGATGAATTACTGTTTTTATAGTTTATACCAAATCCAATGTGATCCTATAGATGGGATGGGCCAAACCCCTCAGGAAATGCCAAGAAACATTTGAACCAGGCCAAAAAGTGCTAAAATGTTCCACTGACATAGAACCACAAGTCAACATGAAGTTTTCACTGCAAGATACAGCCTTTGAAGTGCAGTTTTCCAGAGATCCAGCCAAAAAAGCTGGATTACTGAAAAAAGCTCTCAAACCCAAAATGGTTCCAAATAGAGTTGTGTATGAGAGAGGGATTTTGTATGGAAATTTATCACTCACAACCAATGGATTCAACCACTGATCCCATTACACCAGAGGATTTTAATTCTTCCTGGAAATTCCTTACAAATTACAGGTAACCACAATCTGAGCAGAACTAGAACTTCTGTGTATTTTTAAACAAGTCAGTTGTTTCAATGAGATAAGTACATTATTTCCACCAGACAGAGAATTGTTTTCGAGTTCAACTGCATTACATTTGTGTATCCAGGTATAAAATGTTACAAATGGAAAATTACTGAGAAGCAAAGCAGTCATTAGTGTGACTAATAAATGGAGCAAAGATGGCACAAAAGTTTTACTAATGCTTTTTTAAGTTACTGAATAAGTAGATTTTATTTTTTTAATCTCCTACAAATCTGATCGCAGAGCAAACAGTAAAAGTACGTCCTCGTGTGTAATACACAATACAAACCGATCTAAGATGCCACCTGACCAACATGAATAACTAAATGACTGGGATATAAAGAGACACAAAAGTAAAATCAATTCAAAGATAAATTACTCGCCTTCACAAGAAATCCAGAAATTTGAGATCTGTGTGAAGTAAAAATAAATAATTTTAAAGTATTACTATTGAAAATAAATAACATTTCTATATTTTACTTTGTAGATAGAGGAATTGTATCAGAAAAGTACATATCTGATTACTGTTATGACACTGTCTATTTTCTGAGAGAATTCTTAACTGTTAATTGTCCTTAATTAAGGAGACTTAAAGCAAATAAAAGAGACATATAAAAAACAACATCAGCACTTTGTTAGTTTAAGACAGATTATTTCCAGATGGAGGTTGCACATTGTAGATGGTCACTGAGCAAGACTGGTCACAGACAGTGTCTTCGCAAAACAGAAAGTGAGAAGGCAGACAATTAGAATGATAAACAATATCTAATACACAACACACAAACTGGGGACTCGAGAAGTTTCATTTAATAAAGAAAATGTTGATTTTTAATGCCTTCAGATTAAAGTTTATGCCATTTATTCCCTAACTATTCAATAGTTTCTGTGTGAAATATATCAACATTCATGCTGTACATTTTTTAAATAGAGACGTCATACTTTTTCCAAACTACTTTTAGAAATTCACCATATTTCAAATTGTACAGTCAGAAAAATTGTTAAAGGGTATAGACTACAATTTAAATATCACACATTGATCAAATACCTAAAACTGATATTGGATATGCCTTATCCGAATGTGCCATTCAGAACAGAAAGTATTCTTCCAAAGTAAATTAAAAATGGGTATTGTGAGATTATCTGATGTTAATATAGATCAAGAAACATATGAGGAGGTGCAAAATAATTTTGGATAAAATACAGTAAACACATAGGATCATTTTAACCAGTGATTCCTCTTTTTTAAAATTTCATAAGTTGATTCCATAAGAAAATTTTAACAGTGAAAAGTCTTGCAGGGCAGGAATAGAGATGCAGACGTAGAGAACGGACATGTGGACACAGGGAGAGGGGGGCAGGTGGGATGAATTGGGAGGCTGGGATTGATGTATGTGCACTGCCATTTGTAAAACAGATAGCTAGTGGGAACCTGCTGTATAGCGCAGGGAGCTCAGCTTGGTGCTCTGTGGTGACCTCGATGGGTGGGATGGGGGTGGGGATGGGACGGAGCTCCAAGAGGGAGGGGATATATGTATACATATCGCTGATTCACTCTGTTGTACAACAGAAACTAACACAACATTGTAAAGCAACTATACCCCAATAAAAAATTTTAAAAAAGAGTAAAGTCTTTGTAATAGAACAAAAACTCCATAAGAAAGAAAATTTCTTTTGTTTTAAAGATTTTTTTTTTTTGATATGGACCATTTTTAAAGTCTTTATTGAATTTGTTACAATATTGCTTGTGTTTTATGTTTTGGTTTTTTGGCCGAGAGGCATGTGGGATCTTAGCTCCCCCATCAGGGATGGAACCCACACCCCCTGCATTGGAAGGCAAAGTCTTAACCACTGGACCGCCAGGGAAGTCTCATAAGAACTAAAATTTCTTTACAGTATTTGGAATTTAAGGAAAAATGCTGCTTATAGTTTTTTCCTGGGTTTTTGTTTAACATCTTTATTAATTTTAACCATAGAAAGTAGGGTTAGGCCTCCTGTAAAAAAAATTTTTTTTTAAATCACACCTTTAGTATTTAAGAAGAAATTATTTTGGTCCAAAGTTGCTTTTAGACAAGGTTATAGAAAAGCTTTGATTTATGGAGGAGCTTCAAGATGGTGGAAGAATAAGAGGCGGAGATCACCCTCCTCTCCACAAATACATCAGAAATACATCTACATGTGGAACAGCTCCTACAGAACACCTACTGAACACTGGCAGAAGACCTCAGACTTCCAAAAAGACAAGAAACTCCCCCATGTACCTGGGTAGGGCAAAAGAAAAAAGAAAAAACAGAGACAAAAGAATAGGGACAGGACCTGCAACTCTGGGAAGGAGCTGTGAAGGACGAAAAGTTTCCACACACTAGGAAGCCGCTTCACTGGTGGAGACAGGGGGTAGCGGGGGTGGCAGCTTCGGAGCCGCGGAGAATAGCGCAGCAACAGGGGTGCCGAAGGCAAAGCAGAGAGATTCCCGCAAAGAGGATGGGCGCTGACCAGCACTCACCAGTCCCAGAAGCTTGTCTGCTCACCCGCTGGGGCAGGCGGGGGCTGGGAGCTGAGGCTTGGGATTCAGTAGGATCCCAGGGAGAGGCCTGAGGATGGCTGCGTGAACACAGCCTGAAGGGGCTAGTGTGCCACAGCCACTCGGGAGGGAGTCCGGGAAAAAATATGGAGCACCGAAGAGGCAAGAGACTGTTTCTTGCCTCTTTGTTTCCTGGTGCGCGAGGAGAGGGGATTAAGAGCACTGCTTAAAGGAGCTCCAGGGACAGCCACGAGCCACAGCTATCAGCGCGGATCCCAGAGACGGGTATGGGACACTAAGGCTGCTGCTGCAGCCACCAAAAAGGTTGTGTGCAAGCACAGGTCACTATCGACACCTTCCCTCCCAGAAGCCTGTGCAGACCGCCACTGCCAGGGTTCCGTGATCCACGGACAACTTCCCCGGAAGACACACGGGGCGCCTCAGGCTGTTGCAACGTCACTCTGGCCTCTGCCGCCGCAGGATCACCCTGCATCTGTACCCCTCCCTCCCCCAGGCCTGAGTGAGCCAGAGGCCCCTAATCAGCCGCTACTTTAACCCCGTCCTGTCTGAGTGAAAATCAGACGCCCTCAGGCAACCTACACGCAGAGGCGGGTCCAGATCCAAAGCTGAACCCTGGGAGCTGTGCGAAAAAAGAAGAGAAAGGGAAATTTCTCCCAGCAGCTTCAGGAGAAGAGCATTAAATCTCCACAATCAACTTGATGTACGCTGCATCTGTGGAATACCTGAATAGCCAATGAATCATCCCAAATTGAGGAGGTGGACTTTGGGAGCAAAGATATATATATATGTATATATATATATATTTTTTTTTTCCCTTTTTCTCATTTTGTGGATATGTGTATGCTTCTGTGTGTGATTTTCTCTTTATAGCTTTACTTTTACCATTTCTCCTAGGGTTCTGTCTGTGTGCTTTTCTTTATTACTTTTTAAAAATTGTTTCCTAATAATTATTTTTTATTTTAATAACTTTATTATATTTGATTTCTTTATTTTATTTTATCTTCTTACTTTCTTTCTTTTTCCTTCTTCCTCCCTCCCTCTCTCTTTCTCTCTTTCTCTCTTTCTATTTTTTCTCCCTTTTATTCTGAGCTGTGTGGATGAAATGATCTTGGTGCTCCAGCCAAGCATCAGGGCTGTGCCTCTGAGGTGGGAGAGCCAAGTGCAGGACACTGGTCCACAAGAGACCTCCCAGCTCCACGTAATATAAAACGGCAAAAATCTCCCAGAGACCTACATCTCAACACCAAGACCCAGCTTCACTCAACGACCAGCAAGCCACAGTGCAAGACACCCTATACCAAACAACTAGGAAGACAGGAACACAACCCCATCCATTAGCAGAGAGGCTGCCTAAAATCATAATAAGGCCACAGACACCCCAAAACACACCACCAGATGTGGACCTGCCCACCAGAAAGACAAGATCCAGCCTCATCCACCAGAACACAGGCACTAGTCCCCTCCACTGGGAAGCCTACACAACCCACTGAACCAACCTTACCCACTGGGGACAGACATCAAAAACAATGGGAACTACGAACATGCAGCCTGCGAAAAGGAGACCCCAAACTTAACAGTTTAACTTACTTAACTTACTTAACTTAACTTACTGCTTAACAGTAAGTTAAGCAAAATGAGAAGATAGAAAAACACACAGCAGATGAAGGAGCAAGGCAAAAACCCACCAGACCTAACAAATGGAAAGGAAATAGGCAGTCTACCTGAAAAAGAATTCAGAATAATGACAGTAAAGATGATCCAAAATCCTGGAAATAGAATAGAGAAAATACAAGAAACATTTAACAAGGACCTAGAAGAACTAAAGAGCAAACAAACAGTGATGAACGGGAGGGGGAAGGGTGAGTTTTGACAGGGCGAGAGAGAGTCATGGACATATACACACTAACAAACGTAGTAAGGTAGATAGCTAGGGGGAAGCAGCCGCAAGGCACAGGGATATTAGCTCAGGGCTTTGGGACAGCCTGGAGGGGTGGGAGGGGGAGAGTGGGAGGGAGGGAGACGCAAGAGGGAAGACACATGGGAGCACATGTATATGTATAGCTGATTCACTTTGTTATAAATCAGAAACTAACACACCATTGTAAAGCAATTATACCCCAATAAAGATGTTAAAAAAAAAAAAAAAACAGTGATGAACAACACAATAAATGATATTAAAAATTCTCTAGAAGGGATCAGTAGCAGAAAAACTGAGGCAGAAGAATGGATAAGTGACCTGGAAGATAAAATAGTGGAAATAACTATCACAGAGCAGAATAAAGAAAAAAGAATGAAAAGAATTGAGGACACTCTCAGACACCTCTGGGACAACATTAAACGCACCAACATTCGAATTATAGGGGTCCCAGAAGAAGAAGAGAAAAAGAAAGGGACAGAGAAAATATTTGAAGAGATTATAGTTGAAAATTTCCCTAATATGGGAAAGGAAGTAGTTAATCAAATCCAGGAAGCACAGAGAGTCCCATACAGGATAAATCCAAGGAGAAACACGCCAAGACACACACTAATCAAACTATCATAAATTAAATACAAAGAAAAAATATTAAAAGCAGCAAGGGAAAAACAACAAATAACACACAAGGGAATCCCCATAAGGTTAACAGCTGATATTTCAGCAGAAACTCTACAAGTCAGAAGGGAGTGGCAGGACATACTAAAGTATGAAAGGGAAAAACCTACAACCAAGATTACTCTACCCAGCAAGGATCTCATTCAGATTTGATGGAGAAATTAAAACCTTTACAGACAACAAAGAGCTAAGAGAATTCAGCACCACCAAACTAGCTTTACAACATATGCTAAAGGAACTTCTCCAGGCAGGAAACACAAGGGAAGGAAAAGACCTACAATAACAAACCCAAAACAATTAAGAAAATGGTAATAGGAACATACATATCGATAATTACCTTAAATGTAAATGGATTAAATGCTCCAACCAAAAGACATAGACTGGCTGAATGGATACAAAAACAAGACCCATAAATATCCTGTCTACAAGAGACCCACTTCAGACCTAGAGACACATACAGACTGAAACTGAGGTGATGAAAAAAGATATTCCATGCAAATGGGAATTAAAAGAAAGCTGGAGTAGCAATTCTCATATCAGACAAAATAGACTGTAAAATAAAGACGATTACAAGAGACAAAGAAGGACACTACATAATGATCAAGGGATCGATCCAAGAAGATATAACAATTGTAAATATTTATGCACCCAACATAGGGTGCACCTCAATACATAAGGCAAATACTAACAGCCATAAAAGGGAAAATCGACAGTAACACCATCATAGTAGGGGATTTTAACACCCCACTTCACTTCACCACTTTAACACCCCACTTCACTTCATCAACAGTAACACCATCACAGTAGGGGACATTAACACCCCACTTCACCTTAACACCCCACTTCACCCCACTTTAATGGACAGGTTATCCAAAATGAAAATAAATCAGGAAACACAAGCTTTAAATGATACATTAAACAAGATGGACTTAATTGATATTTATAGGACATTCCATCCAAAAACAACAGAATACACAATATTCTCAAGTGCTCATGGAACATTCTCCAGGAGAGATCACCTCTTGGGTCACAAATTAAGCCTTGGTAAATTTAAGAAAATTGAAATCGCATCAAGCATCTTTTCCAACAATAACGCTATGAGACTAGATATCAATTACAGGAAAAATCTGTAAAAATACAAACACATGGAGGCTAAACAATACACTACTTAATAACCAGGAGATCTCTGAAGAAATCAAAGAAGCAATCAAAAAATACCTAGAAACAAATGACAACGAAAACACAATGACCCAAAACCTTTGGGATGCAGCAAAAGCAGTCCTAAGAGGGAAGTTTATAGCAATACAATCCTACCTTAAGAAACAGGAAACATCTCAAATAAACAACCTAACCTTGCACCTAAAGCAATTAGAGAAGAAGAACAAAAAACCACCAAAGTTAGCAGAAGGAAAGAAATCATAAAGATCAGATCAGAAATAAATGAAAAAGAAATGAAGGAAACAAGAACAAATATCAATAAAACTAAAAGACGGTTCTTTGAGAAAATAAACATAATTGATAAACCATTAGCCAGACTCATCAAGAAAAACAGGGAGAAGACTCAAATCAATAGAATTAGAAATGAAAAAGGAGAAGTAACAACTGACACGGCAGAAATACAAAACATCATGAGAGATTACTACAAGCAACTCTATGACAATAAAATGGACAACCTGGAAGAAATGGACAAATTCTTAGAAATGCACAACCTGCCAAGACTGAATCAGGAAGAAATAGAAAATATAAACAGTCCAATCACAAGCACTGAAATTGAAACTGTGATTAAAAATCTTCCAACAAACAAAAGCCCAGGACCAGATGGATCACAGACGAATTCTATCAAACATTTAGAGAAGAGCTAACACCTATCCTTCTCAAACTCTTCCAAAACAGCAGAGGGAGAAACACTCCCACATTCATGCTACAAGGCCACCATTAGCCTGATACCAAAACCAGACAAAGATGTCACAAAGTAAAAACTACAGGCCAATATCACTGATGAACATAAACGCAAAAATCCTCAACAAAATACTAGCAAACAGAATCTAACAGCACATTAAAAGGATTATACACCATGATCAAGTGGGGATTATCCCAGGAATGCAAGGATTCTTCAATATACTCAAATCAATCAATGTGATATACCATATTAACAAATTGAAGAAGAAAAACCATATGATCATCTCAATACATGCAGAAAAACCTTTAAACAAAATTCAACAGCCATTTTTGATAAAAACCCTCCAGAAAGTTGGCACAGAGGGAACTTTTCTCAACATAAAAAAAGGCCATATATGACAAACCCACAGCCAACAACATCCTCAATGGTGAAAAACTGAAACCATTTCCACTAAGATCAGGAACAAGACAAGGTTGTCCACTCTCACCACTCTTATTCAACATAGTTTTGGAAGTTTTAGCCACAGCAATCAGAGAAGAAAAAGAAATAAAAGGAATCCAAATGGGAAAAGAAGTAAAGCTGTCAGTGTTTGCAGATGACATGATACTATACATAGAGAATCCCAAAGATGCTACCAGAAAACTACTAGAGCCAATCAATGAATTTGGTAAAGTAGCAGGATACAAAATTAATGGACAGAAATCTCTAGCATTCCTATACACTAATGATGAAAAATCTGGAAGTGAAATTAAGGAAACACTCCCATTTACCACTGCAACAAAAAGAATAAAATATCTAGGAATAAACCTACCTAAGGAGACAAAAGACCTGTATGCAGAAAATTATATTACACTGATGAAAGAAATTAAAGATGATACAAACAGATGGAGAGATAGACCATGTTCTTGGATTGGAAGAATCAACATTGTGAAAATGACTCTACTACCCAAAGCAATCTACAGATTCAATGCAATCCCTACTGGCATTTTTCACAGAACTAAAACAAAAAATTTCACAATTTGTATGGAAACACAAAAGACCCCGAGCAGCCAAAGCAACCTTGAGAAAGAAAAACGGAGCTGGAGTAATCAGGCTCCCTGATTTCGACTATACTACAAAGCTACAGTAATCAAGACAGTATGGTACTGGCACAAAAACAGAAATATAGATCAATGGAACATGATAAAAAGCCTAGAGATAACCCCATGCACATATGGTCACATTATCTTTGATAAAGGAGGAAAGAGTATACAGTGGAGAAAGACAGCCTCTTCAATAAGTGGTGCTGGGAAACTGGACATCTACATGTAAAAGAATGAAATTAGAACACTCCCCAACACCATACACAAAAATAAACTCAAAATGGATTAAAGACCTAAATGTATAGCCAGACACTATCAAACACTTAGTGGATAACATAGGCAGAACACTCTATGACATAAATCACCGCAAGATCCTTTTTGACCCACCTCCTAGAGAAATGGAAATAAAAACAAAAATAAACAAATGGGACCTAATGAAACTTAGAAGCTTTTGGACAGCAAAGGAAACCATAAACAAGACAAGAAGACAACCCTCGGAATGGGAGAAAATATTTGCAAATGAAGCAACTGACAAAGGATTAATCTCCAAAATTTACAAGCAGCTCATGCAGCTCAATAACAAAAACAAACAACCCAATCCAAAAATGGGCAGAAGACCTAAACAGACATTTCTTCAAATGTCTATTTGAAGATATACAGATTGCCAACATACACACGAAAGGATGCTCAACATCATTAATCATTAGAGAAATGCAAATCAAAACTACAATGAGATATCATCTCACTCTGGTCAGAATGGCCATCATCAAAAAATCTAGAAACAATAAATGCTGGAGAGGGTGTGGAGAAAAGGGAACACTCTTGCACTGTTGGTGGGAATCTAAACTGATACAGCCACTATGGAGAACAGTATTGAGGTTCCTTAAAAAACTAAAAATAGAACTACCATACGACCCAGCAATCCCACTACTGGGCATATACCCTGAGAAAACCATAATTCAAAAAGAGTCATGTACCAAAATGTCCATTGCAGCTCTATTTACAATAGCCAGGACATGGAAGCAACCTAAGTGTCCATCAACAGATGAATGGATAAAGAAGATGTGGCACATATATATAATGGAATATTACTCAGCCATAAAAAGAAATGAAACTGAGTTACTTGTAGTGAGGTGGATGGACCTAAAGTCTGTCAAACAGAGTGAAGTAAGTCAGAAAGAGAAAAACAAATACTGTATGCTAACACATACATATGCAATCTAAGAAAAAAAAAAGTTAATTAAGAACCTAGGGGCAAGACGGGAATAAAGACACAGACCTACTAGAGAATGGACTTGAGGATATGGGGAGGGGAAAGGGTAAGCTGTGACAAAGTGAGAGAGTGGCATGGACATATATACACTGCCAAACGTAAAATAGATAGCTAATGGGAAGCAGCCGCATGGCACAGGGAGATCAGCTCGGTGCTTTGTGACCACCTAGAGGAGTGGGATAGGGAGGGTGGGAGGGAAGGAGATGCAAGAGGAAAGAGAAATGGGAACGTATGTATATGTATAACTGATTCAGTGTGTTATAAAGCAGAAACTAACACACTATTGTAAAGCAGTTATACTCCAATAAAGATGTTTAAAGAAAAAATAATGTGAGACAGTTAAAGACCAGATAATGCAGAGTCTTGAATTTCAATATGTCCTCCAGTGTCCCATAGGCAACAGAAAACTATTAGAAGGAATATAAAGTTTCAGCTACACTAGATGAATAAGTTCTAGAGATCTGCAAAAAAAAAAAAAAAAAAAAAAAGCTTTGATTCATTTCATATATGTTACAATATTTTGACTGAAATTAATAAAAACTTCAGAAACATAGGTGACAAAGAAGATTAGCTATAAATTTTCATTTATTTTCTGAATTTACTCAACGCTACTTCTGCTCCTTAGAACAACTTTTTGACATATAGTTATTTTCTCAGTATTACTCATCTGTAAGGAATCCTAAAAATTCTTAAACCAACCTTCACATTTTTATAAAAGGAAATTAAATTTCCAGGAATTAAAAGGTGAAGCATTACTCTAAACATCTACTTAAATGCCAAGTCAAGATTAGAGCAGATTCCTAATTCCTATTTCAGTCTTCATTTAAAGTGAAAAATAAAAGTAAAAGCAATGCCCAGAGATCTTGAGTATTTGAAGAACAACATTTAAAGCTGGGGAAACAGAAGTGGGTAAATAGTTGCCCTCATGGGACTCGCGTTCTAGTGCGTGAGACAGACAAACCAGTGTCAAGACTGAACTCTGGTTACAACTAGTTTTCTGTACACTGACTCATCTTTTCCTCTAGCCGTAATTCCTTCCTGGAGAGCCTCAAATCCTTACCCTGGGCTTCTCTCTCTCACTGCCCTGTGGACTTTGTTCTGTCAACTGGCTTCTGGTTCACCTGCTTGCAGATGATTTCAAGATGCCACACCCAGTCTAACCCATATAAGCTGCCTAGGTTACTGCAGCCGCTTAAAATAACTTCACTTGAATCCCCAATTTCACTTCATAGCCAACAAAACCAAAACCAAACATATTCTCCTTCAAAACTGACTTCCTATTTTCAATTTCCCCATTCCTATTCCTACTATTATTATTCTCCAGAATTCTGAGTCCTAAATTTTAAGTCACCTTTAACACACCTGTGGCTCCCATTATCTAGTCAGTCTCTATATCCTATGTGTATTAGTCAGGGTTCTCCAGAGAAACAAAGATTTATTATATAAGAGATTGGCTCACACAATATGGGGGCCGGTGAGTCCAAAATCTGCAGAGTTCATTGATGTCCCAGTTAGTGTGTCAAGGCCAGAAAGCTGCTATAAAATCAGGAAGAACTAAGGTTCCAGTGTGAAGGCTGTCAGACAGAATTCTCTCTCATCTGGGGGAGGTGAGACTTTTGTTCTACTCAGGCCTTCAACAAACTGCATGAGGCCCAGTCATATTATAGAGGTTCAATCTGCTTTACTCAGTCTACAGATTCAAATTTTAATCTTATCAAAAAACACCCTCAGAGAAACACCCAGAATAATGTTTGACCAAATATCTCGGCACCCAGTGGCTCAGTCAAATTGACACAAAAAATGAACCATCACACTACGGTTTTACTTTGCAAAAGTTTCACACTCTTTATTCTCACTCTCACTACCATTATCTCAGTTCAGGTCCTTATGCTCTCCTACTGGTTTCCAGCAGAAGGATGTAAAACAGCCCCGTCCCATCCTTTAGTTCAGATATCACTGGGTACACTGTGGATACACTTATTATCAAAAATGTTGTTTTCATCATATTCTTGTTCTATTCCTTAATTCACAATGGCATCTTACTCTAAATAGATCCAATTCTTTTCCTTATAATGTATTGTTCTATATAATCCAGCCCTACCTGCCTCACTGACCTGTTTCTTCCATCAATCTCCTAAACCAGAACTGACATTATAAGTGGCCAATAGTAAAGTATGTTCTTCACTCATCAATGCCCTTTCTCTACTCAACATACTCTCCTTTTCTGGAAAGCACTGTGCATTCTTCTCTGCCTACCCCAATCCCATCTACCTGCTAAGATTTGTCTCCAGCTTCAACTCCTTTTGAAGTTTTCCTAATTCTACAAACCATATAAGTATCTTTTAATTTTCTAAACCTCATATGCATTTAAGCTAAACATGTTTAGCTTACTCTAAACTACTCTGTCTTGTACTCTGTTTTATTTCTGTTGTACATTCCTCTCTCCCTAGTCCCCAGTCTCACCCTACGGCCTCCAAATACATACCTTCTATTTATCTTGGGCTGAAAACCTTTGAATCTGTGATGTGTAAAGCAATGGATATACAGAGAGGTACTACTCTCAAGGACCTTACAGTTTCATGTGAGAGACAGATAATTATTCAAATAATTATGGAGCAATGTACTGCATGCTATAACAAAGGTACAAAACTCTAAGAGAATACAAGTAATTTAACAGAGGGAAAATCTAAACTGTAGAATCTAAATAGTAGAACAATGTGGTAGGGGATAAATTTAACAGGAGGAGGAGTGGAAAAGGCATTTCAAAAACTGAAAATAACCAATGAAAAGGAATAGAGACACTGAAAAATATATATATGTGTGTAATGAGACATTTACCAAAATGATAAACATACTGGTATAAAGGATCAGAACCCAGGCACAGAATGGCTGAAAAACAAAAGATTAAATTCAGCAGAAGAATAACTGAGTATTAGGTAGAGCCCCAGAAGCAAAAACATGTCTGTAATACTGATAATGCTAAGTCCACAATTTGAATGGGCCCAAGGAGAATCAGCACGGCTGGAGGATGGAGCCAACCACTTCTAACCGAGGCAGCTGGCAGTCCCTAAAGCACAGGTGAAATGCTGTTCATTCCTTATCCATGATCCTAAACAACAAAGATTTTCCATAACTAATTTGGCAATAAATCTAAGCTCATCTAGCAACAAAAACTGGCCTAGAAAGATATGAGGCTGTTTATTGTCTTCATCTCATTTAGCATTAATATCTATGAATTTCACTGCAGGAATATTAATTGTTTTTATTATGAGTAGTTGTCCCAGATCCCATTAAAGGTTACATAACATGTAACACTGAGTATGTGCTCCATACTACCTTTTTAAAATCTTATAAATTCTCAGTTCCAAAACATACCTGGTCCCTAGGGTTTTGGATAAGATTCTATGGACCTTAGATTTTGAGATTCCATAGAACCAGTCAGATACACAAAGGGATCTATCATCCGAAAAAGGTTTCAGAGTGCAAGAAAGATCCATTTAGAATGGTTTTGTTAAATGGAGGATAAGTTTTCAGTGCCATACACATTCTATTATTGAGCACTTCTGTTATCAGTGGCAAAATTTATTTTATTTATACTTAAATAATATTAGTTAAAAACAAAAATAAACTGCCAATCATGAACTCTTAGATCAACTTTTTCCCCCCCTTATAATGCCAAGAATACCAGAAAAAAACTTGTAAAACAACATTCTCTTTGCCTCCTATAACCTTAATAGATAGTTTCCTGGAATTGTCTATTCAAATAGAAAATTAATTTCCATGCACAGCTGGAAATACCACATTGGCAGGCAAGAAAAACATCAAAAACCAGTAGATTAAATAAAAAGTGGAAGAACTACAAAGACTCGACAGAATAGAACTTGCTCAGTAAGATGGTCATATGACAAAAGCTTTTCGTCTGTTTAATATATGAATACATCTTTTAAAGTGAAGTAGCAATAATCAAGGAAGCTCTGGATCCAGAAAAACAATTAGGGGATTATATCATTCAAGAAGTTTTTCTAGTGTTGTATGAAAGGAGAAAAGCTTACCAATCCTCTTGCCAGGGATGAAAGAGGTCCTTGGGCCTGTATAACACATGGTTAAGACATAGCCACCTACTCTGTGGCATCTAACCATGTTTTTTTTTTTTTTGTTGTTGTTGTTGTTTACTTTGGGATGATGGAAAAGTTCTGAAGATGAATATTGGTGATGGTTGCACAAAAATGTGAAGGTACTTAATGTCACTAAAGTGTATACTCAAAAAGGGTTAAAATGGTAAATTTTATGATATATATTTTACTATAATAGAAAAATAATTTCAGTAATATACAAAAAGCTCTTACCAATCAGTAACAAAAGATAACAATCTAAAAGAAAAATGGGCAAAGGGCACAAACAAATTTAGCATAGGGGAAGAAATTCTAGCATTTATGTGGAAAAAATGTTCAAAATCACTACAAGTCAAGAAAACAAGTAAAAATGACTACAGATTATCATGTTTAACTTTCAAATTAGCAGAGATTTTAAAGATTGAGAATTTAAAAAAGAAAAGAGGTACTTTTGTCTTCCCACTGACAAGATCAGGCTCTGGTTTTCGATCTCCCTCCATTGCCTTGGACCTACTGGGTATCCCTATTTGTACTGAAAACCGTCAAGAAAAAGCAGGCTCATGGTGCCATGTGGGGACTACTCCCTGATGCTGTAACTGACTCAGGAAATGACTTGTGTGGCCAATATTCAACTAATAACCAAACTAAACCAAATAATACACTTTGCACAAACACTTTAAAAACAAAAGAAGGAAAGACAGAAAACAGAACACTACCTTCAGGAACTGCCACACAGAAAGGCAAACAAGAAACAGCAACAACATGGGAAGAACAAAACTCCACAGGGCATCCAGCCAGTGGGACCCCTTGGTCCTGTTGCCTTGATTCTCAGATAGTCAGAGAAAAATTTAAAAAAAAAATTAAAAACCTCCATCAGCTCTTAGTGCAGAACCGACACTTTTAAATAGCAACAGGGAGAAAGTTCAATAAAAATAAATGTGTTACGAAAGCAAGATAGAGAAAAACATTCTACATGAACTTTTCACTGCACGACTTCCTAATGAGTGAAAGGTTGAGTTCAAGACACCAGGAACATTTCCAGATAAAGCATAATAGATTTCCAAAGTGGCATATTTTGTTATAAAACATGGAGCTACATCTCTATTATCTTTGGCAAACAATCCCAAAATATCTTGTACTTCAGTAAATCTGAAGGGATATCCCACAAGCAAAGTGAGGGATCAATTTCAGTGTTTGAATATTTATTCTCCATAGAGGAGAAGGTAAGTGCTGGCAAAATACCTGGCACAAAACAAGAGCTCAATAAATATTTGTGGAACTGAACTGAAACAAGTGGTAGAAGTTAGTAAAATTACCTGCATCTATTGATGAAATATATCAGGTTATTGTTCCAACTTTCCACCTGACTGAAGCTACGAAAAATAACTGGGCTTATCGATAGAGAGAGGTTCTGTTCTTTTCCACTTGGTATCACAAGTACCAACCAACCCACAGGCAAGGTGCTCAGAGGCTCAGTGAAGACTCATCTTCCCCAGAATCAATATCTTTGACCCAATTCCTTCTGAAAAAAATATAGAAATTTTAAAGTATGGGGCAGAGAATGTATAAGATGTATAGGTGATCAAAACAAAATTCTTAACAAGAGAGAGACTTGTTTGTTGATAGATAAGCTACCTCTAGGAGACCCACTCAAATCAACTGGGAGTCGGCCTCTTTCAATTTCCTCATCTGAAAAATGGGAGGACTCAATCAATAGGTTTCAAGCTTCTACAACTGCTACTCATACTGAAAAATACATTTCATATTAAGTGCAGTATGCATATTTATACATATATAGAAACATGCTTTTCTATATAAAAATATCAGTTTTGCAAATTAACCCTTAAATCTTACAATGTGGGTGCACTCTGGTATGCTGCAGTGTATTTTATTCTATGTCATTGTTTACCTGCAACCACTAAATTGATTTCATGGCACACTAATAGTTCATGACATGCAGTTTGGAAAACACTGGACTAGATGATTCCAACTCATTAAGTGAAAAATCATGATATAATCCCTACAACATCTTTGCCTTCCCTTCTTCTTCACAGTAAATACTCATGATCTTTTCCACTCAAACAGCTTTAAAAGTGATTTTCCCACGGTGCATGAATACTGCCAAACCCGACAGCAGAAGCAAGCCACAGGGATTCTGCAATAAAAAGTTAAACATCTACCAAAGGAACCCCCTTCTACTCATAACGAAGTACATTTGAATCTTTGTAAACCATCAGGCAACAGCTAAATCAGGCAAAAGTCAAAATGATACTCATGCAGTGGCAGCAAACCACATAAATCTTGATTTTAATTAAATAAAAGATATTTCAAAGTAGTTGCATTCTCCCTTCCAAACTATAGAATTTGTTTCCTGAAATAAGAATATTCTGACTTTCTAGAATAGCATCTATTGTCACTTTTGTAGATTTTCTTAATTGGCTGCCTTCTGCTGCAACACCCCCACCTCATCCCACCTCCTTTCCACCATCTTTAGTAATGCCCCAGACTAGTGGTGTGTAGGAATCTCTTGTGAAAAATGAGCTTGCTTTGAGTAAAACAATTCTTCTCGATCACAACTGGAGTTTTTTCAGTATATAGCTGGGGAAAGGCCTTGTTTACTTCTCATTATAGCTTAAAAACCACCTAAAATATCATCTCTGCAAAGGTATTACAGTCTTGACATGGAATCCTAACAGTGTCATTTGTGCTTGTCAATGATTTCATGCTTTATTCTAAACCTTCTCTTGGTTTCTAAGTCTAAAGGGTAAAGAAGAAATAAGTTTTCTTCATAATTTATAATAACATAAATTATATTTATATTATAATTTATAATAAATTATAAAATAAATATTTTAATCATTATAGTTTATAAAATAAAATGTAAAACCTCCAAGTTTTAAGTTTAAAAAGCATATCAGTTCATAGATATCAGACAAATACTAATGTCAAAAACTTAGGTCCATTGTAGTCCTATAATCAAAGCATTCTCTGTATTTTCCAAACTTGGCAAGACATATTTTTATTTTTAATTTTTGAACTACTAATTCTGGAGGGAAAACAAACACCATTGACTTCCTCTTCAGTCACTAGCTGCCTGTGCCATGTGTTTTTATCGCTTCCTGCCACAAGGAAATACATTTGGAACAAAGAAAGATATTCAAAAGAGAGTTCTCTAGGTTAATCTAAAATCATTCTTTCAGGAATTGAGAAAGAGTGTAAACATATTTCAGTAATGGCACAGGATGATAAAACTACTCAGAAAACCTTCACATTGCTTTATTACATGACTTCATCTAATGCTCAAAACAGCTCTGCAAAGATTATTTGATGAATAAACTGTTACGTTAGGTAACTTTTCTTCACCCACACAGCTAATAAAAAGCAGAGGCAGAATTTAAATCCATTCTGTTTCATACCTAACCTCATGGTGAACACTATATCACACTGTTCTCCCTATGACCCTTTTGATCAAATTGTAGGTTTTTGCTTTATCCTATTCGTCCAAACCATCACAGTTTTTTGCATATGTGTCGTGGGGAAAGTGATCAGTAGAGGCTGTAGATGATGATAAGAACATGAGGACTGATTTACCATTTTACAGCTAAGTTGTGTTCAACAGTGATTTATTGAGTCCTAGGTACCAGGTAGTACACTAAATACTGGGGATCCTAAACAAAGGTACAAATTATAGTTCATGCCCTAAGGAGTCCGTAAGAAATTTAGTAAAAGCTGTCCTAGTCTGCTTAAGCTGTTATAACAAAATACCATAGACTGAGTGTTTTAAACAATATAAATTCATTTCTCACAGTCCCAGATAAAGGTGCTGGCAGATTTGGTGTCTGATGAGGGCCCTCTTCCTGGTTTGCAGATGTGCCTTCTAGCTGTGTGCTCACATGGCCTTTCTTGAGTATATGCACATGGAGAGAGAAATCTCTCTCTCCCTCTTCCTCTTCTTATAGGGGACTAATGCCATCATGAGGGTTTATCCTTTATGATGTAATGTAAACCTAATTATCTCCAAAGCCCACCCCCCTCTAAATATCATCACACTGGGGACTAGAGTTTCAGTATATAAGTTTTCAACATATGAACTTCAATATATGAATGGGCTTCAACATATAAATTTCAGCCCATAACAGGAACCGAACAGGAAAACAAATAATCCCAATTACTTTGATACATGTAATTCCAAAAACATTATCACTTAATTGCATTTAACAAATATTTATTGATAGTGAAAGGAAAGTAAATTTTTGACAGTGGATAAAAATCTATGAGACAGATAATATTCTCTACATTATACAAATGAAGAAACAGGCTCAGAGATGATAATTTCTCCAAGATCAAAAGTGAGGAAGTGAAGGATTTACACATGAATCTACCTAGCTTCAAAACCCAGCCGCTTTCCATTGGAGCAGGGGAGCTGTAACCAAGGACAACAACCTCCCTCACTGGCTCTCCTAGGGTGTGCACAGCATGGCCTTCCCTGGCAAGAATGAGAGTAGCCTCAGAAGCCAGGTACAAACACACACAGCACATATAATCCCTCTTTATCAGAGGTGACTAAAGCTTGAATGCTGGTACAATAAAAGCAGGTCAGGGAACTGATTAAGAGCACATATCCGGGACCAGCTGTCCCACCTGGGAAAAGAGAACATTCCACCCAGGATGATAGTAGATCCACCAATTTCATGGCCAAACATACTATGACTATAATTCTCAAAAAATATTTCATAATGCCGAGTAACAGGAGAATAAAAATGCATACATATTTGAAATATTACATCAATATAAAAAAAGTATTTTAATGCAGAAGCAAATCAACCTAGGATTTGCTAGGTGACACAGATCCATTTATCCTTCTTCAGCTCTGAGAAAGTTAGTGTTATTCAGTGAATACCAAGGCATAGCAAAATTTTAAGGGTATACATCTGCTCTGGCACTGTGCAAAGTAGGTACTTAATAAATGTGCTGTGCATAAATGGATGGAGGAATGGCTAGATGCAGAAAAGAATGAATTAGTATTCATATTACTTGATCATTTTTGGAATATATAATTAAATAATTTATTTTACTTAGGGATTTAAAATGATTTCTTCACCTTCCAATTAAATATCTATTCTAAGCCTAATTTGTATGATAGCCAAAGGGTCTAATTTTTCCTTTCCAGAAACAAAACAATTACATGCTACTATTTTACTTGGAATTTTTTTAATTTGAGGTTCAAATTACTATATTTAAAAGGAATTTGGGGAAAGACAAATTACTGAGAAGAAAAACATGTGTGTATATATATACATATATATAGTATGATAATATAAGAGATTTTAAAAACTAGGTAATTTTGCTTATTAGTCGTGCAAACTGGGAAAGATAAAAGAACAAGAGGAAAGCAAAGATCTTTATTTCAATGTACTACTTAACAGCCATTTCACTGATAATATAGAAAGTTTTACAGAACAATGACTCTACTCCATTTTACTTTCTGGTTATTATCTGTCACTTGTTTCATAACCTTATTTTGTGAAAGTTTTACCTTGCAATATTAGGGGTCTTTTTATAATCCAGCTTGTATAATTCTGGGGAAGGACAAGCCATACACATATACGTGTGTGTGTCTATGTCTGTCTCTGTCTCTGTCTTTCTCACTCTCTAAATTATATATATTGTATATATATAATTTAGAAATGGGACAATTCATATGCTAGTTAAACATTTATTTACAAGTTAAACTCCTTTATGTATTTCATATTTATTCACAAAATATCTCATGCTCATATAGATGTGAGAAAATCACCGCTTTGGAAAATTCACTTTAATTAACGTGGCTTTAGGTTTTTCAGCACTTGGTTTGCACCTTAGTGATGTGTGTGAAAGAGTGGCCAGGAGAACTCAGATATGACTAAGTGTCATAATGTCAGGTGGTCCTGGCTGATCTCCTCAACACACAGTGTTAGCAGGAATCCTTGGGTGGTCACAGTTGTGTACCTGTGCTCTGAGCCTCTCTGAGGACTACCAGGCCTTAGCACACCCCACAAGGCGTTGCAAATCCCCGAGAATTTTGGCTCAGTAGGTTCAAGTAGGACCTGGGAACTTGTGTTTTAATAACTCCAGGTGCTTCTTATCAGACAAGCCTAAAAAACACGATATCATCTATGGGAAGGAGCACACTGAGGGAGAAGGCTGGAAATGTGGTTCACCCTGGACACGAGGAATAGCTCATGAGTATTGGCAGTTTTGTAGACCATGGCAAGCCATGGAAGATTTGTGGGAAAGGAAATAACCAGATTTGTGCTTTGTAGGAGTCACTAGGCAACATTGTACAACTAGGCTAAATGGAGGAGAGACTAAAAAGAGACTAGTTGGAAGACTACTATAATAGCTGTAAGCAAGAAGTAATAAGTGCTAAAAGTTGGCAACAAAAATGGAAGACAGAGTCAATCAAGATTGAAGCCAATTTGATATGGAGGGGAACAGAGTAAGAGTATCAAAAATGGCACCACGGTTTTAAGCACAGGTGGCCAAGAAGATATCTGTTATGGTCACAGAAAGAAAGAAGGTTAAAAGGATTTAGACCAGGTAAAGTATGAGCAAACGAATTAATAAATGAGTGGTCAAAAGAAAGATCATTTTCTGGGAGAGGAAATAGGGGTTTTATCCCAGTTCTACCATCTCCTTGCTAGTGAGCGCTAGACACGTCACTTCAGTGCTCTGAACTTCAGTACCCTCATTTATAAATCATGCTAGTAAAAGAGGACTGCTGTGAAGATTAAATGATATTATATGTAACATTTGATCCATAGTAAGCACTTAATAGACAATTTCATTTTTGCCTGCTTTTATTTTCCCTGACTTTTACTTTCAATGACTTAAAACCATTCCAGATACACAGTAGGCATTCAATATACACTTGTTGAATGAATGTATTACTACTGCTATTAGCAATTCTATTGAAGACTGAGAAAAGATCATGGGATTTGCCCATTAGACAGTAATTCGTGCACTTAGAGACTGCATAAATGCCTCGGGGTTTTGAACACTTGGGATAAGTCAAAGCCAGTCCAAGTGTTTTGGTGAGGACATTCTAAATCAAGTAGCACTGTAGAGTACAAGTTTTTTTTTTTTTTCGGGTTTTATTGGTTTGTATTTTATTATGCATGTTAAAGAAATAAAGGCTTCCAGCTAGAAAATTAAAAATCTGCTTTATTAACATTAATAGTTTTAAAAATCTTATACTTTATTTAGAGTTTTTACAGTATATTATCTCATTCAATCTTCAGCCCCTTGAGTTAAGGAATTCAGTTACTACTATCCCATTTCTATTTCAAAGATGCACACACTGAGATTCAGAGAAGCTGAGTGACCTTTAGGGCATGAGTGTCAGAGTCATGAATTTAACTGAGGTCTTTTGACCACAAGTTTGCAGAGTTTCCCATCTACATTCATCAAGCCCATTCATGTTATCCCAAATGAGCTCTCTTCTGTGCTTTCTCCCACCCTAAGTGTTCCCTCCTACAATTTGGAAGTGAAGGGTAGAGCAGAATCTTGAGGGCTTTGGGAAGTTTTAAGAGTACTGCTCCTTCCTCAAAACCCAACCAGCACCAGAGAACACTCATCCTCCAGCTAGCCCAGTGCCAGTGGCAGACATCAATGCCAGTAGCTCACCTATTCCCTGTTAGCTTCCACATAAAAATCTGCCATTCTCTTGGGAAATATCAGGATGGGCTTCTTGGAAAGCTTTCCGGTAAAGAAGGTACAAGCCTTAACTTCTGATCTCAACCAATTGGTTAAACAGAAAAATTCATCTTCATATTGTATTACTGTAACCTTGTACCACTGCCCATGGTGTTGGGCTGCTTGAATTCACATCATGACTTTACCTCTAACTAGATGCACAACCTTGGACATGTTATTTATGTCTCTGAGGCCAGTTTCTCATCTTTAAAATGGGGATTTTAGAAAATAGTACCTACTCCATAAGGTTTCTGCTATGATTAAACAAGATACCACATATACAGCATGTGGCACACTTAGAACTTGAAATATAATGAACACTCAATACACAGTCGTTGCTATTCAGCAGTGCATGATATCTCAGTCTTACAGAGAAAGCAGCCCAGGACCAGAACGATCAAGGTACTTTGTACACAGTGACCAAACATCACTTTGTAACAGTAACCATGCTTTCATTATGGAGAAAAATACACCTAAGATAATCACTGAATTTTTCATTGCCTGCAAGTGTCACATTCACTCCACTAATTTTGAATTATTCATTTGTAAATTAATGTACACTTAGAGTTCATAAATTGGAATAATGGGGGAGAAGACTAGACGCATAGTTGAGATTCAACAACCTTAAATAAGAAACTGAGGCAGTTTAGAAACACACAGAAAAAAAGGCTTTTTTAAAACGTACAAATATGTATTCTCACATATCCTTGTAACAATTAATATCTAAATGAGATTAATTTGTCTCCTTTCAAAACAGAAGAACTAAGAGTTTAGTTTTCATAACTATTAGACAATATTTCCTTTTTTAGAAACTATATGCCATCTCCTAAAGCGTAAGAATTTTATATTTATTTACTTTCTCCTACTCTTTTGTACTTCCCTGATGTTTCCTTTAATAGTAGTTCTCAACACTGGTTGCATATTATAATCACTTTGGAGGTTTAATAAATACCCATGCCTAGGCCCCAGAGAAGTCCAATTAAGTAAGAATCACTGAGGTTGGGGGTCCCATTTCAGGTTTGCTTTTGTTTGTTAAGCTCTACAGATGATTTTAAGGCAGAGTCCAAATTGAGAATCACTAGCTTACTCAATGTCTTTCAAACAACCGAGTGATGGACATCTTTGCCTTGATTGCTATCTATAAATGAAGCTTTTTTTTTACTTCAAATCGTAAAACTACTTACTCTGAAAGCCAGTCTTGACTTTGAATACAAGTTAGTCTGATTTCCCTTGATTCTAATCAAACACTTCTGTGAGATTCCCAATTCCATCAATTTTCCTTAGAAAGTTAGGTGAGATAAGTCATGTAAAAAGACCACATTACACCTCAATTATAGTACTAGAAAAATAATAGGACATACAGGATACAGATTAGAGCTCTGCAGTGTTTTGTTAAGAATGTAGGTATGGGGGCTTCCCTGGTGGCGCAGTGGTTGAGAGTCCGCCTGCCGATGCAGGGGACACGGGTTCGTGTCCCGGTCCGGGAAGATCCCACATGCCGCGGAGCGGCTGGGCCCGTGAGCCATGGCCGCTGGGCCTGGATGTCCGGAGCCTGTGCTTCACAACGGGAGAGGCCACAACAGTGAGAGGCCCGCGTACAGCAAAAAAAAAAAAAAACCCACAGCAGAAAGGTGAAGCAAGGCAACAAAGTCATTCACTATTTGGGGTGGGACAGAGCAGGGAGCTGGCATATAAAAAGAAAGAGGAAAGGCATAATTTTATTTGCTCAAAAGCGAGCAAAATTGCGACAGAGACAAAGCTGGAAACTGTGATAGAACCTGGAAATGATGGTCTTTCTCATCAGTGTGGAAAGACCTATATACATCAGAGTTTACAGAGACATTCACAAAAGGATAGTTCAAGTTCCAGTTGAGAAAAAATTACAGATTTATGTGTAATAATTCTAAAAGAACACTAGATCCTTTACTATGCTTTTTACAATTATACCTTTCATGTACCAATATAGCAAAGTCATGACATATTTTCTAAATAAGGAAACTGGGACAAAGGGAGACTTAATGAACAACAGAGAGGTGACAGGTAACACTTGTTTCCAGAGCTTATGTTTAAGTCCCTGGGCTTTTACTAATAACTTCAAATATGCATTTGTATAATTTCTCATTAATAGACAGATAAGGTAACAAAGTATTCAAAGCAAGAGATATGGGTTTATTTAGACCTGATGAGTGTTAACTCTTTTTTTCACAGCATTTGGGGGGTGGGGTAGAGAATGCTAAGGAATATAAGGGAAGCAGAAGCAAAAAGATCAAACCTCTTCGCCTCATATATTGGTTAAGAACATATAACCACAATACGATGTAAACATTTCCTTAATGATCCTACAGTTATAACAAGCAAAATAAACAATCCAACTTCACACGTCCCTATTCCCTAAGGACCTCAGGTTTACCTTGTAGTTTAAAAATTAGTCACTCATTTAGACTGGAGCAAATTTCTATGGATTCAGGGAGTTTGCTATCAACTAATGGGTTATGGCGTTATTGTCGGTGGATGCTACCCCATAGGAGGCTGGACCATTGCATCATTCAGCGTAAAGACATACTTGTTATGTGTGTGACAAACAAAAACCTACCCAAAGACGTACCTCAGAGAACTGTGAGTGAAAGACGTGCAGTGCTTGCCTGTTCCACATCTGTTCTTTTCATGATCTTTAGAAAATGAACATCCTTGCAGATATTAAAGGAACGCTGTATGACTAGATATATGCCAAAGTAAGCGATCACTCTGTCCATCGAGTATCATACTGAAATACTGTCAAGCCAAAAACATATCTTTAATGGAGACACAAAGTTTAAGATCCTAATTTAATCTCTATGAAGACTTCACCTATTATATTAATGTGCTTGTAAGTTCATCATCTTAAATAAGAGGAATTGAAAACATATAGATTGAAAAGTCATAAGTTGCTAAACCAGCTGTTTTCCCTTATACGTATTGTACTTAAAGTCCTCAGACACCAAGTGTATAAAAAGTTACTCTTAATAATACAGTATGCAAAAACTGCATCAATTTATAAAAGTTTAAAGAATGTTGGACCAATGAATTCTAAACGAACTTAAAACAATTTCCTGCTTAATCACAACTCAAAATCCTTTTAACTCTTTTTTCTATTCTTAACTATAGTGTGTATTTTTTATAGGGAGGGAGGTAGCTCACAAGTTTTGCAACAGGGAGAGCTCCAAGGTACTAAAAGGAAAAAAGGGTGTAGGTCTGCTTCTACCACTGTGCTAGCTAAAGCCATTCCAAATTTAGAGCCTTTTCTGCATTTAGGGAACTGAGCATACGGCTGCAAGTCTTGCGAACAAGGAGCACCCTATTGCAATGTTTAGTGTTCAAGGGACAGAAAAGCTACCCCAGAAAGAGAAAAAAACATTTCAATGGGTAGAACTAAAGAGAGGCAAAAGAACATCCCAAAACCATCATTCAGAAGTGAAAAGCACAGAAAGTCAACAAATGAACACGTAAAAAGAAAGAAAGGGAAGGGATATTATTTTCCAGAGATGGAGCAGATTGGTTTTGCTCAGGTATTTTCAACAGCTTCCCCACCCTCAGATATAGCACCACTACCATAGGCCTCCTCTGAAAGCCCTTCGTTCTTCACTTATTTGGCTCCTTTTACATGCTTGGCATCGTACTGGTTAACTAAGCAAGCTACCAGGAGTAAAACAGCCAACTGCTTTATTTTATGCCAAAAGAAAAAGTATCGAGAAGATATGCCTTGCTCTCAAAAGCTTACTTTGCTACTGAGCTATTACTAAGACAACCCCCAGCATCAGGAGATACGTTCCATAATTAACAGAGGTAGCAGATGTCAGAGGGGCCAAGGGCCACCCAGGCAGGCTTCACAGAAGAATGGAATTGGAGTCATGTCTTGAAGGATAAATAAAGGCATTTCCCAAGATCTGGAGAGGTGGAGGGTTTGGGGGATAGGCACTCCCAGCAATGAGAAAAACGTGCATTTAAAGGTCTGCAAGCAGGAAAGCAGGACCTGGGGAAAGGCACGCATCTCTGCATGGTGATCAGAACAGAGTTCAGGGTTCACTGAGGAGAAAAAGGAAGATAAATCTGGAAAAGGTACCGGTATACCTCAGGCAGAGGTTATGGACAGCCACTGACATTTCTTAAAGAGGGCAGTGACGTGATCAGATTTAGGCTGAAGGAAGAGTAATCTCATAGTAGAAAACAGACTTGCTACCAGGAAGTTCAGAGCCAAATCCATTCCTTTTCTAGCAACTTTACAGAACCTGAGTATATGTACTAAAGGTGTTTACTTTATCCGATTTTCCTTCATTTCCTTTCCTTTTCATGTACTTTATTTTTTAAATTTATTATATAGACCCCAAATCCTTTTTAGAGTTACGCAGCATAAAAGCAAAATAAAGAAAGAAAACTCAGAAAGGTAGGAAGGCAGATGGGCAAGCGGATTATCAATTCTCCCAACAGAAGGGAAAATGAACTCTACTTTGACATGTTTTATTGAAATTCAGAAATTCAAGAGCACACATTACCTAACACAAGTTATGGCATATATTCTTTTTCCTCTTTCTATAGTTGGCTTCCTGACTTTTCCTACTAATTTCTAGGTCCTTTCACTGAAATACTATTACTTTAAAATCTGTTTTACTGTTTATTGTTTCACTTTAAACATAAAGCCAAAAGAAGATACATTCAATTCTCCATTAAAAAAGTCAAGCACCATATTATAGGCATAAAGATACAGATATAACCAAAAATACTATAAAAACAATGCAAAAATAATTTTCATAGTCATACGCTCTTATTTTCTTAAAGCGGTTTTTAAAATATCTCTAATTATAATACTTATTTCATACAACATATAATGAGGGGAGAAAGGACTTCAGGAAGAATTACTTCACTATCACTGGGTTAATAATTTATTACAACAGTATGCCCTAAATGACAGTGATATTTCCAAAACGTCCACATCCATGAACACATTGGGCAGACATCTGGGATCTCAGTGACAAGCCAAACAAGTAATTATAATGACTTCAAATATTTTTCCTACCGGATAGAGATTTTTAAAAGAGAGGTTCAAGATAAAGTTTTGGCTTCGTCCATTTGTACAACAGTCTTAGATCTGCAGAAAGCACTCGAAATCTCAAGATCAGAAAAACATAAGTAAGGTAATTAAGCAGCCTTTCCAATAACAATAGACCCAGAAGGTGTCACCAGCTTTTATTAAACGTGCTTATAATCTCAGAGAGCCCAAACCTCATAACTAGTTTTTCTTATTAATGATTTGTTCATACGTCATTTCAGCATTTCTTTCTGAAGAACAATTTCCTCTGAGAGTGCAAGATAAAAGATGACTGCCCACATGTGTGCAGCTACGATTATCTGCCCTCTCTCAGGACTCACAGAATTCCAAGGAGGGCAAAATTATTAGGGCAAATTGTAACTCCAGAGGAAATTCCCCAGCTCGGCCAGTTGCCAGTGGAGTTATAATATCAACAATGAAGAGAAAGTTCTCTTGGAAGTTAGAAGTCTGGAAGAAAAGGTTAATTATTCAGTGCTGCTTGACAAGCAACCATCTATCATAAAAGGAAAGAGCCTTATATAATCAAATGCCAGAAAGTTATCATGAAAAAGACTTCAAACCATTTCACAGACTACCTCAGAGCTTTACTATTTCCCGTTAATCAATACAAGATTTTAAAGAAAAACTCACCAATAATTTAGTCATGAGTCATTTTGCATATTAAAGTACCTCTGAAGAAACACAAATCAACACACGGAACATGCACTGATAAAATGTATTGATCGTAATCTGCAAGGATAAGCGTGACAAAATCAAACCCGTAACAATGCCTCACCTATTAAAACCTCAGAATTTTCTTGTTCTATATAGCAAGCTAGAAAGAACCAAGAAAATAAAAGGGTTAGGGAGACAGTTAAAGTGTAATTACAGGGACTTCCCTGGCGGTCCAGTGGTTAAAACTCCACGCTCCCACTGCAGTGGGCACGGGTTCCATCCCTGGTTGGGGAAGTCCCACATGCTGCCTGGCGTGGCCAAAATAAAAATAAAAATAAAATAAAATAAGCAGCATCATAACAACAAGCTCTTTGAACATTTTTTTAAAGTGTAATTACAACATGTAAGAAAAAACCAAACATATGTATTTTGCTCATAAAAGAGATCTTTGTACATTTCCCCAGAACTTATAGAACTTATCTTACTAAACAATTTTATTTAGCACAGTTCTTCGCTTTCTAACCTTACAACAAACTAGAGACAATAAGTCATAAGAGAAGACTGCTTATACATTGACATTCTCAAACGATGACAGATGTTATAAACAAAAGGCTGTCAATGTGTATTTTGCAGAAGTACCAAATTTTGCTTATGGATCTTCAAAAAGTCTAGAATTGCTTTATAACTGCATTCATGAAAAAAATCAATGTAAAACAAGTATCTATCAACCGTTGCTTATTTGGCCTAGATTTTCATCATAATATTTAAACTATGAAGTTGTTTAAAACTGTGACTCCAATATGCAATAAAAAGCAAACATAAGAATTGTGAATATTACTTCTTCCTCAGTATACACGCAACTATAATTTCAGATAAACTGACATGATATTTTTTTTGCAGTCTTCAGCTGGCACTCACATGACTTTTGTACACTAGTTAAGGAAACATAATATTCTACATTATACATATTATTCCCATTTTCTGGAAAGTTCCCACTAACAACAAGAACTTGAATTTTCTAATAGCTACACTGCTTCACTACTTAGCATGATTCTAAAGAAAGATTCCCTTAAGTAACTCTTAGAAAATGTAAACTGATTTGTCCTGACTTTAATGTGTTTCTGTCTCTTTAAAGGAATCTTACTTAACTCTTTAATAATTGGTTTAATCAAGAGTACATTAGGAAGGGGGTTTCCCTGGCAGTCAGTGGTTAAGACTTCGCCTTCCAATGCAGGGGGTGCGGGTTCGATCCCTGGTCAGGGAGCTAAGATCCCACATGCCTCGAGGCCAAAAAACCAAAACATAAAACAGAAGCAACATTGTAAAAAATTCAATAAAGACTTTAAAAACGGTCTACATCAAAAAAAACTTAAAAAAAAATTTTTTTTAAAGAGTACAATAGGAAGTACTCCACCTCTTATATGCAGTACCACATTGGTACTCCCAGGTAAATGTTTAAGACAAATGTGGTAGGGACTAACCAGCTGTTCACAAAACTTGTTTCATCCACTTCCTGGACTCCTGCTGGACTACATTTCCCAGCCTCCTTTGTAATTAGCTGTGGGCATGTGACTAAATTCTACCCAATGAAATGTGAACAGAAGCAACATGCCTATGGAAACTTTTCAAAAACAATCCACTTCTTCCATTTCTCTTCCATCAGCTTGATGTAGAGACACACATTAAACTTGGAATCCATGAGCTGAAGAAGTATAGTCACAGATTAGAAGCTGTCTTGGGCTCTGAATAGCCACTAGAAAAAGAACAACCTACCATTCAGGAAAACCTGTTTAGTCTTTGTATGAACAAGAAATAACCTTCTTGTCTGTTTGAACTAGTGCTACAATAATGAACACGATAAGAAATATATAAACTGAATTACCCACAAAAATTGTGAAAAGCAAAGTGGAAAACAAATAAATATGCAAAGTAAATTTAAGCTGAACATTTTGGGAAAAGGTTTGTGCTTCATTTTTAAAGTACTGTCTCTCAGGAATTAGACAATGAATAAAATGCTCTCTCTGGTTTATCTTTCAAACTTGAATATCATATTGAGGAGTTTAGATTAAGCAATAGCACAAGAATGAATCACTTAACTGTGAAGTTACAGCAACAAAAAAATCTAAAACAATATTTAATAAATTAACATTCAGCATGCTTCACTAATACCGTACTCTGTGATCAAATTCTGTTACAACAAACTTCAAGGGGCTAATTTATTTCATTATCTTAGAATATTTTTCTTGAACACTACTTGAAATAGATAATTGTCTGGGAGCCTGAAAATATTTTAATTACACAGAGCTTATTGTAATAAGATTTGACCTGTATTTCATTTAAAAAAATACAGCTGATCACACTCATCTGAGGAAGCCATAACCTACTTGATTTGCCTTACGACTCTATTTCATTTACCATTCATTTTTTATGGTAACACACTGTGAACAAACTGAAGAAAAAATTGCAACTTGGACACTGTGATATCTGTTTGTAGCTTTGTCCTGGTTTTAGTTTCCTACTTAATAACTAAATGGGACCACAGTGGGTAATGCACTAGAGCAAAAGTGGTGAATCATTAAAGAGTTCATAAATTTTAAAAACAGGGGCAGGCCTTATGGGCCCCATATGCTTCTAGAAAATTGAACCATGAAGCTTTTATCAGTCCTCTTTAAAAATGCTTGCAGTGAAGGTTTTATTAATGCTTGCCCTCAAATTGTTTATACTACTTAGCATTTTCATAACATTTTTTATCTCAAAGAACTTTTTGATCATCAGTTAAAGCTACTCTACATTTCTATAAGAGAACTCAGCTGTTTAGCAAAACAGAGGCATGAAGGGAAAACTCAACTAATTTTCGCCTAAGATTTGCCAAAGAAAAACGAAAGGGAATAGAATATAAGATCCTGCCAAAAACCTTTAGTTTGTATCAACAGCCAGGTCGTCTCACTCAGTGGGGTGAAGTAGTTGTTTTAAGTGTTCCCACAATGGTGAAGAAAAGAGAAATTAGCCACCTATATGCAATGGGCTTTGAAAACTAATATTATAGGACTTTGCTATACAGCTAATAGTAACTCTGCCATCCAAAGTCACCTAGAAGCCCCCAAGGCCACAACATTATAAATTCCAGGGGGCATGATGTCCATTGTGTTCTATGTTTGGAAAATTCCTTTGGGTGCATTTTCATCAAAATTACATTATATAAATTAGATTCATCAAAAGTAAAAGTCATACTGGAATCATTCTAGGGCTGATACAGCCGAATTTAGTTATTCTTAAAAATGTCCAGGCTCAAATCATGTTTTCTATAACCTTGGGATCATTCTAAAAAGCTGATCTGGGTTAAAATAGGTAGAAATTTGTTCTGAGGAGGAAAAAAATGTACTCTACTATAAGAATCTCTTTGGTTCATCTCCACATAAAACAGGGTGGCTTGCTGGCAGAGCATACACATAAGCCCTAGAATTTCACCACAAATTATTACCTCCTCTAGTTTTCAACACCGCTAGATTTTTATTTATCAGAAAGCAAAATGACTGAGCTATAGTTTAGCTCACAGGACGAATACCTATATTAAGATGGAATTTAATGATATATTTGTTTTTCTAGAGTCTCAATGAAAAACACTAGTGCTTGTTGGACAGATTAAAGGACAATTCTGCACTTTGCCAAGTCACAGTGAAGAGCGCTATGCAATATGTTATCTAATACCCCCTCCAGGTCCACTGTGTAAGTCTTTTTTTGGTGGGGGTGGGGGGAGGGTGCTCCAAGACTCTGTATTTTTAACAAGAGCATCAGATGATTTTTTATCTGACATGTTTGGAAAACTCTAGAGTAGATAAGCCCTAAAGTCTTTCCTTCTGAAATTTGGCAATCCTGATAAAAATAAATTGCCAGAAACGGCATCCATACTGCTATACAGAAGCAATTAACTTCTGTTACTATATTTATTAAAATACGTAACACACTGAATGGACCAAAACTATTTACACTTCTGTCTCTCCCACTAAAGGGTACTGTTCATAGGGTAGAAACCATGTTTTTAGTACTCTTTGTGTCCCCACAGAGTAACACACTGCTTAGCACAGAATACATGCTAAGTTTTAAATGAATGACTATCTTAACTGCAGCAGCTAGCTGCCAGTCTCATCCACGTAGTCCTCTCTCCACTCAGGCTCTCAGTGCCCAAAAGCAATACCCAGTGCTCTAACTTAGAACATTATTGGGGCAGCAAGATTAAAATAAAAACCAGTGAATTCTATATTCAGAAATCAGTACTTATTGTTTGACTGCATATATGATCAAGACAGTAACATTTAGTATTTGATATCGACTGTATTTGAATATGGATAGAGAACTTTTATGAGAATTGTATCAATGCCTGGGGAAAATAAGAGTTTATACTATCTGAAATACTGACTATTAAAGAATTTCTGGAACAACTGGAGTGAGACTATTTTTCTGGTGCACAATAACTCCTTAGAGCCCTTTGCGGAACAAAAGCAAAATAAATGGATGGTGATTGCAATAAGACCAATTTAATTCTCTTTTTATACAGTTTTTTTAAAAAAAAAGGAGATGTGAGAAAAACACTTTTTCTAAGTCAAACGATTAGGTTATCTCTCACCAGTAGAATATATATGGTACCGTAAGATACAGGCTAATAGTAGCAAAAGACTGTTTTAATGTTTGTGGCCAGCATTTTCCTTTATATATATGCAAAGTGCATTTCAGGCCTCTGATCACAGTTTGTAGTTGGAATAAACAGAAAAGACTCCCACCCACCTGTGCTATGACTTTCTTCAACTCCGAGTTCATTCATAAGAATTTCCCAAACATAATTAAGACGTCTGTATAATGCTGCTCTCAACAGACAAGAAGTATTTATAAGAAAGAAAGTACACAAGGACATTTTAATAGCTTTAGAGTCAAATGAGCTTCACTTGGTGGCTGTCTCATTTACCATCCACTCTTCTTCTAACTGAACGATTATCATGGCTGGCAAGAACCTCCTCATCAAAATAGCTGCCTGAAAGGACATTTTCATATTATAAAATCAATACTTTTGCGGGCAGGGCATGCTGATTTCAATTGTCAAATATTACCTGTTGTGAGCTAGTGTCAGGTATATGTGGTATTAATCAAAGTATTTGGTATTATTTTACTTTGTCTTTTTGAAAGGGAGTCCAGTGTATTTGACCATCTTATGCATTACATTTACATATAGGAACTCTGAGTTTTTAAACAATGCTACAAGTTGCTATCATCTTGAGCACAAGAAGCTGAATTATTCATACTACTCCCTCCTTCTCCATATGCACCTTAAAGCATGGATTCACATGCCCTTCCTATACAACCAACAACCTATGCTGGACAGACAGTAAGATTCTTATTTAACCTCAAATCCCCTTTAATCATGTCTGTTTCTTCTCTCTCAAAAGTCAGGTGCATGCACACACCTGTTTTCCTTTTCTCTTTTACCTCACAAAGTTCAGTAAATGTTACTTCTAACCAACTGTTCCTTACATATATACATCGTTTCTATAACTTTTTTGCCCAATATACTTCACCTCTTAAGCGGTTACCTCCACAACAATAAAAATGTAACTCCCACCTTCTGTTCCACACATCAGACGAGAAAACCAAGAGTAGAATCACCCTGACACTGACCTCCCAAAAAACACATTACTTTTAGAATGAAATTAGATGTAATACAGACCTACCTGAGAAACGATCTAAGGTGCCCATAGACCACATTAAGTATCACCATAGAATTTCTCACCTGTTTGTCTCCCTGCCATTTGGCCCACTTTTCTTTAAACATGTAAAAGTTTTAAATATTTTTCATTACATTGTACTGATTCTCTTTTCCAAATAAGGAAATAGTTCTATATTCATTCATTGCAAAGTAGTTACCTTTAAATAGACCTTGATGGGTTAAACTGGGAGTCTAATCGCTTACAATAACGTTCTAATGGGATTATGTGTTTCACCTTAAAAATAAGTGGGTCCATTCTGAAATTTTGCCATTTGCAACAACATGAATGGACATAGAGTATATTATGCTGAGTGAAACAAGGTAGACAGAGAAAGACAAACACTGTATGATAGCACTTATATACAGAATCTAAAAAGTACAACATACTAATGAATATAACAAAGAAGAAACAGACTCAGATATAGAGAATAAACTAGTGTTTACCAGGGGGGAGAGGAAAGGGAAGAGGAGCAATATAGGGGTAGGGGATTAATAGATACAAACCACTGTATATAAAATACGCTACAGGCGTATATTATACAACATGGGGAACATAGCCAATATTTTACAACAACCATAAATGGAGTATAACCTTTAAAAAATTGTGAATCACTATATCGTACACCTGTAGCTTATATAATATTGTACATCAACTATACTTCAATAAAAAAAGAAAGAAAAAAAAATGGGTGCAAGTCCATACATGCTAGAAAGATGCTAAAGAGAGACGATATAGACACTGAAATTGCTACACTTGCACTATTTAAAAGTCAGTAAATTTTATAAATTGAGTTTAATTATAATTTGGAATCAAAAATTTCCCTTATAGTTTCATCCTTCATTAACCTGGATGGGATCTGCATTTTGTGCCCATTGCAAGATTACATATCCAGGTAGAAATGCCATTTCAAATGTTTCATTTGGATACAGTTGTCACTGCCAAAAAGTCTATTTTCCCATGATTCAATCTGACCTGTCATTCTTCTGTAAAGTGAAAATGGGAGGTAAACAAACAATGTACAGAGGACATGGGGGAGGTGGGTGGAGAATAATAAAGGGACATGGACAGTATTATAAAAATATATAAGAAGTATAGTTTCTGATCCTGAGAATTAAAGACAACCCCCTGTATAAATTCTAGACAGTAACTTAGAGAAATGGAGTAAGTTTTCTGCCACATCTGTACGTAGCCAATTTGTCCCCATTGCTTTTAGTATGTTTTTTAATGATTCTAACACATTTTACCACAAGAAAAAAAAATGTTTGGCTATGGTATTTCTAAATTAAATGTCTCTTTTAAATTATGTAATTTTGAAACAGTAAATTTATATATAAATAAATATAATATATATTTAAAATATAATACATAGATATAAAAGTGCAGATATCATTTTAAGTTCAACTCAACAGAAAGGATCGTAAAACTGTGCCATGATTGTGATGAGTAATGCAGGTCACACAGAAGGCTACCCGTGAGGGTGGCGGCGTGGGGGAAGGAGGGGGTGGAGAGCAGGCAGGGTGGAGGAAGGAACAAGTAGAGCAGGCTAGACCAGTGCTTCCCAAAGTGTAGTCCCCAGACAGCAGCAGCATCACCTACGGGAGCCCGTAAATACTGCAATTCCTGGGACGCGCCTAAGACCTGAATCGAAAACTATGGGGATGGGGCTTGATTTTAAAAGCCCTCCCTCTGATGTTAAAGTTTGAGAACCACTGGGCTACAGGGACTCAGAGATAAGAGGCCTAGGTAACTCTTCATCTTCTTATTCAGATGATAACGCCGATTATAAATCATGACTGTGACTAAAGACTCTGGAATATCTTTACTACATCATTTAGAATCAACAGTTACAGTTATACTCTCCAATAATTTCCAGATCCAAATTCAACACACAAGCTGGCAGCCTGCTGGGGATGTGAGGAAGGTTGATGAGACACTAGAATTCCAGAGCAACTGATCTGGGTGTGGCCCTCCACAGAGTGAAAATCTTGGCAAAAAACTTCCCTTCATAAACTCTGAATAAAATATTACACTAGCTTCAATCTAAGGAGTTGGATAACTCAAGGATATCAATATGCTGAAAGATTTTTTAAAGAATATACAGAAATAAATACTCCCATAATGATCCAAACAGAAAATTCTTTTTAAATTTGTCCATGTTTAACATGTGATATCTGAAGCTATTCCATCATTCTCAAGACTTGGATTGTTTTTGTTCCAAAAGTGACACCCTGTTCCTGGAGAAATGGGTGTCAGCTGTGCTGATCACAACACTACATGAGCCACACTTTACACTGGACTCAGAGGAAGCAGGTGCTGAGATTAAACATAATTAAATATGTATATAGGAAACAGGAGTGGCAGCAAAGAAGGGTGGGGAAGAGAAATATCCTTCCTGTGTGTCAAAGAGATCGAGGGGGAGTAATCCACAGGCTGACTTCCAAAGCCCACAACACCATTTAAAAACATACAGACACGTATTGAGTCAGAAGACTCTGGGTGTGAATTAGATGCCTAAATCATATTTAACAAATACTTATAACTTCATAAAATTCAATCCAAATGTTACATTTGCAGCAGAAGAATTAAAGCCCACTGCTCAGATAACAACACAAATGAAATTAATTGCGTGGAAAGCAAGCTTACGTAATAGAGGATTGGCTATAGAAGACAAAATTCAAAATTCATAATATCAACCAATATTCATCAGGAAAAGAAAAAGTCCTTTCACAACTTAAATTGCTTAGTTTGAAGCAACACAAAACAACATCTTTCATATTAAGTCTGTTAATGGTTTAAGAAGCAACCAGACTGACCGGACTGTACTGGTGAACTCATCATGGGAATCAGGAGAAGAACTGATGGGCTGGGATGCGGATTCACAGCCTTTCTTTAGCTGGCAATGTCGGTCCACGAGAAGCTGGTAGAGGGGAAACCTAGAATGTGAGAAAAATGCATGTGTATTATATAGGTTATGTCAAGCCACACAGGAAAAGAAACACAGAGAACCAGCGTTGAGTCTCAGCTCAGCCACAGCTCAACGGAGGGTCTTTGAGGCAGTCACATCAACCTCCCAGGTGTCTTAAGTCTTCATTTATAAAAGAGCAAGTTTACCAGTCATGCTTAAAGAACAAAAATACTGCGAACACCAAAATAAAATAATAGGTGTAGAAGGAATCTGTGAAAAGCACTTTATATAATTCTAATTAGTTTCCTATTTACTATTGTATACTAACTTGTTTGCTGTTATCATTATTACAGAAATTTTTAATTTTTTTGGAATTCTGGATATAAGAATCTCATTACATAGTATTCTTAACTATCAATATCACAGATTTCCTTCTAGAGATAAGGACTTCTTGGCCAAAAAAAAACTTAATAGACTAAAAAAGTGGGACAAAAATACCATAAACTACAAGGGTGACAGAAAACTCCCATTACAATTTCCATTTCTTCTTGAAATCTTTTGCAATCTTGTTCCAGCCAACAGTAATAACAACCATACTCTTTCTAGGAGTGGCACTTACAGGATGGACTTCTTGAAAGGAATTTAAGGGACTTTCTGGACACTTCAGCAAAGAGCAAGTGGAAGAACATTTTCCTTACAACTTACTGGAATGTCAAAGTTTAAAAAAAGAAGAGGAAAAAGAAGCTTTTAAAGTTGCACTTAATGAGTTTCTTACTAAAATAGTATATCCCAATTGCACTATTTTTAAAGACAGTACGCTGTAACTCTGAGAATTGTACATCTCTTTATCTTGAGAATCCAACATATTTATTGTGACTCGTTTTCTCATCAGTATTTTGAAAGTGTTATTACTATTTTTGCCCAAATGTATAAAGCACGATATAAATATGTATTTCCCTTGAAGAACTATGTAACATCACTAAGAATACCTATAATACTTCAAAAGGTCCAAAACTACAAGTGTGCCAGTTATTAAAAACAGTTAAGTAGAGTCATCAGTTCTAACAGGCTAATTCTCACCACATCTTTTGTGCTGGATATACATTAAGATTTAGAAACAATAAAAAGTATATTTTTATAAATCCCCTTCAAAAATTATACTGATGTGTTTATTTTATCAGCATTATTTAAAGAATCTTAATTTCCAGGTTGATGAGAAAGCAATATTTCTACAAAAAAAGATGAAAAATGAAGAGCAAAAAATTCCTTTGATTTTGGTACCAGCAAACAGACATTATGACAGTGGCTTCTAAATAAAAAGATGTCAATATCATATTTTAAAGTAATAACATCATTTGCATAGTTCTTTACAGTTACAAAGTACTTTTAGACATGTTACCATATTTTATATCATTTTCACATCAACCATGCTAATAGATACTTGTAACTCCCCTCCCTACCCTTACAGGTAAAAAAACTGACATATCATATGCTTCATAATTAAAAGGAAATAAAGCAAAATCAAAGTTAAAATTGAGTGAAATGTGAATTTATAGACTATCTAAAATTGATGAATGTGGACTTTGAGATTTTTCGCATTTTAATTTTTTTTTACATTGCAGTCTAAAATATTTTTAAATGTTCTTAATACATTCTTGATTCTCAAAGGCACGATTTGATTTTAAATTAAAAATAACAAAAAGCGAGGGACAGGAAACCTTAAGAGAATATAAGTGAAGCAGCACTAAAAGGTACCTTCCACCAGAGGTATAGTTACTCTGTGTTTTAAAAAAAATTATTTTTAATCTATAATGTCACTTTGTACAATTGATACTTGTATATCTACAAATATAACTTAGTTTAACCAATAATTTCCAACTGAACAGTGGTAATACATACAAAGCCAAAGTTTTACTACTTGTCCCAAAATCTAAAATTAAAAAGATGTTTCTGGGACTTCCCTGGTGGCACAGTGGTTAAGAATCTGCCTGCCAATGCAGGGGACACGGGTTCCATCCCTGGTTCAGGAAGATCCCACATACCACGGAGCAACTAAGCCCGTGCGCCACAACTACTTAAGCCTGCATGCCTAGGGTCCATGCTCTGCAACAATAGAAGCCACCGCAATGAGAAGCCTGCGCACAGCAACAAAGAGTAGCCCCCGCTCACTGCAACTAGAGAAAGCCCACGCGCAGCAACAAAGACTCAACACAGCCAAAAAAATAATAAAATAAATTTATATATAAAAAAAAGTTTCTATTTCTACACACTTCTGCTGTTTATTTCCACAAACACGCATAACAACTGTCCACGACATGCTGATTTATGGCTACTTACATAATTGTGGAGTTTTGTCTTCATAGCTCTAGACTTGAGTTGCAAAGTGAATCTCAGATGGAAATATGAATTTGGCTTCCAAAATCTTACCATTAAATACCTTTCTAAAATTTAAACTACTATCCTGCCATTCAACCTTTTAATAACTACCTAATCATGACATACTCTTCCAACATTATGAAAGCCTTGTTATCTGAACACTGTTATAAAGAAAATTAATATGCATTTCTATGTTGATACATACTGGTTTCCATTTATTACATCTGCATTTCCAATGAGCCATATTAAACCAAAGTTATCACAATAACTATAGCTGCATAACTGAAATATGGTCATTTAAAGAGCTCTCCTAAAATGTTTCAGGGATATGGATCCTCTACACATATGTGCATACAGGTGTGTGTGTGTGTGTGTGTGTGTGTGTGTGTGTGTGTGTATGCATCATAGGCTCCATAAGTTACCCTTGACTAATGGACAACAAAATCAATGGATTGGCAGCCCTATTTCAGGGACAAAATTGATTCAGAACTGGGCACAAATTAAGATCATTTTTAGCTGCTTGGAAAAGAAAGAGGAGTCAGTGGGGGAATATTTGTCAATAAGAAAGGGCAATTTGTTCTTAAATCTTCCCATGCTTCTTTATCTAAATGGACTACAGAGAAACAGACTATTTTCTTAGAATGGGGAAGTTTTCCCCTAGAATATTAGGTAATTCCTACAATAAGTCTGAACAAGAAATAATAGGACCTGCCCACCAGAAAGACAAGATCCAGCCTCATCCACCAGAACACAGGCACTAGTCCCCTCCACCAGGAAGCCTACACAACCCACTGAACCAATCTGAGCCACTGGGGACAGACACCAAAAACAACAGAAACTACGAACCTGCAGCCTGCAAGAAGGAGACCCCAAACACAGTAAGATAAGCAAACTGAGAAGAGAGAAAAACACACAGCAGATAAAGGAGCAAGATAAAAACCCACCAGACCTAACAAATGAAGAGGAAACAGGCATTCTACCCGAAAAAGAATTTAGAATAATGATAGTAAAGATGATCCTAAATCTTGGAAATAGAAGAGAGAAAATGCAACAAACATTTAATAAGGACCTAGAAGAACTAAAGATGAAACAAGCAACGATGAACAACATAATAAATGAAATTAAAAATGCTCTAGGTGGGATCAATAGCAGAATAACTGAGGCAGAAGAACAGATAAGTGACCTGGAAGAAAAAAGAGTGGAAATAACTACTGCAGAGCAGAATAAAGAAAAAAGAATGAAAAGAACTGAGGACAGTCTCAGAGACCTCTGGGACAACATTAAACACACCAACATTCGAATTATAGGGGTTCCAGAAGAAGAAGAGAAAAAGAAAGGGACTGAGAAAATATGTGAAGAGATTATAGCTGAAAATTTCCCTAATATGGGAAAGGAAATAGTTAATCAAGTCCAGGAAGCACAGAGAGTCCCATACAGGATAAATCCAAGGAGAAACACACAAAGACACATAGTAATCAAACTGTCAAAAATTAAATACAAAGAAAACATATTAAAAGCAGCAAGGGAAAAACAACAAATAACACACAAGGGAATCCCCATAAGGATAGCAGCTGATCTTTCAGCAGAAACTCTGCAAGCCAGAAGGGAGTGGCAGGACATATTTAAAGTGATGAAGGAGGAAAACCTACAACCAAGATTACTCTACCCAGCAAGGATCTCATTCAGATTTGATGGAGAAATTAAAACCTTTACAGACAAGCAAAAGCTGAGAGAGTTCAGCACCACCAAACCAGCATTACAATAAATGTTAAAGGAACTTCTCTAGACAAGAAACATAAGAGAAGGAAAAGACCTACAATAACAAACCCAAAACAATTAAGAAAACGGGAATAGGAACATACATATCGATAATTACCTTAAATGTAAATGAATTACATGCTCCCACCAAAAGACACACACTGGCTGAATGGATACAAAAACAAGACCCATATATATGCTGTCTACAAGAGACCCACTTCAGACCTAGAGACACATACAGACTGAAGGTAAGGGGATGGAAAAAGATATTCCATGCAAATGGAAATCAAAAGAAAGCTGGAGTAGCAATTATCATATCAAACAAAATACACTTTAAAATAAAGACTATTACAAGAGACAAAGAAGGACACTACATAATGATCAAGGGATCGATCCAAGAAGAAGATATAATAATTGTAAATACTTATATACCCAACATAGGAGCATCTCAATACATAAGACAATTGCTAACAGCCATAAAAGGGGAAATCGACAGTAACACAATCATAGTAGGGGACTTTAACACCCCACGTTCACCAATGGACAGATCATCCAAAATGAAAATAAATAAGGAAGTACACGCTTTAAATGATACATTAAACAAGATGAACTTAATTGATATTTATAGGACATTCCATCCCAAAACAACAGAATACACATTTTTCTCAAGTGTTCATGGAACATTCTCCAGGATAGAACATATCTTGGGTCACAAATCAAGCCTTGGTACATTTAAGTAAATTGAAATTATATCAAGTATCTTTTCCAACCACAATGCTATGAGACTAGATATCAATTACAGGAAAAGGTCTGTAAAAAATACAAACACATGAAGGCTAAACAATACACTACTTAATAATGAAGTGATCACTGAAGAAATCAAAGAGGAAATCAAAAAATACCTAGAAACAAATGACAATGGAGACACGACTACCAAAACCTATGGGATGCAGCAAAAGCAGTCCTAAGAGGGAAGTTTATAGCAATACAATCCAACCTTAAGAAACAGGAAACATCTCAAATAAACAACCTAACCTTGCACCTAAAGCAATTAGAGAAGAAGAACAAAAAAACCCCAAAGTTAGCAGAAGGAAAGAAATCATAAAGATCAGATCAGAAATAAATGAAAAAGAAATGAAGGAAACAATAGCAAAGATCAATCAAACTAAAAGATGGTTCTTTGAGAAAATAAACAAAATTGATAAACCATTAGCCAGACTCATCAAGAAAAACAGGGAGAAGACTCAAATCAATAGAATTAGAAATGAAAAAGGAGAAGTAACAACTGAAACTGCAGAAATACAAAACATCATGAGAGATTACTACAAGCAACTCTATGACAATAAAATGGACAACCTGGAAGAAATGGACCAATTCTTAGAAATGCACAACCTGCCAAGACTGAATCAGGAAGAAATAGAAAATATGAACAGACCAATCACAAGCACTGAAATTGAAACTGTGATTTAAAATGTTCCAACAAACAAAAGCTCAGGATCAGATGGCTTCACAGGCAAATTCTATAAAACATTTAGAGAAGAGCTAACACTCATCCTTCTCAAACTCTTCCAAAATACAGCAGAGGGAGGAACACTCCCAAACTCATTCTACGAGGCCACAATCACCATGATACCAAAACCAGACAAGGATGTCACAAAAAAAGAAAACTATAGGCCAATATCACTGATGAACATAGATGCAAAAATCTGCAACAAAATACTTGCAAACAGAATCCAACAGCACATTAAAAAGGATCATACACCATGATCAAGTGGAGTTTATTCCAGGAATGCAAGGATTCTTCAATATACGCAAATCAATCAACGTGATACACCATATTAACAAATTGAAGGAGAAAAACCATATGATCATCTCAATAGATGCAGAGAAAGCTTTCGACAAAGTTCAACACCCATTTATGATAAAAACCCTGCAGAAAGTAGGCATAGAGGGAACTTTCCTCAACATAATAAAGGGCATATATGACAAACCCACACCCAACATCGTCCTCAATGGTGAAAAACTGAAAGCATTTCCAGTAAGATCAGGAACAAGACAAGGCTGTCCACTCTCACCACTCTTATTCAACATAGTTTTGGAAGTTTTAGCCACAGCAGTCAGAGAAGAAAAGGGAATAAAAGGAATAGGAAAAGAAGAAGTAAAACTGTCACTGTTTGCAGATGACATGATACTATACATAGACAATGCTAAAGATGCTACCAGAAAACTACTAGAGCTAATCAATTAATCCGGTAAAGTAGCAGGATACAAAATTAATGCACAGAAATCTCTTGCATTCCTATACACTAATGATGAAAAATCTGAAAGTGAAATCAAGAAAACACTCCCATTTACCATTGCAACAAGAAGAATAAAATATCTAGGAATAAACCTACCTAAGGAGACAAAAGACCTGTATGCAGAAAATTATAAGACACTGCTGAAAGAAATTAAAGATGATACAAATAGATGGAGAGATGTACCATGTTCTTGAATTGGAAGAATCAACATTGTGAAAATGACTCTACTACCCAAAGCAATCTACAGATTCAATGCAATCCCTATCAAACTACCACTGGCATTTTTCACAGAACTAGAACAAAAAATTTCAAAATTTGCATGGAAACACAAAAGACCCCGAATAGCCAAAGCAATCTTGAGAATGATAAACAGAGCTGGAGGAATCAGGCTCCCTGACTTCAGACTATACTACAAAGCTACAGTAATCGAGAGTATGGTACTGGCACAAAAACAGAAATATAGATCAATGGAACAGAAGAGAAAGCCCAGAGAAAAACCCATGCACATATGGTCACCTTATCTTTGATAAAGGAGGCAGAAATGGCAGTGGAGAAAGGACAGCCTCTTCAATAAGTGGTGCTGGGAAAACTGGACAGGTACATGTAAAAGTATGAGTTTAGATCACTCCCTAACACCATACACAAAAATAAGCTCAAAATGGATTAAAGACCTAACTGTAAGGCCAGAAACTATCAAACTCTTAGAGGATAACATAGGCAGAACACTCTATGACATAAATCACAGCAAGATCCTGTTTGACCCACCTCCTAGAGAAATGGAAATAAAACCAAAAATGAATAAATGGGACCTAATGAAACCTCAAAGCTTTTGCACAGCAAAGGAAACCATAGATAAGACCAAAAGACAAGTCTCAGAATGGGAGAAAATATTTGCAAATGAAGCAACTGACAAAGGATTAATCTCCAAAATTTACAAGCAGCTCATGCAGCTCAATAACAAAAAAACAACCCAATCCAAAAATGGGCAGAAGACCTAAATAGACACTTCTCCAAAGAAGATATACAGACTGCCAACAAACACATGAAAGAATGCTCACCATCATTAATCATTAGAGAAATGCAAATCAAAACCACAATGAGATATCATCTCACACCAGTCAGAATGGCCATCATCAAAAAATCTAGAAACAATAAATGCTGGAGAGGGTGTAGAGAAAAGGGAACACTCTTGCACTGCTGGCGGGAATGTGAATTGGTACAGCCACTATGGAGAATAGTATGGAGGTTCCTTAAAAAACTACAAATAGAACTACCATATGACCCAGAAATCCCACTACGGTGCATATACCCTGAGAAAACCATAATTCAAAAAGAGGCATGTACCAAAATGTTCATTGCAGCTCTATTTACAATAGCCAGGAGATGGAAACAACCTAAGTGTCCATCATCGGACGAATGGATAAAGAAGATGTGGCACATATATACAATGGAATATTACTCAGCCATAAAAAGAAATGAAATTGAGCCATTTGTAATGAGGTGGATGGACCTAGAGTCTGTCATACAGAGTGAAGTAAGTCAGAAAGAGAAAGACAAATACCATATGCTAACACATATATATGGAATTTAAGAAAAAAAAATGTCATGAAGAACCTAGGGGTAAGACAGGAATAAAGACACAGACCTACTAGAGAATGGACTTGAGGATATGGGGAAGGGGAAGGGGAAGCTGTGATAAAATGAGAGAGTGGCATGAACATATATACACTACCAAACGTAAAATAGATAGCTAGTGGGAAGCAGCCGCATAGCAGAGGGAGATCTGCTTGGTGCTTTCTGACCACCTAGAGGGGTGGGATAGGGAGGGTGGGAGGGAGGGAGACGCAAGAGGGAAGAGATATGGGAACATATGTATATGTATAACTGATTCACTTTGTTATAAAGCAGAAACTAACACACCATTGTAAAGCAATTATACTCCAATAAAGATGTAAAAAAAAAAAAAAAGAAATAATAGGAAACTGACCTTCATGTAGGTAGATAAGTGAAAAAAAAGGAAAAAAAGTTATGCTGATTGTTTATGAGTACAGATTATTAAAGCAAATACAGAATTATATCTGGCTTCAAGAAATAGTTTCAATTAATTTGTACATTAATTTGTCCATGCTGTAAAAATATATATATGCACATTTAAGGAGATAAATACAAGCACAGCAAAAACAAAACTGCCGCTATAAAACTTTTACCTACTGAGATCCGAGAATGGTTATTTTGGGTCAACTATATTCCTTGAGCTACCTGGATCCACAGTAAGGGGGTTAGAATCTTTGCTTCAAAAAGGTCATCTCTAACTACAAGTTGGTTAGCTGCCTGCAAGTAAATTAGTGCTATACTACCCTGGGATATAGCACAGGGCAATAGCCCAAGGGGGTGACATCTGGCAATGCTTTAGGTTGTCTGTGCAGCCAGGGAAAGAGAGGTCACTAACACATTACACTGCACCAGTCCATGCTGCTCTCATTAACATCATTGTGGAGGTGGTTCCATAGGTCCTTGAACCATTCCACCTACATGGCCTGTTCCATAGTAATAACATGGCAAGTTAGCAGAGCTTTGCAGACCACAAAGAATTTGCACAAGGCTTATTTCCCCTGATCTTCACAACAGCCCTCTGGAGTATACTAACTCATTTTATTCCCATTTTACAGATGAGGAATTTGAGGGTTAGGGAGCTTCGGGAATTCATTTACAGACATGCAGATGACAAATGGGAGGGCTGGCCTTCTGCCTTTTAGCCCTGTGCTCTCTTTATTGCATCACAAGGAATTACAGACCATTCTAGCAAAGCTGCTTGAATACCAAGACTCTGTCTACCTAGTCATCACAATTTCATTACTGACTCACTGAGTTATAGGTCTTTACTAAAGAACTTACCTTGCCATTGAATAGACAACTCAATCACAAAAGATGATAAAATAAATTGAAAAGTTACAATCAATGTCTACAAGAATTCTCACAGCATAAGCTTTCAAATTTGACTAAGACTTCACCTTCCTACCACAATCTTTATTTCAGTTTTTTAAAGCTATTGCCTGAGCTTCTTATTACAGTTTTCTTTATTTTTTTTTCCTTCTGGGCAACTGGTATCATTTTGGACAGTGTGCCAATAAGAAAGCAGAATGCTATGTAGCTAAAAAAAACTATGTGTCTCTAATATATCTTTCTCAGACTTAGGGCAAGTTGTAATGCACAGTTCAGTGTACAAAGCCAATCACACTCACTTGCAAGTCCTTCTTTTCTGAGATGGAGCCATTAGCCTCAAATCCTCTGTATAGTAGGCTTCGTGAGCTGATTCAATTCATAGCATCCATTGTACAGTGCATTGACTATCAGGAGGTTCATCAGACCTACAGTCTCTATCTTATGCCTCAAAACCTAAAATTCTGCCATAATTTCATCTTTAGAGAAAAATGCTTGAAAATCACTCTTAACATTCTATTCAACAAACTCTATTGAGTACATACCAGATACTCTGTTACCCATGATGGAAACCTTAGATTTTATTTCAATTCTCTGTTTCTTGCATTTCCCATAGGTAGTCACCAAAGCCAGAACACTGATGTCTTAAAAATATCTTTCATATCCGGGCCCTCCTTTCCCTTTCAATGAACGCTGCCTTGGCTCAAGTAATTATTTATTTTATTTTTTTATACAGCAGGTTCTTATTAGTTATCTATTTTATACATATTAGTGTATACATGTCAATCCCAATCTCCCAATTCATCCCACCACCACCACCCCCCGCCACTTTCCCCCCTTGATGTCCATACGTTCGTTCCTTACATCTGTGTCTCTATTTCTGCCCTGCAAACTGGTTCATCTGTACCATTTTTCTAGGTTGCACATATATGTGTTAATATATGATATTTCTTTTTCTCTTTCTGACTTACTTCACTCTGTATGACAGTCTCTAGATCCATCCACGTCTCTACAAATGACCCAATTTGGTTTCTTTTTATGGCTGAGTAATATTCCATTGCCTATATGTACCACATCTTCTTTATCCATTCGTCTGTCAAAGGGAATTTAGGTTGCTTCCATGACCTGGCTATTGTAAATAGTGCTGCGATGAACATTGGGGTTCATGTGTCTTTTTGAATTATGGTTTTCTCTGGGTATACGCACAGTAGTGGGATTGCTGGGTCATATGGTAATTCTATTTTTAGTTTTCTAAGGAACCTCCATACTGTTCTCCATAGTGGCTGTATCAACTTACATTCCCGCAAACAGTGCAAAGGGGTTCCCTTTTCTCCACACCCTCTCCAGCATTTGTTGTTTGTAGATTTTCTGATGATGCCCGTTCTAACTGGTGTAAGGTGATACCTCATTGTAGTTTTGATTTGCATTTCTCTACTAATTAGTGATGTTGAGCAGCTTTTCATGTGCTTCTTGGCCATCTGTATGTCTTCTTTGGAGAAATGTCTATTTAGGTCTTCTGCCCATTTTGGGATTGGGTTGTTTGTTTTTTTAACATTGAGCTGCATGAGCTGTTTATATATTTTGCAGATTAATCCTTTGTCCATTGATTTGTTTGCAAATATTTTCTCCCATCCTGAGGGCTGTCTTTTTGTCTTGTTTATTTTTCCCTTTGCTGTGCAAAAGCTTTGAAGTTTCATTAGGTCCCATTTGTTTATTTTTGTTTTTACTTCCATTACTCTAGGAGGTGGATCCACAAAGATGTTTCTGGGATTTATGTCAAAGAGTATTCTTCCTATGTTTTCCTCTAAGACTTTTATAGTGTCCTGTCTTACATTTAGGTCTCTAATCCATTTTGAGTTTATTTTTGTGTATGGTGTTAGGCAGTGTTCTAATTTCATTCTTTTACATGTAGCTGTCCAGTTTTCCCAGCACCACATATTGAAGAGACTGTCTTTTCTCCATTGTATATCCCTGCCTCCTTTGTCATAGATTAGTTGACCATAGGTGTGTGGGTTTATCTCTGGGCTTTCTATCCTGTTCCATTGATCTATATTTCTGTTTTTGTGCCAGTACCATACTGTCTGGATTACTATAGCTTTGTATTATAGTCTGAAGTCAGGGAGTCTGATTCCTCCAGCTCCGTTTTTTTCCCTCAACACTGCTTTAGCTATTTGGGGTCTTTTGTGTCTCCATACAAATTTTAAGATTTTTTGTTCTAGTTCTGTAAATAATGCCACAGGTAATTTGATAGGAATTGCATTGAATCTGTACATTGCTTTGGGTAATATAGTCATTTACACAATATTGATTCTTCCAATCCAAGAACATGGTATATCTCTCCATCTGTTTGTATCATCTTTGATTTCTTTCATCAGTGTCTTATAGTTTTCTGCATACAGGTCTTTTACTTCCTTAGGTAGGTTTATTCCTAGGTATTTTATTCTTTTTGTTGCAATGGTGAATGGGATTATTTCCTTGATTTCTCTTCCTGATCTTTCGTTGTTAGTGTATAGGAATGCAAGAGATTTCTGGGCATTAATTTTGTATCCTGCAACTTTACCAAATTCATTGATTATCTCTAGTAGTTTTCTGGTGGCATCTTTAGTATTCTCTATGTATAGTATCATGTCATCTACAAACAGTGACGTTTTACTTCTTCATTTCCAATTTGTATTCTTTTATTTCCTTTTCTTCTCTGATTCCCATGGCTAGGACCTCCAAAACTATGTTGAATAATGGTAGCAAGAGTGGACATAAGGATGTTCCTGATCTTAGAGGAAATGCTTTCAGGTTTCCACCGTTGAGAATGATGTTTGCTGTGGGTCATATATGGCTTTTATTATGTTGAGGTAGTTTCCCTCTATGCCCACTTTCTGCAGAGTTTTTAATCATAAATCGGTGTTGAATTTTGTCAAAAGCTTTCTCTGCATCTATTGAGAGGATCATATGGTTTTTCTCCTTCAATCTGTTAATATGGTTTATCACATTAATTGATTTGCGTATATTGAAGAATCCTTGCATTCCTGGGATAAACCCCACTTGATCATGGTGTTTGATCCTTTCATGTGCTTCTGGATTCTGTTTACTACTATTTTGTTTAGGATTTTTGCATCTGTGTTCATCAATGATATTGGCCTATAGTTTTCTTTTTCTGTGGCATCTTTGTCTGGTTTTGGTATCAGGGTGATGGTGGCCTCATAGAATGAGTTTGGGAGTATTCCTCCTTCATCTATATTTTGGAAGAGTTTGAGAAGGATAGGTGTTAGCTCTTCTGTAAATGTTTGATAGAATTCTCCTGTGAAGCCATCTGGTCCTGGGCTTTTCTTTGTTGGAAGATTTTTAATCACAGTTTCAATATCAGTGCTTGTGATTCATCTGTTTATATTTTCTATTTCTTCCTGGTTCAGTCTCGGAAGGTTGTGCTTTTCTAAGAATTTGTCCAGTATTTCCAGCTTGTCCATCTTATTGGCATATAGTTGCTTGTAATAATCTCTCATGATCCTTTGTATTTCTGCAGTATCAGTTGTTACTTCTTTTTCATTTCTAATTCTATTGATTTGAGTCTTCTCCCTTTTTTTCTTCATGAGTCCAGCTAATGGTTTATCAATTTTGTTTATTTTCTCAAAGAACCAGCTTTTAGTTTTATTGATCTATGCCATTGTTTTCCTCATTTCTTTTTCATTTAATCCTGATCGGATCCTTATGATTTCTTTCCTTCTGCTAACTTTGGGGTTTCTTTTATTCTTCTTTCTCTAATTGCTTTAGGTGTAAGGTTAGGTTGTCTATTTGAAATGTTTCTTGTTTCCTGAAGTAGGATTGTATTGCTATAAAATTCCCTCTTAGAACTGATTTTGCTGCATCCCATAGGTTTTGGGTCATCGTGTTTTCATTATCATTTGTTTCTAGGAATTTTTTGATTTCCTCTTTAATTTCTTCAGTGATCTCTTGGTTATTTAGTAGTGTATTGTTTAGCCTCCATGTGTTTGTAGTTTTTCAGATTTTTTCCTGTAATTTCTATCTAGTCTTATAGCATTGTGGGCAAAAAAGATACTTGATAAGATTTCACTTTTCTTAAATTTACCAAGGCTTGATTTGTGACCCAAGATATGTTCTATCCTGGAGAATGTTCCATGAGCACTTGAGATGGAAGTGTATTCTGTTGCTTTTGGATGGAGGTCCTATAAATATCAATTAAGTCCATCTTCTTTAATGTGCCATTTAAAGCTTGTGTTTCCTTATTTACTTTTGTTTTACATGATCTGTCCATTGGTGAAAGTCAGGTGTTAAAGTCCCCTACTATTATTGTGTTACTGTCGATTTTCCCTTTTATGACTGTTAGCATTTGTCTTATGTATTGAGGTGCTCCTATGTTGGGTGCATAAATATTTACAATTGTTATATCTTCTTCTTGGATTGATCCCTTGATCATTATGTAGTGTCCTTCTTTGTCTCTTCTAATAGTCTTCGTTTCATAGTCTATTTTGTCTGATATGACAATTGCTACTCCAGCTTTCTTTTGATTTCCATTTGCATGGAATATCTTTTTCCATCCCCTCACTTTCAGCCTGTATGTGTCCCTAGGTCTGAAGTGGGTCTCTTGTTGACAGCATATATATGGGTCTTATTTTTGTATCCATTCAGCAAGCCTGTGTCTTTTGGCTGAAGCATTTAATCCATTAATGTTTAAGGTAATTATTGATATGTATGTTCCTATTACCATCTTCTTAATTGTTTTGTGTTTGTTTTTGTAGGTCCTTTTCTTCTCTTGTGTTTCCCACTTAGAGAAGTTCCTTAAGCATTTGTTGTAGAGCTGGTTTGGTGGTGCTGAATTCTCTTAGCTTTTGCTTGTCTGTAAAGCTTTTGATTTCTCTGTCAAATCTGAATGAGATCCTTTCTGGTTAGAGTAATCTTGGTTGTAGGTTCTTCGCTTTCATCACTTTAAATATGTCATGCCACTCCCTTCTGGCTTGTAGAGTTTCTGCTGAGAAATCAGCGGTTAACCTTACGGGAATTCCCTTATATGTTATTTGTCATTTTACCCTTGCTGCTTTCAATAATTTTTCTTTGTCTTTAATTTTTGCCAATGTAATTACTCTTGTCTCGGTGTGTTTTTCCTTGTGTTTATCCTGTATGGGACTCTCTGTGCTTCCTGGACTTCGATGCCTATTTCCTTTTCCATGTTAGGGAAGTTTTTGACTATAATCTCTTCCAATTTTTTCTTGGGTCCTTTCTCTCTCTCTTCTCCTTCTGGGACCCCTATAATGGGAATGTTATTGCATTTAATGTTGTCCCAGAGGTCTCTTAGGCTGTCTTAACTTCTTTTCATTCTTTTTTCTTTATTCTGTTCCACAGCAGTAAATTCCACTATTCTGTCTTCCAGGTCACTCATCTGTTCTTCTGCCTCACTTATTCTGCTACTGATTCCTTTCAGTGTATTTTTCATTTCAGTTATTGTATTGTTCATCTCTGTTTGTTTGTTCTTTAATTCTTCTAGGTGTTTGTTCTTTAATTCTTCTAGGTGTTTGTCCAACATTTCTTGCATCTTCTCCATCTTTGCCTCCATTTTTTTCCCTAGGTCCTGGATCATCTTCACTCTGATTATTCTGAATTCTTTTTCTGGAAGGTTGCCTATCTCCACTTCATTTAGTTGTTTTTCTGGAGTTTTACCTTGTTCTTTCATCTGGTACAAAGTCCTCTGCCTTTTCATTTTGTCTGTCTTTCTGTGAATGTGGTTTTCCTTCCACAGGCTGAAGAACTATAATTCTTCTTGCTTCTGCTGTCTGCCCTCTGGTGGATGAGGCTATCTAAGAGGCTTGTGAGTAATTACTTATTATTGATTGTATTCTTTATCTAGCCTTCTGTCTGGTATCCCTGCCTCCAAGGAATGTCTGAATGAATGAGTAAATAAAATGTGGTGACCTATAAACTCCTTAGTTGGCGCTCAAGTTCCTTCATAATTTGTTTCCTCTAACCCCACTTTCTCTCCTTCCTTCTTTTCCTCACACATAACTCCGATGGTTCCAGACAATCTCTCATTACTCCTAGGGTGATATTCTACATTGCTAACTACTGCTGAGGCAGAGGCACTGAGAAATCAGAATGAACACTTGTATGAGCATCTGTGTGGCTGTACTAAATCACATAAGCTGACTGTGGGCTTAATTACTTCTATATAGTATCATTCACATTCACATTTCCATGATTTTGTGCCCCCTTCCCCTTTTTTTTTCTTTTGCGGTACTTTTTTTTTTTTTTTTTTTTTTTTTGTGGTATGCGGGCCTCTCACTGTTATGGCCTCTCCCGTTGTGGAGCAAGGCTCTGGACGCGCAGGCTCAGCGGCCATGGCTCATGGGCCTAGCCACTCCGCGGCATGTGGGATCTTCCCGGACCAGGGCACAAACCCGTGTCCCCTGCATCAGCAGGCGGACTCTCAACCACTGCGCCACCAGGGAAGCCCTCAGCTCAAATTCTTTAAGGCTATGTTCAAATGAGAAATTTTAACCAATCACTCCAAGTAAAAGGTCAGTATGTTCCCACTGTGTCTTGTACCATAACAACATATAATAACACCCCTTATGTTAGATAATAATAGCATCTCTTATATTAGTGAAGTACTTTTATCCATCATGAGACTATATTCCTCGGTTCAGGGATTGCACTATCCCATCTCAGCAATCCCCACACCTACCACCATGCCTGGTACATTTAGGTACACAATAATTCTTAAAGGGAAAGGGCTAAACTAATGAATCTGTAATTGCCTAACTTTGGGGCAGAATCATTTATCTGATTTGCTAGTATAAATTCTGAAGGACTAGAACACAGTCCTTTGACTTCCATCAAAGAAAGAAAGAAAAATACTCTAGAGCGGGGACCACCATCTAGAAAGAGTAGACCCAGACAAGGTGTGTGCCTTCATGAATTCGGGTAAGACACGAGACACCCCAAAACAAATTTTCTTATGAATTATGTTGTCTGAGACACTATCATTGCCAAGGCTTTTCAACAGAAGTGATTTCTCATATTATACGAAACGTTCAGCTTCTCATCTTATCAGCGTCAGGCTTTTCTCTGTCAAAGGAAATCTATTTCTTTGTTAGACAAGCTCTACAAACTCACAATTCCATCAAAATAATCAGACTACTATTCAGCAAGACACAGGAGAATGGGATATAGAGATTTAAGGATATTTGCTCCCCTTCAACTGCAGTAGCAGAAGCAGGACTGCAAAAGTAATGCTAATGACAACACTTAAGTTATCTTAAACAATAGGACCCTGAGGACCCTGGGGACTCTGGAGACTGGAAAACTAGTTGACAAGCACTCTCAGAGTACAAGTAAGAACAAAAAGGTCACTGGAGGGCCATACAGCTCACATACACTCTCTGTGCTGACATTTTAAAAGCAAATAAGAAGTTCCATTCTAAGATTTTTAGGAGAACCATTTAAGCACAGGCTACATTGCAGGGTGCAACACAGACCAGGGAATGCAGTTTGTAAGGTTAGTTATGCAAATATTCTGCATATTTAAAATAGGACCCTGGTGGCGCAGTGGTTAAGAATCCACTTGCCAATACAGGAGATACGGGTTCCATCCCTGGTCCGGGAAGATCCTATGTGCCAAGGAGCAACTAAGCCCATGCGCCACAGCTACTGAGCCTGCACTGTAGAGCCCACTCGCCGCAACTAGAGAAAGCCCGTGTACAGCAAAGAAGACCCAACACAGCCAAAAATAAATAAATATATAAATAAATTTTTTTAAATTTTATAAAAAATAAAATAGAACTTGGTAGCCTATACTATAAATATAACTCAATAGTAATATCTAAAAATATATATAACACAATCAGAAATGGTCTGCTGTATATTTCTTTTTATAAGAAGAAATTCTGCCAACTTCAGAATCTGCACTAATAAAGACTGGCCTTTTCTCAGTAAGCCTTGACTTTAAAAACATGGGGCTTGGGACTTCCCTGGTGGTCCAGCGGTTAAAAAAACTCTGTGCTCCCAATACAGGGGGCCCGGGTTCGATCCCTGGACAGGGAACTAGATCCCACATGCATGCCACAACTGAAGATCCCACACACGGTAATGAAGACCCTGCATGCTGCAACTAAGACACAGCACAGCCAAAGTAATAAATAAATATTTAAAAAACCAAAAAAACAAACAACAACAAAAACCACGGGGCTTAGTCCCACAGTAATCAGCACCCAAATCATATGCCGAACAGATTCTATGAAGACCATTTCATCAAAAAGCCTCCCTGCACAGATTTTTATGGGATCATCTTTGAAGGCCCCTACCTGCAACTTCCCTCCTTGGACAATAGGGAACAGGAAGTCACAGCTACCATTATCATCAGAGTGAGTTTAAAACGAGAATCACAATGCCTAGAAACTGCAGGACATACAAGGCTCCTCTTCAGTCATGGCAAAGGGGCTGTCACAAAAAGCTTTGTCTGCCTGTAAATACACATGAGACAGAAGTCCAAAATAGAATTGAGAAAAGGAAGTAATAGTCGAAGTGAAGGAACTTGCAACAGACAACCTCTGATACCTGTGCAGCAGGAGGGCTTTGTAATCTGTACACTATAACCTTCCCTACAGAAAACTTGCCCGATCAAGCATGCTTTAAAGAACCTGGCTCCCGGCCTACTACCTTGCCAGTGTGAAGGCACAGGTCATGATCAGCTAGCCAAACACAAAAGACCTTTATCCATCATTGCAATTTAGATCGACATGGTTCTTTCTTTCAAACTTCAATACTGAATACATTTAAATTTTTTTCTGTGATTTTTTTAATGCTGCAATCTACCTCCTGAAGATCTGAAGTGCCCATGTAAAATGTCTCACTTACTGGGTGATCTGGTAGTCAATTAACCTCTCTGAACCTCAGTTGCTTAAACATGAACTATTTAACTTACCAGGTCACTGTGAAGCTTGGAGAAAATAAATGTAAAGTAATCGGTAAGGAGTAGGTGCTCAAAAATGTTGGCTACCGTTATCATTATTAGTATAGAAATTGTGTTTTACTTCAGGCCAAGTTTCATCCCAGGAGAAAACAGTGACACACAGTGCCTCTCACCCTGGAACCGAGTTCTGCAGCACAGCTATTAATCTTTCTTACTCCACTAGGGTTACAACAGGGATCTAATTACTAAAGCTTTTTTCCTTTCTTTGCTTTTTTCTTTTAGGAGGCAAATGTGTGCTGTAAGGAAAAATACTGTGCTATCATTTGCTTGTGAATATACCATGTTGACCCTAATCTTTCACTGATATTACTATATATTTATATTTATATATATATAAAACTTTTAAAAAACCACTTGGGTATTGATAGAAAGGAAAACATTACAATATCACAAACAGTAAGTTAGGAACAACTATCATTTCGTAGAAAGTTAAAGAGAAACATGAAGCATATTCCCTGGGTACCATATAAATCCTTCTTTAAAGAACTTTTCTATTGTTTTAACAAATAACCTTGGGAATTTCAATAGACCTAAGGCCCCTCTCTATTCTGGGCAGGATTTCACTGGTCATGTTACTCACTGCTCTATCTACTGCTAATGTTCAGTCCAATTTTGAGCCAGCCAAGACACATCTTCAAACACGGACAGATAAGCACCTCAGGTGAAGAAATGACAACAGAAGATTATCCACATGATAAAGAAGGAAAACAGGATAAGCCTTGAGTCACTAGGGCCACTCAAAAAAATGTGAGGTACATGGAACCCCTCCCCAACCAACGCATATGTTGTCATTGATTCATTTTATTCCCATCCCCCTATCTTTGATCCTTTTTTCCACTAGGCTTCTCCAAGATCTCCTCCAATTGAATAGGTCATTTTCTTCTTTGACCCCTTTCCAAAGAACCCACTTTCTTTCACTAATGAGTTGAATCAACCTCCTATCTCCCACCTTTACCTTCTTCCCATCCCTTCCCAAAAATCTTAGGTATTTTATACCTAAGATTTATCTCAATTCCACTCCTCTCTGGTTCTTTTCTTACTTATGCTTTTCCTTTTTCTACAGAGGCTTCCTCTAAACAAATACCGGTATTTTAGAATACACCTAAATTTCCAGAGTACAATGATATGGAAAAAATGAAACATCATATCAGATATCTTGTTCTTTGATCTTCAACCTGCCAATTAGTATTGACTTTTCTAACTTGCACAAACTTTACATTCAAGTTAAGATCCACCCAGGTTCAAGCTATGAAACTTTGTGGGCTCTATTTAGCACAGCAGCAACAGTTTTCACAGTGCTTGAATTGAGCATGTATTTATTGAGTGCTTACTATGAACATTCAGTACAGAGCTGAGAGGGTAGCTCAGACAATTGCTGCCTCACAGATTTCACATCAGGTATTTCTCAGGTCTAAGGACTCCCCTAAAAATACAGATGAAGACACTTGGAACTTACCTAGGACCTGCTATATCAGAATCTGTGTGACAAGGGTCCAGAAACAGCATTTCTAACAAATTTTCACAAAGATTCTTAAGTGAGCTAGAGTGTGAGAACCACTGGAGAAATAACATACATGTATGAACAATTAAGAAACAACAAAACACAGAGAGAAAAATATCACAGTGAAAACTGGATTTGGAGTCCGACAGACCATAAAGCAAATTCCACCTCTCCAATTTCTTTCTTTATCTTTATGGGCAAATTACTCTACCACTCTGACCTTCCTCACCAGTAGCTGGCTCTAATAACGACATGTAGCATCACTAGGGACAAATGACAATATATTTAAAATACTTAGCATAGTGCTCAATAAACGTGAAATATCATTACGAAAGTCAAGGCCTCTGTGTTAACCAAATGGCCCTGGAACTGTGAAACCACAGACCTAATAGGCATTATTTCTTAAAAGGAATAGGACAGCATAAGCACTAAAGGAATTTGGAAAAGGGACTTTTCACTGTAATTAGAGGTAGAAGGAAAGGTGCCCTGGAAGAGCTGGCATGCAGCTTTCAGATACTGAATTTTATTCAAACATGCATGGTTGGCAAAAATGTCCTCATTTCCCAGGGTTCTTCAAGCCTTAAGTTAACGAACTGAAAAGTTTCAAGAAACAATTTTAAAGTTACCTTGCTGTGACGTTCAACTATTCCATGACTGAAATGATCTATTTTTGTATTCCCATATCATAAAATATTTTCAGTGTTAAAATTATCCTCAAAATTTCTCAACTCCTGTGCTAGTAACAGGATGTTGGTAGCGTGTTTTATGTAGCACCTTGTATTCCCGACAAGATGGTAGAATTTTATACAGACTGCTTCTCAAGCATACCGTGTTGTTGATATACAAAATGACAGTGCTGACCTCCAGCAGGGAGGGGGCCTCTTTGGGTTACTATACTGTTATTACTGATGGGTTGCAGCTTTTCTATCATCACTTAGAATCACCTTATGAACAATGTCCACTTGAAGGTCATGAAGGTCAGGAAGATGAAGATTCACCTGCTCCAGGAAGCTAACTGGCTCATGATGGAATCAAGCCTCTTGATCCCATTAGTGAAACACACTAATCAATTAGGCTAACTCACAGCCAAACCTATTAAACCTCATTATTCCTGTGAAGAATAAAGAGCAACTACTACTCCCCTTCAAAAAACGGAGAGAAGTTTCAAATTATAAAACCTGCAAAAAAAAGATAACAACAATTACTGAATATATAAATACAGTCTCAGAACTCAAATGAAGCACTCAATCCACAGGACACTTATTCCCTCTGAGTGAGAAGGCCTCCTCTGAAACTGAGTATCTGAATAAAAACAAAGGGGCTAAAACAAATAATTTTATTGCATGTAACTTCTATTAATGTCATATAGGGGAAGAAATACAGTCTTTGCTTTCATATTCCAGTTCTGCAGGAAAAAATAAGCATATGTGTGTATATATATATATATATATATATGTGTGTGTGTGTGTGTGTGTATATATATATATATACACACATTAAAATAGATGAGACAGATCAAGACATATAAATAGGTCAATGCAAAATCTGTAGCAGTCCTTAAGATTGTATTAAAGTCCTTGCTGTTTATCAAGTTGGTAAATCATATCGGCTCCTACATATTTAAATTGCCAGTTGCTGGGCAACCAGAGCTCTGTCAACTGTCACTCACTCTTAAGTTCCTCTGCAGCACTCCTTTAAGAAAAAAAATAGTGAAATATTCTTGAGATGCTTACTTTGGGCATAAGAAATGCACTTAACTTTATTGCTGAGCTTAAAGAGTCTAAAAATTGAGTGATATTGTGAAAATAAACATGTTTAATGAGTTGGAGAAGAAGGGGCAGGGTGTGATATACATAGTGAGGTGGGTGAGTACCCAGACAGAAAAGTTGAGGGACTTTGCTAAAGTAAGTTTTCCTTTTGGAACCTGGTCCACAGTAGAGGCATGTTTGTGATACAGGCCTTGCAAAAGAAAATATGGGGGAAATAGGTGATTCTCAACAAAACTGATGTCTAGTTATTTTTATATTCACACGCTCATCACTGAAGGATGAATAAGTGTTACAGTCACAGCAATTAACTATTCCTTGCTTCTGATACTGCCCTTTTTTTTCCTGGATAGTTAGAAACAAAATGATTTGCTATTGTCTCATGAAAATTTCTACCTTGCAAATGTTGTTTTATTTTCTTGGATGTAAATCAGCATCCATTATTTACTCAGTCTAAGAGTTAAGTTATCTACCAGTAGTATAAAACTCTTTAAGGTAAGGAAGGCAGTTTCCTCAGTCATGAAGACAATATAATGCTGTATATATGCAGTTCACTCTGTCAATGCAAGTAGTTCTAGAATTGCCACTCCCTGCCTCTCTGGGCCTCAGGTTTGGACCAGATCACCTCTAAAGTTCTTCCTAGAAAAAACACTTCATAAACCATCAACCTTTAAATTATATAGTTCTCAGTTGCAGCCTATATAAAATTGAGCCAACTCAATAAATCATACTTGCTTGTGTTGCTACATCTCACAAATATGGATAGAAACATATACATCTACAAAGAAAATTATTAAAATGTATAATTTGCTCTGTTGCACATTTAAAAAATAAAGAGGGATATCTTTATGACTTCAAGTAGGATATTCTTTCTTAAATAAGACATAATTTGTCTACTTTGAAATTTAAAACTGTACAATAAAACAAACTCTTAAAAAGTGTAACAATAAATCACACTGAGGAGAAAAAATTGCAGTGCAGATAACCAACAAAGAATTAGTAATGGGAATATTAAAAGAACATCTATAAATGAGTAAGAAAACAAATTAAACCAAAAATGAACAATTTAGAAATAGAAAAGAAATGGGCAATAAACTGAAAGTAAAACTTTAGCAGCCAATACTTATATGAAAAGACATTCAGTGAGATACCAATCACATCCATCAGACTGGATATTGTCTTAAAATCTTAAAACACTAGTGTTGGTAAGTATACGGAACAACTAAAAGTCTCGCACACATACAGAGACAGTGCAAATGCACACATCACTTAGAAGAGCAATCTAGTGGTGACGTGCTATATAAAGCACAGGAAGCTCAACTCCATGCTCTGTGACAACCTAGATGGGTGGGATGGGGGTGGGGTGGGAGGGAGGTCCAAGAGGGAGGGGATATATGTATACATATAGCTAATTCACTTCACTGTACAGCAGAAACTAACACGACATTGTAAAGCAACTATACTCCAATAAAAAATAAAATAAAATAAAAAATAAAATTATTTTGTCTAGTGGAAGATTTATAATACCTGAAGCAGACAGAATAATGGCCTCCCCAAAGATGTTCATGACCTAATCCCCAGAACTTGTAAACATGTTACCTTACTCAGCAAAGGGGAATTAAGGTTGCAGATAGAATTGTGTTAATAAATGACCTTAAAATAGAGAGATTATCCTGGATTATTCAGGTGGGTTCCATGTATTCACAGGTGTTCTTAAAAGTGGAGGACAAGCAGAAGAGAGTCAGATGGAGATGTGACAGTGGAATAATAGAGAGAAACAGCGTTGTTGACTCTGAAGACAGAGGAATGAGGCCACAATCCAAAGAATGTGAGCGCTCTCTAGAAGCTGTAAAAGTTAGGAAACAAATTCTCCCCTAGAGGTTCTGTAAGAAACACAGCTCTGCCAACACCTGGATTTTGGCCCACTGAGACCCATATCAGACTTCTAATCTCAATAACTGTAAGATAATAAATTTGTGTTATATTAAGCAAGCAGGTTTGGGGTAATTTGTTTCAACAGCAATAGAAAACTAATAAATAACCCAGCAATTCTACTTCTAGGGAAATTCCCCCACGTCTTCTTGGACAAAATCACAAGAATGTTCATTGCAAGATTATTTAGAGCAGAAATTTTCAAACAGTCCAAATGTTCAGCAACAGGAGAATGGATATATAAGCAAGCACTGTGATGATTTATATAACAGAATACTACACAATAATTAATATAAAGGACATAGAGCTATATAAATCAACATGGATATATCTTAAAACTTATGGTAAATTAATATAATAAACTAAAGCATGGTTTGTATAAAATACCATGTGTATAGGGTTCAAAAACATACAAAATGATATGATGATAATTGTGAATAAACATACAGTAGTTAAAGAATAAATAAATGGATGGGAATGATAAACATCATACTCAGGACAGTGGCTACTTCTGTGGAGTGAACTGGACAGAGTGCTTCAAACACGTCTTGGATGCTTTATTTTGTAAAACAAAAACAAAAGTCCTAAGATAAATAAGACAAAACACAAAGGTTTGAAAATTATATAGTTAATAGATGACTATTAAATGTATTATCCATATTTTCTGTATTACCGAAATATTTCATAATTCTAGAAAACATATGTTCCAATGATGTCTTTTCCATGTGTCCAATGGCAAACAGAGACACTCAAGGAAGTATCCCTATTCACTTGCCAATTAAACGACAAAAATACCAAAAAGCAAATATCAATATTTGAACCAATTTTTGTAACCTTCCAAATGTACAATGAAGCAAGCAATTTTTTATTTTTCCTTTTATTTTAAGCAATTTCATTTTAACATCTGAAAGTCAAGAAGTAATTCACATTGGGAGGATTTCTTCTGTGTCTCCAAATAGGCACATGCAGGTGTGAAGAGGTCTATTTGTAAATGGGTATTTATGAAACGGACCATAATAAGTATGCTTTCACCTTTCAGACAAAAAATTGAGATGTTCATTTAGAAATACAATGTTGAAATAAATTGCTAAATGACAAAATAACATTCTACTTATCATTGTCAAAACCCTCCATCAATAAGGATAAATAAACCTATTAGCTAAAGACACAAATATTGAGGAAAAAATATAAATTTACTTCTGTGGTTTAATATTTTTCCTTTCTTATTTATACTGCTATCACACATGTTTCAATTGCTATTTTTCTCTTTTTTAAGTGTCAATGTCTGTCTAATGCCTTGAGGGCATTATCAGAAGATTAGGAAATGCCCATTATTCTTCTTGGGAGAAAATGTAAAACATGAGGGGGGTTTCCACTTTGACTGCTTTTCCTCCTGAACTGGAAAACTTTAACTCTTCTTCTAGGAAGGATTCATAACTTAAAACACTGGCACTAAATTGTTTCTGCTAGAAGAAAAAAATAAGCACAAGAATAATCTAAGAATAATGTATAACTTAAATAACTTAAAGATATGACAGGTAAAAATAGAAGTACTGTATTGCTACCCATTGTTATTCAAATAAAGCTTACTTAATCTCTTAAACAAGACAAGGTTCCTTTCTTTTAAGCCTGAGAAAACTAAGTTATATTTACTTCTGGGTGGCACACAATTTAATACCTGTGCCTGCCAAAGTACCAACCACAACATAAAAGGTAATAATAGCAGCTCTAAAGAAAAACAGTTGTTTTCCTGATCTAGCCAAGCCCGAGTCCAAGTAAATTTATGCTTCAATCAATAATTCTGAGGATCAAAAATGAAGACTTGTCATATTATTATGCCTAAAATAAAAGATAAACATACTATTCCAGTTTATTTTATTTGATCTTTTTTTCTTTCCCATTCCTTTTTCTCCAACCATGCAGCATGAAGACCCTATGGTTGGTGAATCAACATTCCTACATATTTTCTACATGCCTCTTCTCCAGAGAAGTGTCATTTCCATCCACTTCTTCTGAGGGGTCTTCCTTCTCTGGTTAGGATCGTTTCCTCTTTGAACACCTACTTCTATTCATTCTGAGTCAAGCGCCGTAAACTTAATGCAACAAGTTTCTCTGAATCCATCTTAGCTGCTCTTCTCTCCTTTAGAGGAAATTCCCCACTGACCTCTGACGGATCACCTCTACCTGAACACAACCCCTATGAAAGGCTCACCAAATCCATTCTATTGATGCGTAAGTGATAAGCATTTAAAAGATGTTCTCTACATTAAGGTGAGGTATACCTCTGTAAGTTCTATTTATTGGTTTATTTCTTTCAGTCTTCTGTGGGTGATCCAGAATCCCTTTTTTATGTTATATAGTCACTCAATTATTTGAATGCTATCAAGTTTCTTTCAAATCTTAATTAAATGCCCTCTGTTCATTCAAATAAGCCTTTAACCTTAATACCTTTAGCCCCATAAATATGCACAGCTCTCATCACCAGTTGGTGTTAACCTAAGTTATGATTGGCATATGCCTACGTAACACATTGGCAAATGTGAAATAGCACAGCCTTCACCAGCTCAGTCAATCTAAAAACGTATTACCACATCCCATCCAATCCCATCACATCACCCTGGTTTATTACTTAAAATTATTTATCTCCTTGTGAAATTATCTTGCTTATTCGCTGCTTCCTCTTGAGTGTATATCTCCTACTGTCAGATTACAAACTCCATGAAAGTAAAGACGAGGTCTAATTCACAGGAACCAGAAAAAAGTGCCTGGCCTGTGATAGATGGGCCACATATACTACTGACTGTTCAAATAAAATCCACCTAAAATCTGCTTCTCAACAATTTTCACCTGATATATATATTCAGGATCAGTTAATGACCTAAATTTTACAATGCCTAAGCGCTAGTCATAAACTGTGGAAACACAAAAGGAGTGAAACTTAGTCTTTGTGAACAGGGAGAGTTCCCAGAGTTGGTGAGGACAAGCTATAAGTTCTGAAGGAGAAACAGGAAGATGCCAGTCAAAACACTTATTTATAATAAACACACAGTATTGCAGTGTCTTTCTGTTTCATTTTTTTAGACTTCAAGGAGGTTAGGAGAAAGACATCATAGGTACAAGGAACAGAATTATGAATATCATGGAAGAAAAGGATGATCTAGTAACTGCTGGTCAACTGCCTGGGGTGATGGCTGAGGAGAAGATGAGAAGGGGAAGGGCAAGGAGTGAGACTGGGGAGTTTATAAGGGCATATCATGAAAAGGAGGGCAGTGGGAGCCTCTGAAAGGATTTAAACAAGAGTAGGACCTAATAGGGTTAACATTTAGAAAAAAAGAATTTGCAGGCTTCCCTGGTGGCGCAGTGGTTGAGAGTCCGCCTGCCGATGCAGGGGACACAGGTTCGTGCCCCGGTGCGGGAAGATCCCACATGCCGCGGAGCGGCTGGGACTGTGAGCCATGGCCGCTGAGCCTGCGCGTCCGGAGCCTGTGCTCCGCAATGGGAGAGGCCACAACAGTGAGAGGCCCGCGTACAGCAGAAAAAAAAAAAAAAGAATTTGCTAGTCCCCAAATGGTTCACACTTCAAAGGAGGGAATGACCAGGATCAGGAATACTGGTAAGAAGTTGCTGCAGGATCCCAAATAAGACATGAAGGGAGACTGAGATAACGGGAGTGGGGTTGGACCAGAGAGAATGGAGCACAGGGGTACTCAGGGAGGTAGGACCAATAGTGCCAAATGATGAAGGGATGAGTGAAAGGAGATGTCAAAGATGACCCCCACGGTTTCTGATTTGGTGAACCAGAAGGAGGTGCCTATCACAGAAGTCAGTAACAAGGAATGAAGAAAGGTAACTAGAAGCCTTTACTTTCCCTAAACTGAGGAAAGGAAATACATCAGTATGTTAATGGTTCCCTCTGAAAACTCGTATTTAAGGTGATTTTATCTCCTTTAGCCTTATTCTTAATTTCCAAATTTTCTAAAATAAAACATGTATTATTCATAATCAGAAAATATTCTTATTCCAAAATTTTTTCAATAAAATTGCTTTTATTGTTTTGTGTATTTACTTCCCGCTGAAGAGTCTGAACGTCATTAAAATCAAAACTAGGTGTGATACGTAGATAGATTTAGGGGGTTGGAGAAGGTTTTTGGTTTTTTTTTTGCATAAATGTAGCCAGCAATCGAAGACTCTGACACTATCAGGTAATCCATGTCAACCCGGGCTTTTTTCTCCTTCTAATGAGGTTATCTACCACATGCCACAGCAAATTTTGTGTAATATCTACTGTTAACATATGTCATGCCCAGCCATACTCTGCACCAAATTAACAGGTAAAATAAAAGGGGCATTCACTTCCTATAAACTAATTAAGTTGCTTTCAATTTTTACTTAATTACAGCAACTCATCTTACTTACATACTTAACATCTTGACATGGGAATTCAAAAGGATTCTGCCATTCCTGTCAATAAACAGAACGTATATAACATGCAATCTTCATAAACAGAATGACCATAAGCATCATATACAGTTTTCTCAAAAATGGCCTAATGTAGTCAGTTGTATGGTAATGGTTAACAAGTAGCATAACTCCATCTCCTGATTTCTTTGGGGAATTTTTTCTCTAGGTTTTGGAAAGAATTATTATTAGTGTTTGTCAAAAAATGCAAATATGCCACTGTAAAGATTTATTCATTCAACAATAGGCCTAGGTGCATGGAACACACCAGTTTACAAAGATGAGTGGAATAAAACTCCCTGCCTTCATGCTTACATTTTGGTGGGAAAGCAGCAGTGGGCAGAGTTTTGGAAGTCTCTCCATGAGATTACTATAAATCTAAAGTGGCTCAAAACCTATGTGTTCCAAAGAGTGGAACTGAAGGACCCTGGTGGGACTGAATGGACCTAACAGCTAAATCCAGTGCTTCAGTGTTTGCTGCTGATATAATGGAAGATTTTAAGGGAAAAGGCCCTCTCAGCTTGGTGTAATGTGTGCTGCTAAGGGATTACTCCACAGACTTGGGAGCAGAAAGAGCTGGAATCACAAAATGTGTACATAAAGTTGCCTACTCTTGACCTGCCAAACCCCCTGGGAGGGGGCTTGACTCAGTTCCACTTCAAGGGAAGTAAAAGTTTGCAGCTCTCTGGGGTTGAGATGAGAGGTCTGGGAGAGGGCAAGCTGGGTGCTATTACACTGACCTGAGATGAGCTGATCCCAGGAAGGACAAAACGACATGGCCGGGTGTCACTTCTGCTTGAAGTAGAGGAACAGCTAGGGAATGAACAGAACTCTAATTCCCTTGCATGATGACGATGGGACAACAAAATTCTACGTGATGATGTTGACCTCATCCCAGTAACAACAGAACAGATGTTTCTATAACAAGCTGGGGCAGTGCATAAGACTCCAGTGCACTTAACCTTCAAACATTTTTTCGGTAGGGAGAAGAACCTCATGGATAAGAATGAGAATCGCCAGAGCAGGTAGGAAGGATGAATAGGAGAAGCGAGGGGTCTCCCACAGGGGATCGCTGTAGTTGATTATTTTGGGAGCAACTTATATTTTAAGGGTAGAGTTTCATTGGGTCATATTAAGTTACTTCTTTAGGCCAAACGAAGACACTTCTAATCCCTTCAATATCCCTTAAAATGTGTGGGGAAATGGGTAAGACCCTTGGAGGTATGGGTTCTGCATTATCCTGAGACAATAAAGGACTAGTATCAATTCGTTAAATTAAGAACCCAAGGACTTGTCAAGGGAAATCAGGAGTCAATAAACTGATAGGGTGTCGTAGGCCCTATCCAATATTTGCCTCCGGTATTACAAACTCTGCTTACACAGATATTTACAAATATCCTATGATATCACTTATATGTGGAATCTAAAAAAAAATGATATAAATGAACTTATTTACAAAACAGAAACAGACTCACAGAGTTAGAGAACAAACTTAGGGTTACCGAGGGGAAGAGTGGCAGGGGAGGGATAGATTGGGAGTTTGGGACTGACATGTACACACTGCTATATTTAAAAAGATAAACAACAAGGACATACTGTATAGCACAGGGAACTCTGCCCAATACTCTGTAATAACCTAAATGGGAAAAGAATTTGAAAAAGAACAGATATATATATATATAACTGAATCACTCTGCTGTACACCTGAAACTAACACATCATTGTTAATCAACTATACTCCAATATAAAATAAAAACTTTTTAAAAAGTAAAGTTAACTTGGAGATGCTTGATTCAACATTTAAAAATAATAATCTATATGGCAAATATTTTAAAAATAATATATTAGAACTTGACCAAGACCATGGCTATTTCAACTTGGTAATAATGAAACGACACAAGTAACTAAGAAGAAAGGATATATGAAAATGCAAAGGGGTAAAAGATGAGCTCCAGTTCCACACCATGCCTACCCCCCAGCCCCACACCATTCTGAGAGCCCTACAATAGACGTTCCATCGGAAGATACAAGTGAGCTCAACGCGCCAGCAGTTTGACATTTTACATGATGAATGAGGCTGTCTCAATACCTACACAAGTACCCTGGCGTGGTGAAAATTTGCTCTATTTATTCAGAGCTGCCCTGGGCTTAATATTCCTTTCTGAATACCAAAGTTTTAAAGTATTTAGTATGCAAGATTTCCTGCTGAAACAAACCAGCAGCTCGGGAAGCAGAGCCCTGCCTGTGGGCTCTGAAGGGTTTTTAGACTGCGCACCTGGGATCAAAGGCAGGATTTTCAGATAATTTTATAGCCTTTGCTAGGGCATTCAGGAAATGTTCAAGGTTTTTAAATTTATCACCAGACGTAGGGGAAAAAGTCTTTTCTCAAATAGATAATTTTTCCGCAGTCCTGAAAGTGCCTTTTAACAAACCATAATCACCTCACTCAGATGCACTGCAGCTAGAAAGGGAACAATACAGTTTACTTTTGAAAGGACTCTGCAAAATACTTATTACCAAACAATGGCAGCTGTGCCTCAGCAGGGCCCTTGGTTCAGTTTTCAACTACTTGAAGCTTAATGTGGCTTGCTTGCTCATCAGGGCACACACCTTCTTACCAGCTGAGGAAGCTTGTTTTCATAGTGGCTGGTTTATTCTAAAGAAAACGTTGCTCACTGAGAATTTTAGTTTTATGAAGGGACAGGAAATCAAATTCTATTGCAGCCACTTAATTAAAAAAACTTACAATTTGATTTCCCATTCAAAATAATGAGTGACCTCCAAATTAAATGTTGTATCAACAGAACTGCTTTGTTTTTCGTTTGATAGATATTACTAGAGAAATTTAAAGAAAGAAGAACAGGATATATATATTCAATGGCATTGGCATATAAATTAAAATCTTTGGTACTGGGAAGAAACAAATTAATTTTACTTTTTCAAGGTATTGCATTCCAAGCAGTAACATAAAAAAGTCTAAGTTATAATTAGATGGATGTCGTTATTTGCACAGCTAAAAAGTAGGAAAATCTTTAATAATCAACTGTCTAAACATAATTACTAACAATTTCTCCTACATAATACAAAGTATTGATGCAGCTTGGTAATTTTGTTTACTTGGAATAAAACAATCATAATAAGATGAGATGAAATCTAGATCTAATCAGAGTGACATAATTTATTCTAAATTCTGGGGAAGATGATATATATTTTTTCTTACTTTGGTGTGTTCAAAGAGAAAAACCTATAAAACAACTTGTATGCTGGTATTCCAATTTTTAGAAGTACAACAAAATTTATAACATTTAATCTCTTCTTTAGACCAATTCTGTCTTTGAAGAGATCGAGGCCATTCCCCCAATGCCAAGAATCCCTAAGCAGGGGATTATCTTGCCACCACTGGTTTCTCATCACAGGCTCCTTTCCACAGCCTTGGTTTTGGGGGAAAGAAAGCCTGCATCCTGCCTTTAATTTTTCCATGGACTGAGGTTAGTTGAGGGCTTGGATTTCTCTGTAGTGCTGTATAACTTTCCTAGGGTTGTCATAACAAACTATCATAATCGTGGTGCCTTAAAACAACAGAATTTATCCTCCTACAGAAGTTCTGGAGGCCAAAAGTCCAACATCAATTTCACTGGGCAAAATCAAGGTGTTGGCAGACAATCCCACCAGTCTCTCGGAGAGAATCTGTTCCTTGCCATTTCCAACTTCTGGGGGCCACTGGTCTTCCTTGGCTTGTGGCAGCATCACTCCAGACATTGTCTCCAAGGTCACAGTGCCTTCTCCTCTTCTGTATGTATCAAATGTCCCTCTGCCTCCCTCTTATAAGGATATATGTGATTGCATTTAGGGCCCAGCTGGATAATATACAACAATCAAAATAATCTCAAATTCTTTAATCATATCTGCCAAGACCCTTTTTGGCCATATAAGGTAACACTCACAGGTTCCAAGGATTAGGAAGTGGATATGTTGTGGAGTGTCATTCAGCCTACTACAGGTCTCTCATACAATCCAATATATTACAAAACAGTTTGTAAAACCTGCCAATTTACTTCTCTGTGACTCTCCAAAAACAAAAGAATAGCAAAACACTGTATGTGCGGTTTTTAAAGTAAAGCATTATATGTTTCATAGTTTCTTGGTGCCAGGGGATGAAATAAAATGTCATAAAACGTCCCGACTATAGCAGTATGATGATGCTATCTGATAAAATAAAATACTTAATATTCCTAAGCATACTTTTCACTCTCGAAAATACATTATTTTTTTTAAACACATCTGACTACCAAGTATAGAAATTGAAGATTACCAGAACTGCTAGTAAACACAGGTATAATCATAACATTTATATATGGGACTCTACCACATCTCATGCTAGAAATCATTATGCCAGATTTCCAGAACAAAGAGAACCAAGCACTCTGAATTGAGAGAGTCCCCGATTTACATCCCAGCCTTGTCCCCGACAAGGTGAATGACTTCAGGCAAGCACTCATGCTCAGTTTGCTAATCTCTGATGTGAGAGATGTCCCTGGGCATTTCTCTGCCAATCAAGATTCATAATGAAGTAGCCTTGAGTCCTGAATTCTTTAGCTGGTGCAAATCCAAAATAATCCTGTCCCCTTTGCTACCAGTTCCTGGAAAGGTTGTAGCCTGTCACCCTCTCTGATTCTTGGGCTCCCTCCAGCACTGTGTTTACTTGGGCCTAGAGCCCAAGTTTACATGAGCAGGCACGTGCATGCACACGCATACACACACACATATACAAAATAATAATAATAAAAAAACCAACTCTATTAAAAGCTTCCCACAATCCTGTTCTTTGGCTCCTTTTTTCTCCCCCTCTCGTCTCTATTCCACACTCCCTCAATCTCAGATAAACCCAGGAACTCCAAACCCTTCTCACACTACTCTGCCATGCGGTTCTCATTCTGAAGACTTGGCATCAGTGACAAGAAGAGGCCCTGGAAAGGAGAGAGGAAGAGGAAGACACTGAGTAGGTCAGAGGCTCATGGTTTCCCCAGAACCCTTATCAAGATTTCACACTAACACGTTTCTCTTCCTAAGAGAAATTTTTACTCTTGTCAAACTGATAAGACATTTTCTCCACCTTCTTACATATTAAATGGGGCTAATACTACCCACTTGGAAAGGTAGTGGTGCGAGTTAAAAGAGAAAATAGATGTAAAATAATTTAGCACTCTATCAGGCACATATTACAAACTCAATAAATATTGTTGCATCATTTTTTTTTACACTTTTAAAAAAAATTTATTGAAGTATAATTGATTTATAATGTGTTAATTTCTGCTGTACAGCAAAGTGATTCAGTTATACATATATATTCTTTTTCATATTGTTTCAGTATTATTATAATATTACTATTATGCTATAGGAATTTAAATTAGACCTGCTTAGATATATGAGAATCTATAGTCAATATTCTTAAACTGACTACAAAAAAATAACTGCAGTCAGAATCATACTTTGATTCAATGCTATATTCTAAAGAGTTATGCATAAAAACAAATGCCAATGAATTCCATTCTGAAAACAATTTTGCATAGCTACATTTTTAGTTTCTCAGAACTGGCCTGATTTTCTTTTCCCTGGGTGAACAGAATTCCCTCTGAAATCCCTAATGTAGCAAATAAAGAGAGAATATTTCTGGTTTTAGTCAAATATTATTTGGGTTGAGGGTGGGGATGCGCATGGAGATGAGGCTGAGAACTAGAAACATAAATGTGATTCATAATCACTCTCAGTGTTTAAGAATGAGAAATAAGGTTACTCACTTATGTTCACAACTTACAATTGACTCTCTTTACATTTTATGCAGTCCCTGTAACTAATTTCTGCCTTTAAAGAGATATCCAATTTCTACTGTCTCAAATAGGGCTGTGCATGAGAATCTCTAAGCTATATTCATATTCAATCCATGAATTTTGATAATGACAGGTATAAGTACAGCTAATGGTGGAAATTAACCACTAGCTTCATTGGTCTTGATCCATCAGAGTTATAAAGGAATTTATATGGTCACCCAAAGACTCATTTCTTTCCCTAGCAGCCCTTTAATAACACTTCTTAATTAATATATACTATGACATTAGTGAAAAATAATATGCTATCCAGCAGAATTAGGAATAAAGCAGGTCAATTTTGTATTGCTCAGCCACATGGGAATTTAGTCTCTGAAATACCAAGCCTTTTGGTAAGGAGACTTGAACTTTAAAGCAGTCCCGCAGCATGAACACAGCAAACACCGCAGTGCCAAAGAGCCAGCACAGTTACAGGAAACTTCCTTCCACAAGGTTATGCACACAATGGTTGTAGAGGACCAAGTCCAGGAGGGTGAACATTATAATTAAAGCTAAATTTTACTCTGCTGGCCCTGCCTGAAAAGGGGCACCCAGGCATTAAAAAAAATGTACATTTATATACACTCACACCCATATATAGCTATGTGTGTACATATGTGTAAATATATAGATATAGATTTTTTACACAGATATATAGACATAGATTTTTTAAAAGAATAACTTCAAATAAGCAAACAAGAAAATAAAATGTAATGCTGCAGAAATGTGTGCTTCCCATAGCAACTTCCAATAGCCAAATGGTTTTCTCTCGGTAAGTGACATGAAAGCATTTAAAGAAACATGCTGTTTTCCCTTTTTTCCTACAATAATCATTTTTTCCACTTGATGTCTTTGGTTATCTGACTGAAGTGCCATTTTAAATGCAAAACAATCAACAAAACTGAGCCCATTAACGCATTAAAAAGGTGCTTATATATACGGAATATACTAAGTGAAAATGTTCCTATCTGCTGAATAACGTGAGTATCCTATAATTGTAAAAGCCCAGAGATAATAACCAGAAAAAACAGACATCACGTGTTGCTAAAAATAAGCTGATGCCAAAGCTACCAGACTGAGCTCCTAAGTCTCCCTAAAATGACAAGAAGTCATGCTGTTTCCAGTTTCAAGTCATGGATATTTGACAAGTCTTCTCATATGTCATCTAGAATATCACCACCGCTTAACTAAAAGCCCAGAGGACTTTTTTTCTTAAGAGGGTGATATGAGGAACGAACAGCTCTAAATATATTATGAGTTTCTGACATGTCCAAAGACTACAATTATTTTCTGTGATTAATCCTGTTTTTTTACTGACATGCCATGGGTAATTTCAGGGGAATTTGTTCTGCTTTGAACCAGAGTTCACATCTCTGTTGGTTTTTGTTGCTGTTGTTAATTTCCAAGCAATTTATGACAGAAGCTTAAGGATGATGAGTTGGGGGTGGAGAGCAGAAGTTTGAATAAAGATTTGCTTTCTTAACAAATAGACCACTGGTACCGACTGTTTCCATGGTGAGCAGTTTCATCTATGAGGCCAGAGGACTCAGTTAGGCCAGGACCCAAAGTTCACAGCCAGTTGATTTAATTCTGAGAGTTATTTTAAAAGACTGTTAACCCAAGAATGCTTTACAAACATAAAATCAAATAAAAAATAAAGTCACCTTATTCAGGGGAGGGGGAGCAGGGCTCATGGGGATTCTGATATAAAGAAACAATATCGTTTGAAAAAGTTGTTCTTCATTGTCAGCCTTACACAACCCACCTCGATAAAGCCTGATTCAGGCTAAACTCCTCATTTTACTGATAATAAAACTAAGGCCTCATGGTCCAGAGAGCTCAGCCAGGTCATTTAATGATTCTATGCTATCTTCTGAATAATCTTACTTGAAAGAACATACTGTCTTTTAGGGAAATTATCACATTCTTCCACTTAATTCAGAAGGTGATAGTATGCTTTTTGATCCCCACAAAGAATAAGGCTAAAAACTTCCATCACAACTTTGGAGTATACTCAGATATGACGAAATATTTTGCCTATTATTCTTCATGTTACTACAATCTTATGAGAGCTTCTAAACACTTTGAATATAGTTATATTCTGCTCTGTAGTTAGCAATTTGGAGACTGCGGTTGACTTTGGAAGCTACTAATTGTCTGAAGAAAAGAGAAATAACGTCACTGGGACACATTGGCACACCGAAGGCAAGAAAAAGCCCATAATTGCTGTGACTTGGGAGCAAAGAAAGGGAAGCAAATGAACAGGCAATAGAGAATTTTTCAAAAGAGGTGTGTGAAGGTGTTAGAGAATGGAACACATTCAACTCTTCTTTCTTCAGTCTCTAATTAGTACCTGGCCCAACGAACAAGCAGTGATTCTCCATAATCTGTTGCCATTAGCTGAAATAGCTCTTAAATACTTGACGTCAGCCCCTTCTCTGCCTAGAACAAATTAGGGAAGGGTTTGTCTTAAATTTTGACTCCAGTTAACTATCATTACATCACAATTTTTAAATTTTGTATTGCTCAGATTGAAAGACCAAAAATAAGTGAGCATAACAGCCTGCCTAGATCTGCTTTCTTTGAGAAGCAGGTATAAAGTCCTTTGCTAGGATTAAGCCATTCACTGCCTTATGATGGTGGTGTTTGATTTCGCTCTCCTCCCTTGCTCGTACATCAGAGTTCTTTCCTTCTCTGGGATGACAAAGCTTTGGCCCAGGAGAGACATTCATTAGTCCTTTTTTTCTCTTCAAAAGATGTTTTCTATAACTGACTTCAGAAAGTGGTTCAATAGTACACACTGTAGCTCCCATTCCATCCCACAAGTGGTCTGGTCAAGAATAAATGAAGATTAATACTTGAAATGTATTTTCCTAAGCAGGAAAGACACAACCTCCTAACTTCCCGGAAGCCAGGGATTTCTGATTAATGCTACTAAGCTAGTTTTCAACCATAACATTCTGATTCTCAGCAGACTGTAGATATCGAACAAGCAACCAAATAGTGCTATTAGTTATCAATCAATCAAGTTTATAAGAACAAGTATTGAGCAATTGCATTATCACTGCTTTATTTTTAAAGCAGAGTCCACCTTTAAAAAATAACTGAAACAGATTTTAAGCATTTTTCCTTACACATGCAATCCAAAACTCCAAAATGAATACTCCCCAGGTTTGGTTTTGTTTATAAACTGATCTTCCTTGACATACGATGGGGTTACATCCTGATAAACCCATCATAAGTTTATAACATCGTTAAGTTGAAAAAGCATTTAATTCACCTAACCTACTGAACATCATAGCTTAGCCTAGCCTAACTAAAACACACTCAGGGGCTTCCCTGGTGGCGCAGTGGTTGAGAGTCCACCTGCCGATGCAGGGGACATGGGTTCGTGTCCCGGTCCAGGAAGATTCCACATGCAGCGGAGTGGCTGGGCCCGTGAGCCATGGCCGCTGAGGCTGCGCATCCAGAGCCTGTGCTCCGCAACGGGAGAGGCCACAGCAGTGAGAGGCCCGCGTACCGCAAAAACAAAACAAAACAAAACAAAAGATGCTCAGAACACTCACATTAGCCTATAATTGGACAAAATCATGTAACATGAAGACTATTTTATAAAAAAAAGTGTTGAATATCTCATGTAACTTACTGAATACTATATTGAAAGTGAAAAACAGAATGGTTGTGTGGGAAGAGAATGGTTGTACGTGTATTGGTTGTTTACCCTTGTGATCCTGTGACTGACTGGGAGCTGAGGCTCACTGCTGCTGTCCAGCATCACTAGAGAGTATTGTACTGCATATCGCCAACCCAGGAAGATCAAAATTCGAAGTATGGTTTCTACAGAATACGTATCTCTTTCACACCACGGTAAAGTAAAAAAATCAAAAATCAAACCATCGTAAGTTGGGGGCTGTCTCCACTTGAAAGACTTAGGTGTTTGTGTTGTTTTCTCTCTGATTAGAAAACACGTGGAGAGAAATGAGCTCTGGAAATCCAGATAAGGCAATAAATACAACTGTATTATTTCTGGAAGACTATCCTCTAAAAGTCATGTTAAAATGGCAAGGAAGGAAGGAAGGAATAAGGAAGGGAACAAAGGAGGGAAAGAGAAAAGAAGGGAGGGAGGGAGAGAAGGAAAAGGGAAGAGAAACAAGACTCAGATGCATTAATTTTGAGGGAAGAGAGGCATGGCACATTAAAGTCCCATTAAGAAGGTATTTTACTAAACTTCCATTATTTGGGTGAAACACACCATTCAACCCTGTGAATATGCCTGCCCTGTGTTTAGTCAAATGTAAGTGCATTACTGCCTGCAAAGACCTTGGAGAACAGCCCTTCAGATCCACTGCCTCTATTCCAACAGCTCAGCACATGTTGGAGCCAGTACGAAAGTAACAGAGACCTCAGAGATTATGCAGTCCCACCCCTGCTTTATTTTACAGATGAAAATGCCAAGGTACAGAGAGAAATGAAATGACTTGTTCCATAGTATAGTCAACAACACACCAATTCTGCTCAGTGGTCCGAAAATGGTTTGGGGCCCCTATTAAATGCTTCATGGTAACTTGATAATAAAACCACCCCCCCCGATATACCCAGTGGTTTTCCAGCCCATTCTCTGAGATTTTGGGGGCAGAGATACAAGAGTCCTATAGTTCTGGCAGAGTATATAAGGCACTTGGCTTGGATTAGCTACACTGTGAAGCTCCTGATCTATTACCACCTTGGTATATGGTTAAGCGGTTGGAAGCTGAGAACTAATTTCTCTCACCGTATTCTGATTGCTCAAGAAAGAAAAAATTTACTGTACAACATTAGCCTTTACTAAAAGTGAAAATATAGTTTCAAAATTGGTAGCAATCTCAATCATCTACTACAATTCTAAAAAGTATTTTATAACACACTTTATTTTGAAAATGCACCAAAATTGTCTTTAAAATATGTAAAGTACTTGGGAATCATAAGAAAATTAACAACTATGATAATCAAATTTTAGATGAAATAAAAAATATAGTTAAAATCATAAACAGGTTCTGTGAAGAAAAAACACACTACCAGAATAACAAAAAGAATGGTTTCAAAATTCATTTCCATTTTCTTTTGCATGGAATCTGATGTTCTGGCCTCTGCAGTTACTGTATGTTAAAGCATTACCTACAGCAAGTCATGTTAACCAAATATGTAACCTGGAAGAAATAACGTGTGAAGCCATTAGGTCTGATCAACAGGTTATCTGAATTACTTTATCAGATTAGTCACTGGACGCTGTGAAAATCAGCGAGATTAAGGTTCTCACTTAATGGTCTTGAGCAGGTAAACTTCAAACTAAAAAAGTAAAGAATGGGGTTTGCTATGGTCTGAATGTTTGTGCTCCTCCAAAATTCATATGTTGAAATCCTAACCCCCAAGATGATGGTATTAGGAGGTGGGGCCTCTTGGAAGCGATTAGATCATGAGGGCAGAGCCTTTACAAATGGGATTAGTGCCCTTATAAAAGAGGCCCCAGAGAATTTCCTAGCCCCTTCCACCATTGGAGGTTACAGCAAGCCCTCACCAGACTCTGAATTGGCCAGCTCCTTGATCTTGGATTTCCCAGCCTCCGGAACTGTGAGAAATAAACGTTTTGTTTACAAGCCACCTAGTCTACAGTATTTTGTTACAGCAGCCTGAACAGAGTAAGACAGGGTTAATAAACCAAAGCTAGCAGCACAGTGGGGTACCCTGAACTGTGTGAATACCTTGAGAAAGACAGAGGTGACGAAGACACTACTAGGGTTGCCAGATTTAGCAAAGAGTAATAATGATAATACAGGATGCCCAAATAAATTTAATTTTCAAATAAACAACAAATATTTGCAGTATAAATATGTCCCATGCAATATTAGGGACGTACTTGTAGCTAAAACATTATTTGTTGATATGAAAAATTCCAATTTAATTGAGAATTCTGTATTTTACCTGGCAACCTAGACACTGATGAAGAGGAACATAAACTCACACATCATATAACTTTGGTTCACACCCCAGCTCCACCACTGACCTTAGGCAAGCTCTTTAAATTCTCTGAAAACTGCCTGGAACTCGAAAGTGTTACTGCAACACCAAAATTAAATAATATTAAAGTGCCAATGCATCAATAACTATTCATTTCTCTGCTTGCCGTCATGTACTTAAGAATTCTGTACAGGGTTGACTTGGTTGGACTCAGAAGACATTTTTTTATCCAGGTTACTAATTTTATTCCCAATTGCTCCTCCTTGAACCTAGACAGCACATAAGGTGCTTAAAACCTTGGCTTATAATCGAACTACTAATATCTTTAATCCAAACCAAAACATAGTATGACTTGGGGAAAAATGTTTATAGCAAATTGAAAGCCAACATTAATAAATCTCTCACCCTCAGAAATTGGTAGTCTCCACAGAAGGACTGGACTTTCTGTGGCCAATAAACTAAATTGAAAAGTCTTCAGCCAACTGTAATAAACACAGAATTGAAAGCTAATAAAGCACAACAGGGCATTTCAAGGTAACTCAGCAGGAGAGAGCTCACCAATATAGATGTGTTTACAGATGGTGACTAAAGATATAATAATTAATCTGCTTTTGAACTAATGAACAAATCACATCCTTCCTTAAAATACAAAGCACAAAGCCCTTAGCTGGTAATTAAGTTCAGGAGTGGAATAAACACTCGATTTGCAGTAAAGGATAAGGATCATAAACAGTAACGCACAGCCATCCAAGTCTTGCCTGTCTGCCTCGGAAAACACAAGTGCCCTATTGAGGATGTAAAAATTGATGTGACGCTATCATTTACCTGTGGTTTTTAACTCTCAACAAGATCCAAGATCATTTATTGTAAGACGAAATCCTTACATCCTTAAGGACCTTTTACAAAGGAATTACTTCAAACTGGTTATAAGAATGCTAAATATAGTATTTTTACAATAATAATGACAATATTTAAAGCTTGTACAAGTTCAACCACAGAAAACAGAAGTGAATCAATACTAGAGATCCTATAAATCAGTTATTCTCCTTCTCCTTTATAAGTGTTTAGAGTAGCTGACTACATGAATAAGAATTCTTCGTATACAATTTAATGGAATCAGATTCTTGCTCACTGATAAAAGAGGAAAGAAGGAAGACAGATAGGTAGACAGACAGATAACAGATGAGAATCAGACCAGGAGTCCACAAATTACGGCCCAAGAGAAAAAGCTGACCCTTGGCCTCTCTTACCATGGCCCACAAGGTGAGAGTGGCTTTCACACTTTTAAATGGTTGAAAAATATTTAAAAAAATATTTCATGACATTAAAACTATGTGAAATTGAAGGAAATACAAGGAAGTTGTCCATAAATAAAGTTTCATTGGAACACAGTCACGCCCATTTGTTTACCTAAATGGTGCTTTTGTGATGCAGCAGCAGAATGCAATACTTAGAATACAAGCCATATGGTCCACAAAGGCTAAAATATTTACTTTCTTGTCCTTTGCAGAAAACGTATGCCAATTCCTGAGGTAGACAGATAAGTAGGTAGATAACACAAACTGTAACCCTTTACTATCTACACTATTCTAAAAGGTTCCACTAGAATTCCAAAAGATAGCCATTGAAATCACTGTAGTACTTTGTGATGTATTTTATCATCGCTTAAAAAACAAAACATAGGGCTTCCCTGGTGGCGCAGTGGTTGAGAGTCCGCCTGCCGATGCAGGGGACACGGGTTCGTGCCCCAGTCCGGGAAGATCCCACATGCCGCGGAGCGGCTGGGCCCGTGAGCCATGGCCGCTGAGCCTGAGCGTCCGGAGCCTGTGCTCCGCAACGGGAGAAAAAAAAAAACAAAACAAAACATATTTATCATGAGCCAGTATTATTGCTACATTTGATTATACATATACTTTCCCTTATAAAATGGACTTTCAGGAAAGACCCAGAAGCTCAGGTTGCAGCAGGATTTCTGCTATTCTCTCTGCAGAGGATTTCTCTGCCTTCTCCCTTTCCTCCTTACCCACAGTCTGATGTTGCCTGCACAGCCCTTTCCCTTCCCAGTCTCTGATCCCAGGCCGGGGCAGTGTCCCAGGTGGCAGGGATGGACATGGCTGAGACCCAGGGTAGAAGATGGAAGGGTAACCTCAGTACCCCTGCAGCTGTTCTCAGCCACCAGTCAATCTCCTCCAACATACTTTTCTCTTTCTTCCTCACCAAACCTAGATATTTCTCTGAAATATAAGTAGATCCTACTTCCGTACTTTGGATTCAAGGAAGCACTAGTATGCTCTTCATGCACTTTTAATTTCCCCTGCAGGTATAAGAGGAAAAATGAGGGAAAATAAAGAAACTCCCTCCACACCACCACCACCACCACCATCACCATCTATTTCCTCTACTGCTGACAGTATTGGAAAAAAAAAAAAATTAGAAAATATGAATCAAGTTATCTATGCCCAAAATACTGCTTGTAAAAAGAAGTTGCCCAATAAACATTTCTTGAGTGAATAAGCTGAAGAATAAATGAATCTATCCTACCTGCTTCTTTTATAGAAACTACAGTTGACGGAGGAATCACATGACTTCTCAGCTGGCTGGAGCAAGCTAAAACAAAAGTTTGGATTTTATGACCTTCCCCTTAACCCAGGCCATTGCTCCCTAGAGGCAGACAATGCAGAAGACGTGGATAACATTCACCCAACAGACATTCCACCTTCTTCTATGTCAGCAGATCTTCAGATGAGCTTGGCAACATGCTCAGAGGAGATGGGCATCTGCCTCACACCCTACAACATGAACTACAACTCATCCTAAGGCTTAGACTCTAAGCCAGTTCTAACAATCTGATTTTTGGTGGCCTGTGATTGGTTTAGAAGCAGACTTCTGACGCAGAGTTCTGGCCAATGGTATGTAAAGGGAAATACGCCCAGGAAAGGGCCTTCTGGGAGACAGTTTCCTACTTAATAAGATTAAGAGATCACTCCTTATTCTTTCACCTTTCAAAGTTTGTTACACAAGGACAAGATTCTTGTGCCTCAGTGGATATCTTATGACTGTGGGGTTATACAGATTTCCAAGAACCTAACCTAACCTAGAGCCTTGACGTCACTAGCTGTTGAATCAACCAATGTTGAAACTGCTTGTTGCAGACTTCTTGTGTGAGAGAATAAACCTTATATTCAAATTGAGTAGGCTCCTGCTTGGAGCCAAAAAGCATGTTGAATCATGTATCCACCCTTGAAAGATGACCTGCTCCCTACCTTCACCCCCATCCTGCCTTAGTCTCCACCCCAGGTCACGGGCACTATAGACAGCATCATAAGAAAAAATGCTGGTTCTCGTTGCCAAGATAGCAGGAGGACTTGAAGTGCCCAGCTCTCCCCGAGAGAGCTAGAAGCTCTAGTCTATTCCAAGCCAAACTCCAAATGCATTTACAATAATAGAAATATTATTATATATGTTGTGTGGGCCCCATGATGATTTTAGAGCAGAAACTGTACAATATGGTTTAAATAGGCTTTTGTGGGTTGGCCTGGAAACCTAACATTGTTTCTATGGAAAAATGTTTCAAACTCCAAACAACCCTGTTCGAACTGAACTTTTGAATGCAACCTATTTTAAATTGGGGGGCTGTGTACTTATTTACAATTAAAATACACAGGGATGAAAGTGAGCTAGCTGCAAAAATCACATTTGGACTGTGGCTTTAAACTGATCAATGTCCCTTTGCCATTTTGGATAAAATATCTCTGAATAAAAAGGGGTCTTGACTTCTTGCAGTACCAAATAACAGAGCATAATCAGAACTAAGATAAAATATCAGACTCTATTTTAAAGTAATTTTCTGTTGGAGGAGGAGGTTACCTTACAAATTAAATAGTGCTCACTGTACCAAAATCTGTCACTGTAACCACTGTGTCTTTAGGGACACTGGGAAATATTTCAAGCAGTAATTTGAATGAGTGCATGAAAGTCTTCCCCCCAAGTAAAAAAACAAAAAAAACAAAAAAAGAAACAGCAGAGATTTTTGTATTTAAGAGTGAATCCAAATCCTTAGAGTTTTGTGTTCAAGTCAACCAACAACTATAACTTGACCCCCACTCCCCACAAATCTCCAATTTTTGGTCCAGATACTAGAACTGGATCAGAGTATAGTTAAAAAAAAAAAAAGTACTTCCTAGTTATTGTAGCTTGTTGTCTCTATTTCCTCAAATGTAAAGTGAAAATAATACCATCTAGGTCTCAGAGCTGTTGTGATGTTTACATATAGCATTGCCCAGTGCAACGCCTGAAAACTAGCAAGCGCTCAGGGTCAGTTCCATTACTTTCTATCCTCTTCTCCCCCTGCAAGAATACTGCCCTCGTATAACATATCCAAATTCTCTCCAACCTACACACATAACTGACAACCAGAGTTTATTCTACTGGTAAATACGCATATGGTGTCTAAAGAAAATCAAGTCTAACATAATCTTTCAACTGTATGTGAAAATGAATTAACATTTCTCTCTGCCTTACATAAAATATTATGATTCATTGCTATGGGGACTTTTCAATACCGCAGTGACTGTAACTTATATTTATATTCTGCTGAAACCATGGATCTAGATGTTGGCTTTCTGGGAAATCAGCATGTTGAAGAAACACAGGGGTAACTCTGTTTCATTAAAAGGGTGAAAAAGAAGAAAATTAACAATTTCAATTCAAATCAAGGTTTGACATGATTCAGAGAATGTCATCTTTACCTCAAGATCTCCTCATCTTTTCCTTGTGAACTATTAAGTTTCAGAGTGTCCTAAACTATTCTCAGCACAACTATTTTTTTTACTTAAAAATAACTTGCAATGATCACTGAATGCCTGTGAAAATAATGATGTCTATAGTTAACATAAAGCAGTAAAGATTAGACCTCAGTGTTCTTAATGTGTTGAAATTAACACTGAAAAGCTGGAATTCATTCTTTCAGTTAACTTGACTGCCACACTGAGCATATCTCTGTGTATTGCTCCCTGAAAATGTTCAGTTTGGGGATGCTGATTAGAAGCTGTCTCTTTTCAACCCTCTACAGATAATTTCAAGGTGTAACTTGCATACTGTTCCAGTACTCTCCTTACCTTGGCTGCATGTCTTGTCCTTCCTCTGTTTATTAAATCTACCAACTGGCAGAATGAACACCAGGTAAACCAAAGAGGTGCCTTTGTTCTATGTGATTATCCTGCAAAGCAAATGAAGCTGCTGCCACAAGTCTTCCAGAATAAAACCTGACTCTCTGTGCAAGTATAAAACTCTGTGGCAAGTGCAACCCTACCCAGGGCAGCTGTCTATGTTTTTCAATGTACAGTCCCTAAAGACTATTCAAAAGGCAATGTAGTATTTTGGCAAGAAATTGGTATTATAGAGGAATGAGTCTTGTCAATTTTCCTAAGCCACACTTCCCACTCATAAAATGTTAGTTTTCAAATAAAATAATTTAAATTAACTTTCCCCACCTCTTACACTCCAGTAACCTATTTATCTGTCAGACTTTATCCCAAAATTGAGATTTATCAGTGACCAGAGAAGTAAATAAAGCATAGTTTCCTCATGGGGCTCTCCACACTTCTTTCCCCAAAGTGCAATTTGGCCTTGCTCACATCTCTCATACCTGCTATTATGCTTTAAGTCCAAACACCCACAATCTACCTTACTGCCTGCACGGAAGTAAACTCTCATCCTTAAGTGCCCACAAAGAGTCTTCGATTCCTTAACAACCAGCAAGCTCTATCTACAAATCACCACCACGCCCAAGAGAAGAGCAAATCAAATTGCTTTTGAAAGATACAAAGAGAAGCAAAAACTAAAAGCTCTCATTCTTAATCTAAAAACAATGCATATGTATGAGCAACACTAAACTCTAAATATACATTTTGTATTTCACCCACACTGCTTATGACTACAGATTTTTGCCAAAAATATTACATTTAAGTATAATACCTCAACTTTTTGAAAATCTCTAAACCCCCCATCTTTCCTCCCTACTACCTACCTCCAACCCAAATATATTACTACAGACTTCTAGGCAAAGGACAGGAAATGTTCTCATATTAAAGATTAAGAGGCTGAGGTGAAGGACACTTCCCATCACAGGGGGGGAAAAGGGTTTGTGTTTGGGTGCCATCTCTTAGTTTAAGAAGATTGAACATTAGAGACTGAAATGGAATGCTGGCTAATGAACATTAAGAAATTAACTCAACCTTTTTGAACTTCAGCTGTAAGACAGGCTTAAATCTTCTATGATCACCATCTATATAAATTAAATAAGACACTGGTTCTAAAGCAGAGTTCTCAGCCTTGGCACTACTGGCAATTTGGGTCCAGATAATTCTTTGCTGTGGGGGCCTATCCTGTGCTTTGTAGGAGGTTTAGCAGCATCCCTGGCCTCTGCCCACTAGATGCCAGTAGCACTCCTCTCTTCTATTGTGATAACCCATAATGTCTCCAGACATTGGCAAATGTCCCTGGGGGACGGGCAGGGGGGCAAAGCCTTCCCCTGTGGAGTATCAGCGAATTATCTGGCCCATAATAAATGCTCACTTACTTAATAGCAGCAGTCAACATTATCATTATCCATTAGATTTTGGTTTCCAGATAAAAATTGTGGTATCATTTGCATTTCCAACTTCCCATATATTACCCAGGAAAATGTTCTTTGGTGGCAAAGATGTCAAGCATAGCAAGTTCATGGGAAACATCCACTGGGTTGATCAATACTTGATAGAACACATTCTCAATATGACCCCCATGGTTTTTTCTAAGTTGAAAAGGAATTTGGGGGAAGTTAAAGGGAATGTAAAAACTCCACAGCTTTGACACATGAAGAAAGCTACTGCCACAAAGCACCACTTGCCAGTCCTAGTGTTAATTTGTACAGAGGTGTGACCAAAATACTGACATACTTACTCCCAGTCCAACAGGTATTTCACTTCACCATGACAGGTATATGGAGAAATCCAAATCACACAGTCAGAATTTCCAGTGTCTATTTACTGTCCAAGTACATTTTCCCAGTAAATGCTTCTGGTAAACTAGCTAAACTCCTCAAACTCTCTTCCTGTTTCCTACACTACACTGCCCAGTTCTTCAGAAGACTGACAGTTCTCTAGGGTCTAGAAGACAGAAGACAAATTTAACCAAGGCAAGTTTGGGTAGCAAGCAACCGGTAGCTTCAGTCTCTCTACTGTGCCATAACAAACATTTTCGATGGCAAACATCCTCAGCTGAGACAGAACAGACAGTCTTTCATACTTCACTTAACCAATGTACATTGCTTGGTCAGATCAGTTTTGCCTCTAAGACACACTCAAAGGCTACTGCTTGCTGTATTTTCTAAGAATTTTTAATATTAAAGGCATGTGACACAGTGTCTGTGCTTTCCAAGGAAACGGCATGGAATGGACTTATGCACTCTAATTTCAACTGTAACATCTTTTCTATTATCAGGTTGTAACCCACCATTTACTAAAACGTCCATGTTAGGGGTAGAGTATAATGTTTGTCACCATATCCTTGAATGGGAGAATGTAGGCAACCAAAAGCTAAGCAGAAAATATTGAATTTTTGCCTGCCCCTAATTATGGTAACTAAGGATAAATTAGTCTTATTCTAGAAGAGCTTTAGATTAAATATTCTGAAAGAAGCCAAGTTCATCTTTGATATCCCTATGCTGATACACCTGCTGTCCTCATGTTGTGCCCCATCCTCAAGCCTAAGCTATTCCACTCAGCATACCATTTTTCAGATGTTTCCAGACTTCCCATACTTACCTACTTTGGCCAGTACCTCTTACAGCCCAGATGCCTAGCTTCCAAGTTGATCATTAATCTGATAAATTAGTCCATGTCAGTGTGTTAATGATCTTCTCTAACAGAAACATACAAAAATAGACTCTGGACGCCAAAAAAACCAGAACTTGAAAACCAGTAATTTTGACCAAGTTACTTTCCTATTCCTCAGTCTGTACGCTGTGGAATAACAGTATCACCTAACTCATAGGCTGCTGTACACAATGTAGTGTCTAAGACAGAGTGAATATCAATAATGGCAGTTATATCATTAAGTTCCTCTATTACACCCTAACTTGAAATAGTTCCAATAATGAAAATTTTCAAGTGAGCTAGAAAAAAACTATACTAAGATTTTGTTAGTAAGAAAAAGGGGTCAAATATAACAAGAGAATTTTTAAAAAGAAACACCCTGCACATGGAGAAAGTGTGAAATGGCCCAAGTGATTGTAACATCCCTTTCCAATGGCTTTCACCCTCTTCTACTCAGATTAAGTCGTTAGGTATCTGTTGTTACCTTTCCTGTCAAGGAAACATGAATACTAACACTTTTGCAGCTCTGACTGTCATGTTCACAAGTCTCTGAGGGGACAAGAAAAAGTGAGGAGTCACAGAGAAATGTCATTATTTGGTTCATTTGTAAAGTAGGGATAATAATATATTCCCTCATAGAATTCTTACAAGAAGTAAATAAAACCATGCATGTTAGGAACTGAGCCCTGGGTCTAGATGGGCAAAATTCTCATAAATGTTGGCTGTCATTATTCAGAAGGGTCCGAGATCCTCTCTCCACCAATGAAGCAAATGAGACCCAGAAAGATTAAGTAATGTTGCAAAGGTATGTGATGGACCCAATTTTCTAATGTTTATGATAATAACATGGGGAGAGGAAGGAAGATATCGAGCTACAGGAGAAAGAGCAAATCCACAGAGGACTACCACTGACTCTCCATCACTGCTCTACTGCTACCTCTCGTTATCAGTTTCCTGGGGCTACGGTTACCGCTGTAGACTAAATGGCTGACAACAGCGGATATTTCTTCTCTCACACTTCTAGACGCTAGACGTCTGAAATCAAGGTGTCAGCAAGGCCATGCTCCCTCTGAGACTCTGGAGAGACTCCCTCCTTGCCTCTCCCTAGCTTCTGCTGGTGGTTGGCAATCCTTAGCACTCCTTGGCTTGCTGCTGCATCATGTCATTGCTAGTTCTGTTGTCACAGGTGTTCTCCCTGTGTGTCTCTCTCTTTTCCCCCATATAAGGACACTAATCATATTGGATTAAAGGTCCACCCTACTCCAGTATGACCTCATCTTAACTTGATTATATCTACAATGACCCTTTTTCTAAATAAGGTCACTTTCACAGGTACCAGGGGTTAGGACTTGAACATATGTTTTAGGGGAACATAATCCAACTCACAATAGCTCTGTCATTTGTAGAGTTTTTTTTTTTTTTTTTTTTTTGGTCAGACCTAAAGCTACAATCGTAAAATTTACTGAAATGATATTTATGCTAATGGGCCAATTCAGAATTACTGTAACAAAAAGGCAACTATGTCTACTTAACCATGTTTACTTCCCAAGCTCATTAGTGGTTCCATGTGGTGAGAAAAATTTCCCACTCACTGTATCAAATTTAGCACATTTATTTAGTCTGAGTCAATGCCTGAAATATCCTTTCATACATTTAAGCCAATTTTCCCCAAGGTCATGCAGCAAGATATAAGTCACAGATCTTTCTCCTGTAAGTCAATTACTATAAAATAGCACTGAATTTGGCTGAAAGGGAGTTCGGTGATGAAATGTGCCTGGAATAATACAGAGTTGATTTTTTTCATGTACTAATTTTTTATTATATTTTATTTTACATATATTTGAATCAAAATCAAAGCACCACTTTGATACAGAATGAACTATAATATAATATGAATGTTTCTGTAATGAAGTAGATTATTTTTTGAGACTGAATAGCAATCACATTTTCTTTCCAATCACAATCCACAGTATAAGGAAGTGCATATTACTTTCTATTAATATCCTTTAAGCAAAATGATATTTGAAGAATAAAAATGACTGCTTTTCCCTTATCATAAAACATCAGCAAGTTACATAAATCGTAACTTTTCCTGTAGGCATAATCTTTCATCATTGCTGAATTTTTGTGTCAGATTTTCTCAGCCTGGAATATTCCTAATATAAGTTTAGTTAATTTTGATTTTTAAAATTTACTCAGTCATCTAAAAATGAACTAATCTAAGCTCTGGTCATATGTGCAAGACACAAAGCAATCCATATCAAATGTTCATTAACATAACCAGAAAAATAGCTACCAAATTTGATCTGGCAGAAGAAGGTTGTCTCCCAGCATGAAACCATTGAGAAACACCAGAAGGCTTTTCTGGAATTTTACAATGCGGATGAAATTTTCTTTTTAGAAATAAACATTACAGTTTATAGAAAACTATAGAGATACGAGTCAAACACGTGACTTACTACATACAAGCAGTGTAGTGAAGAGCTTAGAGTTCACGTGGAGTCAGGTCAGACTGCCAGGGCTGGAACCCATGCCTTGGAAGCTGTGAAAAACTGAGTTAGTGAATCGCTCAGTGTTCTCAACTGTAAAACAGGTGTGATGATACTAGTGCCAACGTCTAGGATTTTAATGAATAATAGGTGAAATGACTATAAAATCTTTAGCATAGAGCCTACTTATTATTATTAAGAGCACAGATCCATACCTGGCAGGTATGGAAAACTGCCTGGTTTTAAATCACAGCTGCTGTGAATTACTGGCATTGAAATCTTGGGCAAGTAACCTAACCTCTATGAACATCAGATCCTTCAAAAGAAGAAAATAATAGTAAGGACGTACTTCAAGGATATAAAACAATACGCATGAATCTCTTAGTCCAATACTGGAATACAATAAGATCTCAGAAAAAATATATATCTCATTATATCTTCATGGTGGAATTCAACTTTGTAAATAATTTAATAATTGGCTTTTCATTTATGTGCAGGGAAATTTTTTGTCATTTAAAAATTATTCTCAAAAATCCAAAACAAAGAATTATTCTACACCTAGAGGGTCAGAAATATTTTATTTTTGCAGTTGTGAGTAGTGCCAGACTGATCTAGACATGGGTTTTAGAAGTATATTCACTTCAGAACCATTCTCAGTGCTCCCAAGTAGTCTACAAATAAACAGTTTACTTAAACTTCATTCTTTTCTAATATTTTTAGCTGCAAAGAAAGAAACTAACACTTCAAACAGGAAGTCTTGATGTACAGTCCCACACCAACCAGAAAATAACCCGGTAACGTATGCAGCTCTACTTGTTTAAATCATTCAGATGCAAAAAGTATTATCAGGCAGATTCTCAGACTATTTTCTTCCTGCTGATCTTTTTTTTTCACAGGAGCCTTCACAGCAGCCATGCTTGGTACTGAGATGCTGTTAACATTGGTACCCTTTCAATTCCAGGGCTGTATCTTATTTCCTGGACTGCTCTATCCAGACTGACACTGAAGAATGGATCCTCTCCTCCAGAACGGAGTATCTCGTAACTTACCAAACTTTACCAAAGTAAAGCCTAGATGGAGGCCAACAACACTTCTCCCAAGCCTGCAGGGAAGGAGACTAATAAAAAGGCTGCTTTCCAGGTGAGACAGCATTAAATTGATAAGTAAAAGAAATGCAACAGTTGGCTCTAGACAGGACTTGAAATCCTCCCCTTTGGCAAATGCTGTCAATGAGCCAACCAAAGCCATTCTCTACTAACTTCTCCTTTGCTGGCTCCCATTACAGATGTTGGAAAGCTAAATAAATATTCACTTTCCAGACTCTCCTGTGCCTAGGGGTGGCCAATAAGGTCTAAGTAGAACTTTAAAGGAAGTGTCTCTGAAGCTTTTGCTTTCATGATTTAACAGGACACACTCATTGCCTGATGCTGTCCCTTCCCTGTCCCCCACACCTTTTTCCACCTTGAACATGAACATGATACTTAGGCCAGCAGTAGCACCTTGCAACCATGAAGCAATCAACACACACAAAACCGGCTGTCTGAGCAGGGCTACAACAGTGTTCTAACCCTAACAACACGAACACAGAGTAAGGCATTATGCTTCCAGAAGTCAAGGCTAAGGCCTTGAAATCCTCAACCAGATGGATGAGGTGCTTTTAAACTGCAAGGGCAGTAAACACAGTTGTTAGGCTCAAAAATGACAGCTATAATGGCAACTGAGAGCCAGGTGCATGCAATACTCAATACTAATACCCTTATTTAGCATAATCAGTACCAGTACTTCTGAATATTTAGGGTAATTAATTTAATATATTTTGAGAAAACAGATATGAAAAGACTTGAGTTGTTAAAGTACTATGAAATATAAAATAGTTCTTTATTTTATTGTATTTCAATTGAGAGAAAAATAAGGACCGTAAATTTTTTTTTTTTTTTCCGGTACGTGGGCCTCTCACTGTTGTGGCCTCTCCCGTTGCAGAGCACAGGCTCCGGACGTGCAGGCTCAGCGGCCATGGCTCACGGGCCCAGCCGCTCCACGGCATGTGGGATCTTCCCGGACCGGGGCACAAACCCGTGTCCCCGCTTCGGCAGACAGACTTTCAACCACTGCACCAGGGAAGCCCAGGACCGTAAACTTTAATGGTGGAAAACTAATAAAACTGAGGCAGTGTGAGCAAAATGTTATGCATTTCTTTGATTGAGGCATATATATAAATATGAGTGTGTTAAAAGAAAGAATCCAAGTGAAAAAGTCATAAATTATAATGCTGAAAAAAGTCATGTTCCAAAATAAGTCTTGTTTTCTTCAGCAGTCTGGGTAACATTTTACCTTGTGTTCAAACTATCCATGCATGCAATGAATGCAGTTTAATCAACCTCAAATGATTCCCCATTTCTGATCCTCTTGTAGAAACTCAACCCGTGTCCATGGAAATGTAGGACTACATTGCAGGGCTCAGTAAAACAAATAATATTTGGCATTTAAATACATGAGGTGCCTTTAAATTGTCTCTCACTTTTATTTAAATCTTTCCACCTGGAAAAACAGACTGAAAGTGCAACACAATATTTCAGAGATCAAATCAGTATAAAAACTTGCCCTGGTCAATCATAGTATTCACCTCTTATTCTATAATTTATTCAGAAATTAACAAATACCTTTCTGAGTTTCTTTTCTTGAGCTCAGCCTGCCCACTTCTTAAATTACACTTCACTGATGTAAATGACTTTAATGTCCGTGTACTTGAATTTACCACATCTTCTGCAATCATTCCTCATCCTTACAGGAATAGGCATCCTCCTTGTGCTCAAGGTTAATTTTCCCACAATGGTCTGCATCTTATTTCCTACCATTTCTTTGTCACCTTCTTCCAACATTTACTTTTTTTTTAAATAGATCTTTATTGGAGTATAATTGTTTCACAATACCGTGTTAGTTTCTATTGTACACCGAAGTGAATCAGCCATATGCATACATATGTCCCCATAACCCCTTCCTCTTAAGCCTCCCTCCCACCCTCCCTATCCCACCCCTCTAGGTCACTGCAAAGCACAGAGCTGATCTCCCTGTGCTATACAGCTTCTTCCCACTACATATCTATTTTACATTTGGTAGTGTCAATGCTACTCTCACTTTGTCCCAGCTTCCCCCTCCCACCCCATGTCCTCAAGTCCATTCTCTATGTCTACATCTTTATTCCTCCCATGCAACCAGGTTCATCAGTACCATTTTTTTTTTTAGATTTCATATATATGCGTTAGCATAGAGTATTTGTTTGGCTCTTTCTGACTTACTTCACATTGTATGACAGACACCTCACTACAAATAACTCAATTTCATTTCTTTTTATGGCTGAGTAATATTCCATTGTGTATATGTGCCACATCTTCTTTATCCATTCATCTGTCGATGGACATCTAGGTTGGTTCCATGTCCTGGCTATTGTAAATAGTGCTGCAGTGAACATTGTGGTACATGTCTCTTTTTGAGTTATGGTTTTCTCAGGGTATATGCCCAGGAGTGGGATTGCTGGGCCATATGGTAGTTCTATTTTTAGTTTTTTAAGGCACCTCCATACTCTTTTCCATAGTGGTTGTATCAGTTTACATTCCCACCAACAGTGTAGGAGGGTTCCCTTTTCACCACACCCTTTCCAGCATTTATTGTTTCTAGATTTTTTGATAATGGCCATTCTGACCAACAGGAGGTGATACCTCATTGTAGTTTTGATGTGCATTTCTCTAATAATTAGTGATGTTGAGCATCTTTTCATGTGCCTCTTGGCCATCTGTATGTCGTCCTTGGTGAAATGTCTATTTAGGTCTTCTGCCCATTTTTTAATTGGATTGTTTTTTTGATGTTGAGCTTCATGAGTTGTTTGTAGATTTTAGAGATTAATCCTTTGTCTGTTGTTTCATTTGCCAACATTTACTTTTATCTTGTTCTGCACCATCAATCTCTTCCTCTCTACTGGCTCCTCTCTTTAGGGCTATAAATCCATTCAAGTAAAGACACAAACAAAATGAAACAAAAGAAGTCCACAAGCCTGAAAATGTCTTCTGGCTACTTATAACCTAGTACTGAGGGAATATCCCTTCTCGGCCAAGCTTTTTGAAGAGTAGAGTCCACCTGATTCCACACATCCCCTGTATACAGCCATTGTGTGCCAGTAAATGTTTATCAATCAGCTCTCATAACATAAATACGTGTGTATGTATGTATGTACCTATATACATTTATGTTTATTATAAATTTTAGCAATATAAAGCACACAATTTACACATAATAAAATATACAATATTCTTTACTGTAAATTCCATATAGCCAACTGTTTCTTATAAAATGCTTTCATTGATATTTACCAAATCTGGTACATTCTGACATGAATGTTGGTTGATATTTTCTTTTGTATTAATAAGAGAAAAGTGAAACAATGAATATGTATGTCAAAACTTCTCTTGCTCATCCATAATGGGAGCAACTTCTTTGTTGAACTGGATAATAGTTTATGTATTTGGAGAATATCTGGAATACCATTTCCTCAATTTTCTGTGCCATTTATAATGTAATTGCTACATCTTCAACATACTTTTGAGTTTAGTCTGCATTAGCAATATCTCTATCACTTCAAATCTAGAAAATCAACAAAACAAAATCTCTGATTTGTAACATTTGCCATTTCTATGGTGTAAATACTCTCACTAGGGCTAATTTCAAGATACTAAAGTGAATCAGCAAACTTCAGAAGAGATATGCACTGGCACACCATTATATATAGCATATCCACCATTCAGATAACATAGACCTAAGTAAACTTAGGAGCATAGATAATAGGAAAATGTAGTAAAATAATTAAGGAGTATGAGTTTTGAATATTTGTTACATTTATTTTTAATATAATTTATTTAATTGTAAGCATACATAAGTTAATTTTAAATAATGCCTATGTTTAACAACCAGCTTGTACAAGTCCTGAAAAGTTAACTATCTGGCTCTCACAAACCAGTGTAAGCCACCAGCTCCAGCACACTGCTGCATGAAAACATGGCTTGTGCACCTTCTACTCTACTGTACCTGCTCTTGCTACAGCCAACATGGACTTGCAGTTCCAAAGCCAGGGAACCTTTGCATACCTATCTTATTTGATCTCTCTGCCACAGTCCCAACCTTTTCCCAGCCTTTCAACTACTCTGCCATCCTTTCCAGATTTTAGCACTTTAGTCATCCACCATCCCCCTTAAATGTTCACGCTATTCTAACCTCAGTCCCCTTTCTTGCTCATATTACAAACCTAGTCTAGGCAATCGAATGGCTTCAGTTACCAACTATTCACCAATGACCCCCAAATCTCTATCACAGACCGGACTGTTCTGCTAATAAGCTCCAGAATGGACTCCACACTGCCTTATGAGTTAGGGCCCCTTCTTATTTGCTTACAAATTAAGTAATTAGTTGAGTAATTATTTGTTTATGTCTGTCTCTCTCACTAGGCTGTGAGCTTCACAGGCACATGGAACGTTGTGACTTTTTTTCTTGCCATATCCTCAGAGTCTACCACATTATCTAGCATAGAGTAATTACTCCAGGAATCAATAAAGGCACAAATAAATAACCAATAAGCATTTCAAATGCAACAAGCATAGAACAGAACTCAGTAAGTGTCCCCCAACATGCATTTCTCTCCTGAATGCCAATCACACTGAATGATGCCAATATCCAGCCCTGCCCCCTCTGAGAGAATCCCAGATTTCCTCTTCCCCTTATTCTTCTTATCCAGTCATTCATGACAGTCTACCTCCTCATCCCCTAAATATCTTTCAAAGCTGTTCCTTTTTCCCCATCATGACTTCTGCTACCTTAGTTTAGACTCATTCTTGCCTGGACCACTGCAATGGCCTCCGAGGCTCCTTCCTCCTGTCTCTCTTATTCCAACTCAACTGCACAGTGCCACCAAAACAATCTTTTTAAAATTACGACTATGGCCATCTCTAATAGTCTACCAGCTGTGCTCCACCAGCTAGGGGATGAACTCCAAACTCCATCCCCCCCAGAACTTACAAGGCCTTCACAGTCAGAACTCCATCTGGCTTCATCACCTTCCACTTTCCTTTGAGAGGCCTACACTCCACTTGCACTCACGTGGCTGCAGTTCCCCACCCTTTTCCCATCTCTGGGCCTGTGTACATTTACTACTCTCAGCCTGGAATATCCTCTCTCTATTGTTCACATGGTAGTCAAGGGTTATCATAAGTATCCCTGATGTTATGAAGCATTTTTTGACCCCCAAGGCAAACCCCTCCTCCATACTTTCATAACACTTGGATCCCTCTATGACTGTATGTAGCCTCTTCCATAATGGTTCATTTTGAACATTTATTTTCCTGCACTAGACTATGAATGTCTGCCCAAAATCAACTATATCTACCACAGGGACAAGCACATAGTAGGAACTCAGCACTGCTTACATGACTATAAAATGACAAACCTTTCATTCTGCAGAGAAAATACACATCCAAGTAGCTGCTGTCCCTTTTAAAACCATCCACCTTGAAAGTTATCTGCTTAGTTTAATGATGGTGGCATTACTCCAAGTATTTTTGGAAGGCAACTTCCAGAACTGTCTGGGGAGCGTTCTTTAAATTATCTCAAGTTGGGCCAAAAAAACATCATTCTGAACATATCTGAGGCCTAGGAGGAAACATAGGGCAAGTGATTCCGTTCCGTGTAGAAAATGAGGAATGAAATATGTGAAAGATCATGTAATGATTGATGTGGGGTAACTAATAAACTGGCTCAGAGTCATACAGAATCTCAAAACATATTTTATTATTTATCATTTATTATAGATTCACAATATTAATGGGGATCTATAAGTACCAGTAATTTGCTTAATCTACCTCATGAAGCTCTTCAAATTAACATTTCCCAGAGAATATACAATGTGAATATGGGGGAGGGCACTGATCAAAGAAATTTAGTACATAGTATTAAACAAAGTCGAAAAGGTTAATTTACTCCCAGACTTTTCAGAGCTATTAATATCTTAATGTGACTCTCCATGAAGTCCATCTATGATCCACAGGCTATCTCAAGTTCTTTTAACTTCGTAATCCTTTTTTCTTCCACATGTTGTAGGATTAATGTTCCACATACTTTGGGAAACCTTGCATTGCATGAGACTAGATGCAGCTTCAGGAAATAAGACTTGTAATCTGAAACTACAGTGATACCAAAAGCTACAGAGGAGGTTACTGAGATTTACTCTATTCTAACTGCCTTACATAATGTGCCTCATTGACCCTTACAACATATTCTCACAACAATCCTATAGTATAGGTAGTACTGGGATCCCCAATGTAAAGTTAAGGAAAGAAAGGCTACAAAAACTTAAGTAACAGTCAAACACTATGTAGCTAGTTAGCAATAAAGACAGAATGTCACCTTGTCCTGACCAACCCATGGGCCCAAAAGTTTAAACAGGGCACTGAGTGGGTTCTCACCTTCACTGCCTCTTGAACTTAATCTCTCCTGAATACTGCTCCTTTATAAATTCCCTATTTCCACATGGCTCTTTCCTACCTACTACGTTAAGGTTCATTTTATCCACTTTCCCTGGGATGCCTTCACTGCCAACTGACTAAAAATAGCCATTCCCATGGTACCTTATTCCTTCATGGAACTTGTAAATTTACTATCTTATACAAACTGCACAGGGAGGCCAGTTTCACACAGCCTTATGAAAAAAAGCTTTTGACTGGCTAACGGATCCCTAATAAGAGATAAGTTTATGGCCTAACCACATGTCTACTGCTTTCTCAGGGTAAATGCCATAATAATAAATATGAAATACTGCTTTAAACATTTCAAAGCACTTTCAGGAATATCACATCATTTATGTCTGAACTTTGAAAGCAAGAAAATAAGTTACCTTTATAAAGAAGCTGAGCTTTAAAAAGCTAAAGCACCTCAACAAGTAAATCAGCAAATCCCATAACCTAGCACAGTACTTAGCACATAATCTAATGGTTGAGTAAACACTTGCGTTAGGCTAACTTCAATTCTGATTTTTTCATACTTGAGCACTCCTCTCACAGTGGTGCACCGTCTCCATATATAGCGGATTCTGCCCATGCTCACCCACGTCCCCTGGCCATTACTACTCAACTGTATGCCCACAGACTTCCAACTGCCAACACTTCTATTTTGTTGCCGGGGGGTTTTCACTGGACTTGCACAGCAGGCTGAAAGCAGCCCTCCACTAAGGAGTCCTATGGAGTAATCCCCAGCTCCCTTGCCTTTTTTTTTTTTTTGCGGTACGCAGGCCTCTCACTGTTGTGGCCTCTCCCGTTGTGGAGCACAGGCTCCGGACGCGCAGGCTCAGCGGCCATGGCTCACGGGCCTAGCCGTTCTGCGGCATGCGGGATCTTCCCAGACCGGGGCACGAACCTGTATCCCCTGCATCGGCAGGCGGACTCTCAACTACTGCGCCACCAGGGAAGCCCCTCCCTTGCTTTTTAGATAGATAATTCTTAGGGGGACCTTCCACTGTTTCCCCAGAAGAATTAAGCTTTAGTTACCCAAAATTGTAGCCAGCTTAACACACACCCTCTACTGCCTTCCCTACTCCTACTCATGTGTTCTCTGCCTCCTCAATAAGCTACCCGCTCTCAAACCTTTGTCTCAGGGTCTGAGAAATGAGACACTACAGGACAGGAAATAATTTTCAGTTTTAAAAACCAAAGGTAAAAAAGTAAGGGATCATTTCTAAATAATTAAGTATAATCACATTTTTTCAAAAAGAAAACATTAACCAGCCACTATTTGGTACTGCATGGTGAAAAAAATCCAAACTGGGAGTTAATGTTACATGAATTTTAACTTATGAAATTTCTGACATGAGAAGGAAAAGTACAGAAAACACTTTAAAAATCTGTTGGGGAAAGCACCATTTTAATAACCCCTTTAGTCCTTAAATCTAACACCTTCCTTAGGTGCACAGGTTGAGAAAAGTGAAAATTCTCACATTTTTTTATTCTATTCTTTTGAAATAGGTTGTTAAAGGGTGTGCATGTGTGCTTGTGTGTATGTGGAGAGAGAGAGAGAGAAAAGGAGGGAGAGAGGCAGGGAGGAAGGGAGGGAGGATATTTGTGGAGGGGAGAGAGAAAGAAGGAAAGATCAGGTTATGTTTTAATGGAGGCATCTTTAAACATTCCTCAGATCTCTGATCGTCAATAAAGCAAAAACAAGCTGTCTCTCTCATTTGATATCACTGAGCATGTCTATTCATTTATTCAAATTTTGCCAATACTTTCTATGGAGAATTACTAGGATTCACTTGTATAGCTAGAAAAATAAGAGAGACAGAGCTATGCCCAAGGAGTCGCCTTGGGAGATGGGGAGACAGAAAACTAAACAGTTACTATTCAGGATGACAAGGACTGTCCAGGGTGCTTGGGGGTCACAAAGGAGATGCTCCTAAGCCTACACAGGGTGGGTTCGGGAGGCAGCAAAACTGGATTAAGACTCTGACATGATGTTTGCTTTAAAATATGGTTCCCCATACCCAGTCTGTATATTTTATTTAAAATTGAAAATTAAAAACTATAAAACATGAACACTTACATGCACACTGAAATTTAAAAGAGCTTCTTTCTAGATTTCCTGACTGCAAAATTTGGATCAACTCATCCAAGTTAATCTCTTTTCATTTTCTAGGGTGCTCCTGCCTGGCTCTGGAGACTCTACCTAATCCCCCTCGTAAGTTATCCAGCACGGGTGTGTAAGAAGAAATTCCAGAGGAGGTGAGATCGGAACTAAAACTTGAAGGAAAATTAGGAATTCTCTAGATGGGCAGAGAGAGGGAAGGGTAGGTAGGAGTCTTCTGGCAGAATTGTGTAAATGGGTAACACTGAGCTATGGCAATAGACCTCTTAGAGCAGTTAGGAGATTAGTACACTAGCACAAGGGGAGAGGGACAGGTGAGAGATGTGGGAGGACTAAAGTACCAGGAAATGAGACTGGAGAGACTAGCAAAAGTTAGATCTGTTAAGTTCTCTGTTATTTTTTTTTTGAGATATAATTCACATAGCATAAAATTCACCCTTTATACTTTATAACTCTGATTTTTTAGTATATTCAGAGCTTGCAACCATCAGCCCTATCTAATTCCAGAACATTTTTATCACCCTGAAAAAGAAACCCCTATCCAATAGCAGTCACATCCCATTTCCCCTTCTGCCAGCCCCTGGCAACCACTACTCTATTTTTGTCACTGGATATTTCATATAAATTGAATTATACAATATATGACCTTACAAAGGGCCTTACAAGTCTGACTTCTTTCACTTGGCATAATTTTTTCAAGGTTCATCGTAACGTAGCATGAAACAATACTTCATTCTTTTCCTTATGGACCACTGCGTGAATATCTCACATTTATCTGTTCATCAGTTAGTAGACATTTGGGTTGTTTCCACTTCTTGGCTATTATAAATAGTTATCAACATTCATGTACACACTTTTGTCTAGAAATATGTTTTCAATTCCCTTGGGCATATAACTCGTGGTGAAATTACTGATTAATATGGTAACTTTACATTTAACTTTTTGAGGAATTGCTAGACTGTCTTCCAAAGTGGCTGTACCATTTTACAGCCACATCAATTCTAAGGAGTCTGAAGCCATCTAGAAGGCAGGTGAGCCACTCAAAGTCTTAAGGCTGCATAGAGTCATATTAAATTTTTAATTTTTAAAAGGTCACTCTAGAATCAGTGTGGAGGATGATTAGACGATTTCCATAAGAAAGAGGCAGAGAAGTCTGTTAGGATTCTACTATGAGTAAGCCATGTGAAAGAACAAAACAGTCTAATTAGGAAAGAAGTAGTAGGGTTGAAGAGGAGGAACTGGAATTAAAAAGGAAGGGGAGGGACTTCCCTAGTGGTTCAGTGGTTAAGAATCTGCCTGCCAATGCAGGGGACACAGGTTCGATCCCTGGTCCAGGAAGATCCCACATGCCGCCAAGCAACTAAGCCCGTGTGCCACAACTACTGAGCCTGCACTGTAGAGCCCACGAGCCACAACTACTGAAGCCCATGCACCCCAGAGCCCACACGCCACAACTACTGAGCCCACGTGCCACAACTACTGAAGCCCACGCACTCTAGAGTCCATGTGCAGCAACTACTGAGCTGACATGCTGCAACTACTGAAGCCCGTGCACCTAGAGCCTGCGCTCCACAACAAGAGAAGCCACCACAATGAGAAGCCCGCACACCACAACGAAGAGTAGCCCCCGCTCGCCACAACTAGAGAAAGCCCGCGCACAGCCACAAAGACCCCATGCAGCCAAAAATAAATAAATAAGTTTTTAAAAAATAAAAGGAAGGGGAAGAAAAGTGAAATCACTTCTAGAAAAGATTGATTTAAAACTTAAATTACCCAGGAAGATAAGTATCATAAACTTAAATGCCTAAAAGATCAGACAAGTAATGGAAATAAAACATATAAGATGTAAGCAATAGGGAGTGGTGGAGACTATAACAAAGAAGAAAGAATACATCCAATCTAAAGGAAGCAGCTATAACTCAGTTCTAACCACCTAATGTTATGGAGAATGTAGGTGCAGTGTTGTTAGAAATTCTCCTCGGTCAAAAGAAGCCAAAATCTGGATTTCATGTTAAATATCCTGATCTTTAAATACTGCCAGTAGATACAATATTTCTTTAAATTCTGTGCGGTATCAACAAAACATGCCTATGAGCTGCCAATCTGTGACCTCCCTAACACAGAGTAAAAGGAACAGTGGGCCAAGAATCAGAGTATGCCCACAAGGAAGGGGTGGATTAAAGAAGATTCCATAAAGAAGACCAAGGAGAGAGCAGAAACATAGGAGGAAACTGTAATGGTCTGACATCCCAGAGGCTCAGGGATGATAAAGACCAAGAAGGGGACTAGGAAATGGTGTAAAACAGCACAGGGAGCCATTCACACTAGGGAGTGAAAAATGGACTTTGGGATTTGACAACTATGAAATACGGGAAAAAGGAAAAAATATTTGGTGACTGTGAGCAAAGTAGAAAGTTAAAAAATTAAGCTTTCTCTCTGTTCCCAAACATTGTTTTCTTCAACAGTCAACATAAAGATTATGTGCCTCAAATCTTTATGGTTCTCAGAGAAGAGCCAGATGGGTTTAATTGTATTGTCCTCTCCAGCTGAGAAACATTGAAATAGCCCAATTTTTTTTTGAAATGAGGTCCTTTGAAGAACTTTAGATCTCTATGATATAAGACCACTTGGTCCTTTCAAGCTTACAGCTTAACAAAGGAATTACTTACAAGTCTTATAAACAAAAAAAATTTTGGGGACAATGTATATAACTTTGCTGGTATGTGACAAAGACCCAAAATAACAGTGGCTTAGACAACCTAGAAGTTTCTTCCTCACTCATATGAAACTCCAAGCTGTTATGGCAGCTCTGCTTGGAGAAGTCATCATCACTGTCCCAGGCCTTTTGGGGTCTAAGGAAGTACACCTCCATATCCACATCCCAGCAAGCGAGAAGGGGAAGGAGGCAGCACCCTCAGCCTTTAAAGGGCATCAGGAAGTCACACAAGTCACTTCTGCGTACATCGTAATGACCAGAACTACATGCCACATGGAATAATCCTTATCCACAAGGGAGGCTGAAAAGTGTCATCTTTATTCTGTTGGGGTCTGTCCCCAGTGAAAATTCAGGGGCTCTACATCTGAGGATGATGGAGAAAGGGGACACTGTGAGACAACTAGGGATCTCCACCACAGAGTGGTATTCAATTTTTTAAAGATTCTGTTCTTAAAGTTCTATAAATAATTTATATTTTGGTTCGGTTTTACAAGGGAATATAAATCTGGCCTAACCTTTATGCTTAAATATTGGAAACACAGCAATGTAACATTGCCACAATTTTGGCTTCATCGTGCTGGTATTTATGACAGTGCTGAAGAAAGTTGAAGTTAATTTTAATCTGTTCTTACAAAATTATTTTCCTAAGAATTCTAAAGCAATTCTAGTCTTCTTGCCATGCTTAACAACTAGCTTTCAAAAGACTGCATTAAAAACTCAAATTATAAAATAAAAAAAATCATTGACATATTCCTACAGCATATGGAACTATACTACCTCAAAGATTCTTTTAAATTAACACAGTCAATTGTGCCCTTACTGCCAGAAAACTCTTGAAGTAACAAGTATGCACTATAGCAAGATATGCTCCTGAATTCTGACACTTTATTCTCATATTAGTTCACAGTACTATATTTTATCAAATACTAGAAAAAACTAAAAATAAAATAGTTCACCAGCACATGGTTCACTTGTGTTTCATATGTGAACATTCTAAAAGCTTACCCATGAACTATTGAATCTCATAAATAAATACGAAGAGGAACTCCATAAGAGTGATATAATTTATAAGACAGTAATTTACTGACTGTTTTATGATGATTCAGATCTACAAATTCAAGAGTATATTATTTAAAAGCTTCTTGGCTTCAATCTTTCTTAAAAAAACAAAACATGGTACTTCCCTACAGTAGCATTTTTATCCACTTAAAAGCATATAAATTATTATGTTTAACAAATTTAAGATCTTAATTTTTGACTGGGTTGCCTTAAGAATGGTTTTGAATGGCTAGGGCAATGATTAACATTATCAAGCATAATGTAGGACATAACTATTAAAACAATTTTTGAAAATATGTTTATAGTACAAAGTATTCATTATAGAAAGATTGGAATCTACTGAAAAGTAGAAAGAATATCACAATAAACTGCATTAAATTGAGTATTAAATATGTATAGTATGTCCAAAATTGTCTTTTTATTTATTTATTCATTCATTCATTTATTTATTTTGCTGCCTTGGGTCTTAGTGTTGCAGCACACGGGATCTGCGTTGTGGCACGTGGGCTTCTCACTAGTTGTAGCATACAGGCTCCAGAGCGTGCGGGCTCAGTAGTTGCGGCATGTGGGCTCTCTAATTGTGGTGCATGGGCTCTAGAGTGTGCAGGCTTAGCTTCCCCGCGGCATGTGGGATCTTAGTTCCCTGACCAGGGATCGAATCTGCATCCTCTACATTGGAAGGCGGATTCTTAACCACTGGACCACCAGGGAAGTCCCTAAAATTATCTTGACCAATAAGATGTTACATGAAAGAGAAAATGAATGGAGGATACCCCTTCAAATCAAGAGAGTAACAGAGATGGGAATTGCCCTCCTGCCGGAAAAAATGAAACAACTGTACAATTGTTTTCAAGACACTGGATACCAGGCAATGAGAAATGAAAAACAAAAGGTGAACCCTAAGAAATGGGAAACTGATGACATGAGCCCTATGACTGACCCAACTTCCAGACCATGGCTCTAGGAAGGAAAATTGAGGCAGAGCCCAGCATAGTCTCTGAATTGAAGAGATGTATCTGAGAAATCAGGTAAATCGGAAAAGCTAGAAATCTCAGGACAGAGTACCAGAGGAAAGAGAGCTGAACAGAGAGCGATCTCTAATCTGTAGATACCCCTGCAGGTATTCGGCAGAGTACTGATCAGCGTATGTATATAAGAAAACAACCCTCGGCCAGGAAAAGAACCACGCAGGGCTGCGAACTGTGCCTAATCCCACCAGCCAGACTGGAAAACCTGATAATTCATGTGGTTTAGGGTAGAGTACTCAGACACTAATCTTAAAAACAAGACCTGAAAGAATCAAATTGTTTCCAAGTAACTAACTGCATCCCATTAAAAAAAAAAAAAATGCTCAAGAAGATTTATAGGGATATAAAAAAATATCCAGCACTCTATAAGGTAAAATTCACAATGTCTGGTATCCATCAAAAATTACCAGGCATGCAAAGAAGTAGGAAAATATAACCCATAACAAGGAAAAAAATCAACCCCAAAAACTGAAAACGATGTTAGAATTTGCAGACCAGGTCATTAAAACAGTTATTATAAATCTACTCCATATGTTTAAAACAATTAAATAGTGACACGGAAGATTTTTAAAAAACCCAAATTAAACTTCAAGAGATGAAAACTATAATGTATAAGATGAAAAACACACTAAATGTGATTACTGTTAGTGAACTTAAAGACACAGCAATAAAAACTATCCAAAATGAAACACACAAAGAAAAATTAATTTAAACAATTTTAAAAGTATCAATAATCCTAATGTACAAGTAACTGGAGTTCCTGAAAGAGAGGAGGGAGAGAAGGGAAACCAGAAACAATTGAAGAGGTGACTAATGTTTTTTCAGATTTGATGGAAATTATAAACCCAAAGGTCCAAGAAGTTCAATGAACCCAAAACACAGGACACATGAAGAAAGCTTTACCAAGACACAGGATAATCAAATTGATCAAAACTAATGACAAAGGGAAGATCTGTAAGGACATGTTTTATATAAGAGGAACAAAAATAAGGATGACAGTAGATTTCTTATAAAAAACAATGCAAGTGAGAACACAGTGGAGTAACATCATTAAAGCACAAAAAGAAAAAAAGGCCAATCTAGAATTCTATATCTAACAAAAATCTTACAAAATGAAGATATGAAATAAAGACGTTTTCAAACACACAAAAGCTGAAAGGATCCATCACCAGCAGACCTGTGCTACAACAAAGGTTAAAGGAAGCCCTTCAGGCACAAGGAAGATGACACCAGATGGAAATGGTGTGAAAAGCATGAAAGAAAATGAAGGAATAAAAGGAAGGAAGACCACTGACAATGGTAACTACATGAGTAAATACAACATATTTGTTTCTATTATGTAAATTTCTTTAAAAGATTATTTGCTGTTTAAGCAAAACTGATAAATGTAGTATGAGGTTTATAAGATATGTAAGAAAAACAGAAAAACTGAAATAAATTTTAATGTGCTTTCAATAGTTACTTGAAAATTATAAATTCACACAAGAATATTTCAGAGCTACTATTCTAGAGAAATTAAAATTGTTGCCATTATTCTGAGATCCCATTCCACATGGCCTACATTTTCCCATTTGGCTTGAGTAGTCTTAGCATTATGCTGTGGAAAATATAATTTAAGTTGAACTTATTACATTTGCTTTCATAGAGAAAAAGTAGTAATTCAAAAAGGATGTTCTAGTAAACAAATTATCTCACAAGGTTTGGCAATGGCTTTTGTCAAACTTTATAAATAAAAGCAAACAACTACTGTTCCATTACAAAGCTAAACTCATCAAATATTTATTTTAATGTAGGTAACTTTTAAAAATTGAGTCAAACATATAAGTAGATTAAAAATTATATTTATAGCACAAGTCACAAAAGAATGTTCCCTTCATTCCACCCCCAACCAGCTCAAAATGAGCAATAAGCATAATACATATCATTTGGGCTTTTAGGAGAATGTTTATCAGGAAGGTTAGGGGGAGAAGGTGACAAAGCAGTTCTCACCATTAAGAGGTAGATGAAAGCAATCATAAGACCAAAGCACGGCAGGCGATTCACAAGTGCAAAATTCTGTACATTGCTACTGAATTTTTCTCCTATTTTGTGAAATCTATTCAAAAGCATACCTACAAGTTCTTTCAATGAGTAGCCCTATGCTGGAACGGAAGTGGAAATTATCAATAAAATATACAAAGGAGATAGATCTTTTGTGTAGTAAGAGTAAAGTGATTCCAAGACGAAAATCTAATAAAAACAAAACTACCCTGGAAAAGAGGTTAACTCAGGCATAACATATAGTTTGTGTGCATCCCTGAAAAGAAATTCTGATGCACACTGAAGTTTGGGAACTACTACTCTAGACTAAAAAAATCAACAAAAAGCAAGAAGTCCCATGCCAAAGTCTGTGCATTCAAATTCTGCCATATAAGACAACTATTAAATCTCCAGCAGGGGACTTCCCTGGTGGTCCAACAGTTAAGACTCTGCACTCCCAATGCAGGGGGCCCAGGTTCGATCCCTGGTTAGGGAACTAGATCCCACATGCCACAACTAAAAGATCCCGCATGCCACAACTGAAACCTGGTGCAGCCAAATAAATAAATATTTTTTTAAAAAATCCCCAGCAGTAGAGGATGAGTGGAAAATATCCTAAAGTGTTTCTGCTTGTCAGCAGAATTTATTTCAATTTTTTTGAATATTAAGTCTCTATAACCATTACATATTACTAGGTTAAACGTTCTTGAAAGAATTAAATGAGACAATACATGTGAATACACCCAATACTGAGCCTCAATAAATGCATGATGGATTTTAATCTAAGTCTTGCTCTGGAAGTGCCAGAAGTAGCATAAAAGATTTTGGCCACTTATTGGAAGTAATTCCTGCCATTCTAAATAGAAAATCCTGTTGTGCTTATTTCATGCATTTCGACACCAGCTGTAAAACTTGTTATGGTGGGATTACGTCTTACATATGGATTGAGTTATAATATGTTTAAATGTATAGGATGCTCTTTCATACTTCTCCTATGCCAGAAAGGGTAAAAGAACAAGAAAAGCAAAGAAATCAAGAGATGAGAAGGAATATTCAAAGACATTTTTAAGAATACAGTAAACTCAAAATCTGTTCAGAATACCAGCATACATTACTACATCAAATAAAGGCTAGCATAGCATAAGCAACATTTTAGATGATAACGATGATGATGATGATGATAATGATGTAGCTAATCTGAGTTTAAATGGCTTATTAGGAAAGAAAGGATTAAAACAGTTGGACTAGCAAACACAAGGAAACCTGGGTCATTAAAAGAAAAGTGAATGTAAAATTTATCTGGTAAAGTGGTCAGTGTCAGGCCTCTAGACTAATAAGGAAATGATGAAAAACCAAATCAGATGGTGGCATGAGTGAAGATATGACATGCAGTGTTGGGCATTTGGGAAAAGAATGAAACCAAACTGATGGAATACATTGCTCCATGTTTAAAGTGATACAAATAACAACAATATTCAGTAGCAACATCCAAGTACAACCAAACAATGTAGCTGTGTTGGAGATGTGAGCAAATGAGTTTGAGAATGGAGGCATTATATCTGAACCTAGGCTGCCTACTGGCCATATGATAGTACAGTAGCCCTCCGCCCCCCACCCCTTATCTGCAGGGGATATATTCCAAGACCCTCAGGGGATGCCTGAAACCACGGATTGTACCAACCCTATATATACTATGTTTTTCCATATATATATATATATATATATATATATATATATGTATATACATACCTATGACTAAGTTTAATTTATAAATTAGGCACAGTAAGAGAATATCGAAACTGCCAGCATCACTACTCTTGTACTTTGTGGCCATTATTAAGTAAAATAAGGATTACTTGAATACAAGCACTGAGATACTGAGACAGTCAGTCTGATAACCAAGAGACCTACTAAGTGACAAACAGGTCAGTACCATGTATAGTGTGGATACACTGGACAAAGGGATGATTCGCATCCCAGCAGGACAGAGTGGGGCAGCAAGAGATTTCATCACACTGCTCACAATACCATGTAATTTAAAACTTGTGAATTGTGTATTTCTGGAATTTTCCATTTAATATTATCAGACCATGGTTGACCATGGGTAACTGAAATCACAGAAAGTGAAACCATGAATAAGGAGGTACTACTGTATATTATATGTATAAAATTAAATAAGAGTAAATACAGGCTCTCAGCCTTACTCCCTACATTTCAAGTGCTTAACAGACACAGAGAATATTTCTACTGAAAAGCACTGATCTATACAGCTGTGAGAAATGCCTTGTATGTGAAAGATGAAATCTAACACACACACACACAGCCAATAACTCATCCATTCTTTCTTTCAGAACAATTTATTGAGCATTTCTCATGTGAGAGTCGCTGTGCTAGGAATTTGGAGTCCACAGATTAAAACAAAACATTCTCTGCTCTCAAGGAGCTCGCAAGTGCAGTAGGAAATAATGACATACGAATAGTTGATCGATCAGCAAATACCTGTTGGGCACCAACTATCAGAAATGCCCTTAATGATGTGGAAGGAAACAAAAAACAGTAACCAAGTTCTCTCTGCCTTCAAGGGGCTTACAATCTAACTAATGACACACAACACAGAGTAAGATGTAAAATGTTTTAAGTGGCAATTAGTCCTTGAGACTGTGTACTTCAAACTGAGATCTATGAGCCTGATGTGGAATTATTTCTTCCATTTTGGGTCTTCACTGGAATGATAATCTAAAAAAGTAAAATACATATACATGTATTCTAATTAATATCTGAAGAAGCATCTTAAAACTAAATACCACCAACAAATTTTCCTTCTGGCGTCTGCTGTTGCTGTTCTCAATCATGCATGCATTAGGTGAAGGCCAAATAACATACAGTTTGCTAAATAAGTAAAGTCTGATTAGGAAAAAAGGTGAGGATGAATTGAGTCATTGTAGAACACATAATAGAACACATTATAGAACACTCTGCCTTGCTAGCAGAGGCGTCCAAAAATACCTGTGCTACAGTGGTTAAAAATCACCATCACGTTGAGAGTGAAGGTGATGCATGCATCCTATCTCTCTGTTCCTATACAACATGTTCTCCACTCCTGGAGTCTTTGGGTATGGCTTACAGATTTGATTTATAATTCAAGAACTTCACAGTTCTAATCACATCTTTAAGAGAACAAAAAGATGTTATCAAGTTCTCAGGTGATACTTCATTAAAACTGACATTTGAAGGTTATTTACTGGTAGAGTTTTCATGATGTGAAGTCTGATTACCCTGAACCAGCAAACAAAGCCTTTAAGTTAATTTTTTAAACTACATTTTAAAAGGACACTTTCTACATTAATATAAAGCACAGAAATAGATTAAAGAAAAAAATCTGAGGCTACATCTTTTACTCTTAAACCCAACACTGGCAATGTAATTTCAACAATACAGTATCATTGGAAACATAACTCAATGTTGTTCCTTCTAATTTTATCAATTCTGTTGTTCACATTTAATATTTTCTCATTGGTTTTGGTTTTACAACTTGTGAAATCTATAAGGAAATGTGCTTGTATTTTTTTTAGCTTTGGCTGTATCCTTATTTTATAATTGTTTTTTACAGTACGTTCTTGTTGGTTATCTATTTTAAATATAGCAGGGTGTACATGTCAATCCCAAACTCCCAATCCATACTTTATTTTATATTCCTAAATACTTAAGTGAAATGTTTAATAAGAATAACTTAGATTCACACTGTACAGACCAGTAGTCTTTGTTAAAATCAAACCACACATCCCATGGCGTTTTATTTAAAGAGGGTGCTCATTTGCAAGCCAAACCTCTTCTCTCCTTTCCGTCTAGGTGTGGGAGGCCATGGACCTCTCCCTAGTGAGCCACAGGGGAATTGGAAAGAAACCACAAATACATATGTAAATCATTCCATATATTAAATTTACTACCATATTTCAAAAGTATAAAGATGCTGTTCTGGGTAATAAAAGGCCAATTCTTTTAAAGACTTTACTCATACAGTAGTCATTTTTTTTATTATGGATTTTCTCAATCAATTAATACTAAAATTCAACTTGTAAGCCTGTGTGAACCACTGCCATAGTTCTAAATTACTGCAGGAATTCAGAGAGGAAAAAGATCATGGTGAGCTGCCAAAATCAGAGGAAGCATCACAAAAGAAGAGGGACATAAGTTGGGCCTAGAGGAAAAGGAAAGCAGAGAAGGCGTAGCTTCTTAAGTAAAACCACAGAGGAGGAAAGTCTGAGGTTGGCTAAGAGATGGCCACGATAGTTCTGGAAGAAGTTGGTTCAAAAAATACACTGCAAATGCTGGGCTGACAGAAACCTCTGCTACTGAGTGTTCTCAATTGCAAGGGGCAGAAATTCAATTTATGGACAATTCATTGCTCACATAACATAATCCCAGAAAAATCAGTGGTAGAACGGCCCTGAGAATGCCTGGCCGCAGGAACTGAAAAACTGAAATGCTCCTACTATTTCTTCCCTACCCACCACATACATGCGTACACACACACACACACACACACACACAAATGCACGCACGCACACACGTGCAGATATGCACATCTTTTGTTTACATGTTGATTTACTCTCTCGGCTGCCAGTTCCCATTATCTAAAATCTAAGCCACTTGGTAGCTCCAAGCTTAGGGCTTAAATCCTTAAAGCTGTAAGGCAGGGAGTGGCAAGAGTTAAAAATGTAAAGGTAATGAAGATAGGCTAAGTCCAGTCTATGAGAGAATCTAGGTGTCACGCTAGGGAGTTTCGACTTTTACAGTCAAATCTGGCCTAAGCTAAGTTAGAAAATCTATCTGTATGAAGAAAAAAGTTTATTTCAAAAATTCCTGAGCTGTAGCTTGCTCTGGATGAAGTTACTGTAGTCAACCATAATCAGGCTGAGTGGCTCACAATTTCCCTCTCTGCAAGCAGTCGTACTCTAGAAGGGCAGACACCTGAGGCCAGATGGGGCCATCCCAATACCCTGTCTACCTGGCCACAGATGAGTGGTTCATAGGAATACACCTGACCTAACACAATCCAATCAAAGTACAGTTTGGGGGTATTCAGTTTAAAATGTTTACATTTTGACTCAAATACCCAGGGAAATCTTAAAGTCTTCCTCAGACCATGGTGGGACATAGGGTACAACTGTAAAATTAACAGAATACGGATTGAGTCCCACACTGAACTTGCATTTTGCAACAGAGCAGTAAGGGGATCTGGGCCAATGATTCCGATCAATGGAACTAGATCCATTTAAAGAAGAGATTTAAGTACATAAAACAGAAGGGGAAAAAAAGTAGAATATCTATGAATAGAATTCAGAGCCACCACAGAGTTGAAAGGGGAACTGAGTAATAGAAGAACAAAGGAGGAATGTCTCAATAGACTTTTCAAGTAGATCAAAACTGGCATCTACTGAAAAAGATGTATAGAAAGAACCCTATGGCCAAAAAAGCAATGAGAATTCAAGTTTCCTGATTCAATTTAATAGTAGAAATCTACATATAGGAGAGAAAGGAGACAGAGATTTCGATTTCTGCCAAAATGATAAGTAGAAATAAAAATACAGAGCCTCCACTCCACACTCTTACTTTTATATGGAAGAGAGACCTATAATCTGTACTTCCTGCTGGGAAAATAAAAGAAGGCATGATACAGCACACTCTCTCACTCCTCTCTCTAACCTTCATCTTCCAGTATCCAGTTCTCTCAAGATGAACGAAGGAATCTAAGAAGAACTGCAGTGCTGACATTCACTTCAATGGAAAAAACAAGCTTTTCCCCTGGAAACTTCACTTACTGCATTGTGAGTATGAGATGTATATTACAAGACTACGGGTTTTGAAATCAGACCTAGATTCAAACCCTGGTGCCACTGCTATCTGAATGACTGCTAGCATTTAACCTTTCAAAGTCTCCATTTATTTGGAGGGAGGGGGAGGGAGAGAGGGGAGGTGGAACTACGGAAACTTGAATTCAGTTGCTAGAGATGAGAAGCAGATTAGATAAAATCATTCCTGCAAAGAGCTTGGACATTAGCTATGCTCAGTAGACCCCCACGTCCCTATATAATGCCCCATAGTCATTGGGCCACAGATGTACAGTGGATGAAGATGGTCTCTGGCTTGGTTCCATCCTGTTAGATAAAGGGAGGCCACACTGTGGGACTCCAAATCACAAGGTTGGTTCCCTCTAAGGACTGATGGGCCCAGTCCCTTAAAAACCTTTCACATATGGAATATACTGGAGACTAATTAAGTCAATTCATAGACTAACATACATGCTAGTGATTCAGCCTCCTTTCTTATAAGCACCATTCCTAAATGAGTCCTCACCGTTCTCCTAAATCACAGGAGAGTTTTCTTTCTAAAGAGCTGCATGACCCTAGCTAGTCTCCAATCCAATCCCATCTCCAGATGGTCATCATACCTACCCTGGTAGAAAACTTCAACATTTCATTAAGCAATCACTTGCTCATATTTTTCTCTCCTTCCTTCCTTAGCAATGAATACATCATTCTTTTTGGCCATGAACAACTGAACCCCACTATTATATATGGAGAATTCTCTCTCTTGTGAAAGAGCTCACCTTCCACTATAGTAGCTGGTGTGCCAACAGTGACAGCAATGCTATCTCACAGAATCAGTTCTGCAGAGTGATTCTGAGCACTGTTCTGACTGAGTGGCTTCTAAGCCAGGTCTGCTGACTATCCCAGAGATTCTATGAACTAGTCAATGTGGTGGACACATGCTAAGGTGACCTCCAATGAGTCATGTCCTTCTATAGTCCCCTCCTCTTAAGTCTGAGTAGAACATGTGACTTGCTTCTAACCAATAAAATCTGGCAAAGGTGATAGATGTCACTCCCTTGACTAGATTATGTTATATGGTAAAGGTGATGTCACATCACTCCCATATGTTATATCATCCTGGAGCAAGAGACTCGTCCTTTCTGGCTTTGAAAAGTAGGCTGCCATGTTGAAAGAGGGTCACTCGTGCCTATGAGAGGGTCAAATTGCAAAGTACAGCAGGCAGTCTGTAAGAGCTGTGAGTGGTCTCTGACTGATAGCCAACAAGAAAATAGAGACCTTGGTCCTACAACCACAAGGAGATGAATTCTGCCAACAATCTAAGAAAGCTTGGAAGCAGATCTTTCCCCAGTGACCCTGTAATAACACCGCAGCACTGACCAACACCTGATGAGATCCCTGAACAGAGGATCTAGTTGAGCCATGTGTGAACTGTTGAGCAATGAACTTGAGATGGTAAATATGTGTTTTTCAAGCTGCTAAATTTGTGGTAATGCGTGACAAAGCAAAAGAAAACAAATTGAATCAATATCCTCTAATAAGTTTATGTATTGCCTAAATTAACTAAAGTTAATTTTGATGATTTGCTACCAAATATCTCCAGTGATATTTGAGTGATCCAAATCTTATTCTTCTTTTAATGGCCATTTCAAATTCCATGCATCACTATTCCATTCAAACTACAGTAGTCCACACCCATCTCCTTATCACAGATTCTGTAGAAATGGGAAGAAAGTACCATTTCCAGCAACTTCAACTCTCCTCAATCTCACCAACAGCATGCAATAATCTCTCTGGTACAGCAAAGAACATAACAAATAGAAGTCTTCTTCTTTGGGGGACTCTAGACAGAATTCATTATAGTAAGTAGCAAACCACACTTGAATAGTCACTTCTTTTTCAATATTTCACATTTTAAAATGATCTGAATGAGCTCTTATAAACCATACATTTAGAGAAAAGAACAGTTTATATATATATATATATATATATATATATATACACACACACACACACACACACACACATACACACACACACATATATATATATATTAACCGAATAGAGTAGAGAGCTCCTGGTACCATCTGCTTATTCAAAAATGCTGAAAGTATTTTCATCAAATACATGTGAGCTTGCCTAAGATTACATATTACTATTTTCTATGAAATTGCAATGGTTTCTTCTGCATCCTGGATAATGTATTCCACTTTTGAATCTAATAATCCAATATCGAAAGACTATCACCTTGGCTCTTACAAATCAAATGGGTAATTACTCTCAAAAATTCTGGTGAAATTTGAAGGAGAGGGCATTTGGGAGGATGAAGAAAAAGTCTTAAGAGTACCTTCCCTACAGAAGAACAAGTTGCTATCCTTTTTCCTTTGTTTAAGTCTGATTTATCAAGATAAGAGGTCTAGGGCTTCCCTGGTGGCGCAGTGGTTCAGAGTCCGCCTGCCGATGCAGGGAACACGGGTTCGTGCCCCGGTCCAGGAAGATCCCACGTGCCGCAGAGCGGCTGGGCCCGTGAGCCATGGCCGCTGAGCCTGCGCGTCCGGAGCCTGTGCTCCGCAACGGGAGAGGCCACAACAGTGAGAGGCCCGCGAACCGCAAAAAAAAAAAAAAAAAAAAAAAAGTTAAGAGGTCTACATGGACAGAAATGACTAGATATCTGCATAAACTCTCAGTTCACTTTGATTTCTGAAGAAGCATAGATAATAAGAGAAAGTGGATGTCCTGACACCCAAAACAACATGTACCTTAATTGATACTGGCTGCCTCTAGAGTGGACAGTCCATTACTGTCCTCTCTCAATACTCTCTTCAAAAATCACGTTCTGAGTTCTCTCACCAGTGAGTCTGATGATCCTCAAGCTTGACAACTGTGCTGATAAACTTCAAAGCAGCTTTGACCAATAAAAGGCTGCATGCAGTTGATAAGGTGGGGCTAGTGGGAGCAAAGGGATGTGTAGGATATGGACACATATATGTGTGTATGGAGTATGATACCCCTCAGAGGTGGGTATAATTGATTTAAAACCAGTTATTGGAGTCATGGGTCTCTCCAGTCAGCAGGCAACAGTAAGGGCCCAGTCACTTAGGACTATATTGACTGGCATAAAATCTGACCTGAACATCTACAAAGTTCAGCATTTTAAACATCTAGGAATGTTTAATTTATGGAAATGTCAAAACACAGCCATGGGAGCAGCTTTCTATTGTGACTAGGATACAGGAAATATAGATGTTATCCTCAGCTTCACACTGATTCAGCAGAGTGTGACCTTGGGTCTATCAGTGTACCTGCTGCCTCCTTCCGAAAATGAGAACAGTATGTCTTCCTACCTATCTCTCAAATGTTTTGAAGCATCACGGGGAAAGGTAAGAGTTATAATCACAAGCTAGGAAACAATGGTATGTATCTGTGAACAGGTACAATAAAAATTAAGTATGATGTCTTTGTTGAAAGGAAAAGGCTTCAAACAATAAAAGCCCCCACCAACTTAAATACTCAAATAAATTACATTCTTTAAAAAATCTATGGAATCAAAAATAAAAAGCCATATTTGGATATAATAACAAAAAATGTCCATGACTACAATATTTCACTAATGAGAAGGTACAGATGCTACATACAGAAGGATTTTATGATGTCCATATGCTTCTCAAATGACTCTCCTTGTTAGCTACTTCTCCATATCTCTATTTAAGAATAACCTACACCTTCCCCACTAAGCAGGTGTAAATTACAGTATAATATGTTGTAATATTTAAACAAATTCAAAATAGAAGTAACGCTAATAAAAAGAAATGAAAGCTATATAACCCTAAAACAAACTTCGATGCAGATATCAATATAAATCTGAACTATGTGTATCATTTAAACTAGTTAATTAAAAAGGTTATATGGTCAGTTGGCTTCATGATTTAAAACTCCTTAAAACCCAAATATTATCCAAATGCATGCCAAATATACACAATAAGTATTTATAGATAATGGCAGTAACTTCATAAAGCAACTGTCTACTATAATAATGGGCATAATAATGGGCGTAAAACAATCATAGCAGTCTGTGATAATGTTTAAAATTACCTTTTTAATTTCAGAAGAGCTGTTTTTATTTTTACAGAAGATAGCAGTTTAATATGTCAAACACTCTCTAACCAGAGTGTACGGTCTGATTTTGCCAATAAAGGCCAGCCCAATAGGCTGAATCAATTGCAGAAGGAGAGAAACAGGAAGACTGAGGAAAAAAAACAAAAGAAAAACAAAAAAACCCACCTCCCTCCTAACCATAAGCTGGTACTTAATTTAAAACTCTAAACTTCCTTCTGAACAACCTTGTAGGCATCTAACTGTGTCCGTTCTGTAGTGGAGATGATCGATTCAGGAAGAGAGCCAGGAAAGCATCTCTCCTTCTAGCTGGCAGGCGGATATCAAAGGTCAGATTCAGGATTCCTACTCTACATACACCTGTTTATGACTGAAACATATATGAAGACATTCACTTTTTCCCACACAGAAAATAACATATCCCAAGAAAATGCTTCTCTTCTTGAGATTTGCCTCATTCAAACAAAATGGATGAAAATAAATTACAAGAAAGTTTTACAACTGATGAAATTATTTGTCCTTTTGAAAATATAATATTCTTAATAAGCATCTTAAATACAAATGCTTTCCAGAAGGCATGTCAGTGATTTGATGTTTGGGTAATTAAACTGGTCCAAACTGGAACAGTGGTTTAAAAGGAAAAGGAGGACTAATTATCTGTGGTAAAAAGCAAATATCACAATTCCCATAATAAACATCCAAAGTACTGAAGAGTAGTTCAAAAGATATCCCTTCCAAACATGACATTTTTAATTGTCCTCATTTACCAACTGCAACTTATTCTGTGCTGTTATTAATTATGGGATTAAAAAGATTTCTAGAACATCAGAAAATAACATCCAGACCTTTTCAAATGTCAAAAGATTTTCTTTCCAAGTAATTTAAATTACTTTTTCTTTAATACAGATTCTCTATGTACTTATTCCCTTTTCCTAGATTTCAATAATGCCTGTAAGATTTGAAAACATGATTGTACTCCAAATACCTGTAATTCCTAAATCTTACCCTTTATGATAAATCTCAGCACAAGAGTATTCAGTTGTATAAGCATTGTTAAACCACTTGGGGAGAAAAAAATTAACTCTTCATTTTCTTTTCCGGTTGAAGTTAAACTTTTAAAGCCCTTCTTACCCCACTCCCACATTCTACGTATACACACGCGTACACACACACACACACACAATACAGACGTATAATGGGATCTACGTAGATATCCCATTCCTCACAGATTTCAAAATGCTCTAGTTACTTAATCTAAAAGTTCCTTTTGGGAGATTACACACACCTCCCTGGCAGGGAAAACAAACACGACAGATATTCTTGAAATTAGAGCACAGGAGACTCACTAGAGAATTTCCAGTTCCACATTCCAGGAACGGCGTCCTGCGCTCCCGCCGCAGCCCCCTCTCCTCTCAGCCTCGGTCCCGCGCCAGTCACACCAGGGACGCTCAGGCCTCTGACCCCAGCACCTCTCACTGCGGACCAGGGGGCGATGGCTTCCAAGCCAAACAAACGCCGCCCGCTAGGCACTCAGGGAACGCCCCCGCCCTCGGCTCCCTCTGGTCCTCACTGCGACACCCTCGGGTGGCGTTGAATTAATCAGTTCACCTCAAGAAGTTTACGATTCATCACTCTCCTTCCACTAGCCAAAGGAACTGCTTTATCTCCCATCCCCCAGGCTCCGGAACTTTTCTTGAAACCCAGAATTCTCATGTATGGACTTGGAGCTGAAGTCCCCCACAAAACATCAAAGGTACCCCCACTAAGTATTGCTGCCCTCAAGCAACACGTTGGCAGTACAAACTTTTCATTCATAACTCGGCTCCAACATCCACTGGCTGTGTGTGTGTGTGTGTGTGTCGGCGGGCGGGGGGGACATCACGCCGACGACCCCACGCCTCGGCTAGTCTACCAGATGTCGAGGTCTGCACCAAAAAGATCACCTGGCACCGAACTTATGGCCAAGGCGCCCTTAGACCCACCGACCTCTGGGCTGCGAGATGCCAGGCAAGCTGCGTCGGGGTCCGGACTGGGATGCTGTTAACCTGGGAAGCCCCAGTAGGGAATACAGCAGCGCATCCGGAGGACGCTCGGCAACCCCCATTCCCAGGGCTTTCCCCGGCCACCAGCCGCGGACCGGGCTGTGGTGTCACTCACCTCCGCCCGCTCCCGCCGAGGCTGTCGCGCCCTCCTTCGCCCCGCGCCGACGACCCCCTAACTTCTCCCCCTTCTCCAAACAGCCATCTTTCGCGGAGAAGAAGAGAACGGCGAGGCAGAAGCAAAGGGGTGACTGAAAGTTGACTCGGGGACCGCTGGTGCTCCGCCAGCAGGGACTTACCGGCCGCGGCAGGCGCCTGAGGAGGAGACTGAGGCGAGGGCGGCGGGTGCGGCGGGGCGGGCTGGGTGTGCGCTACGCGCTGTGCGGGACGCGCCGCCGCCGCCGCCGCCGCGCAGGAGGGGTAGCTCGCGAGGGCGGCCGCGCGGCTGCTAGCAGAGCGGGTGGCGGCGCGCAGAGGATTTGCTAAAAATAGCAACTCTCTGGGAGGGGTGGGGGGCGGAGGTAGGAGGGAGACTGAGAGGCCGGGCCGGGAGCCGCGCCGCGGCTGAGGCTGGGCGGGGCCGCGTGAGAAGAGAGGCAGGACCGGCGGCGAGAGCGCGGACCCCGGCGCCAGAGACGCGGGAGGCACGGGCGCGGGAGAGCGAGGGCTGCGGGTTCACCTGGGCGTGCGGCCGAGGCGCGGGGAAGGACGCGCGGGGGACGGGAGGGGCCAGAGAGCCGCCTGGGGTGGAGCGGAGGGGAGCTTGGGGCTGGACCGGCGATTGTTCCCCGGGGAAGGACGGGGCGCCTGAGACGACCTGAGATTTCTGAAGCGAAACACGCCCACGCGAGGCGCAAGGTGCCGGTGGGGCGGCCGGGGCTCGCTCTCCTCCTGCAGTGCCCCTGGGCAGCCCGGGGCCGGGCCGAGGACCGCGCCGGGAAGGAGCCAGCCGCTCAGGTGCGCGCGGCGTCCGCGGCCCCACGTATCCGCGGCTCCGCGACTTCTTTTTTGAGAGAAGAGAGCGTTGTGGGGCGGTACCTGGAGCGTCCCCACAGTTGCTTGGACTTCAGAGGATCATTCAAGGGGATTTTTCATTTGGGGTGTAATGACCAAATGGGAGACGCGAGGAAATATGGTGACGGCTACTGGGAACATAAAGTAGGTTTGTGGCGTTTTAAAGGCTGAACGGAGAGCACCATCTGCTCTGAAACCAACTCTGAGAGAAGGGAGGTAGAGTTAGTATGTCTGAGAATTGACGAGGTGATCCCCTTCAGTGGTTAGTATTTTCATTTTGTGGACTTTTTTTTTTAACTCCTATAACTTAGTCCATATTAGTATCACTAATACCTATAGAATTATTTATAAAGCGTAGAACACTGAAAGATGGTTTTTTAAAAATGTAACCCTAAACATGCTTGTCTGACGCTAACATGTGGTCACTCGAAGAGGCTAATATTTATGGTGTACACTGTTTATAATTTGACCCTCACGCAAATTAAAGTTAGTGTTTCTACATATACGTTTATGTTTTCCTCAATGTCATGTAAAACACATCTGGCTCATGGATTATAGGGATGTAAAGAACAAGAGAGACCTAACCCAGTGCCCTCATTTTCAGAGGAGGGAACCTGGATCCAGAGAAGTGATGTGATTTGACCAAGGTCTCTCAAGTTAGTAGCAGGGTTCAGTTTAAGCCCTAAGATTAAAGCCAAACTACCAATGCCATAAAACCAGGATAACTCCGAGAAAGTTAGTGGTATGGTGCCTGTAATTTAATTTAAAATAGTCCAGCATTCATGGTAGAATGAAGGCATGTTGTGGTTAGATTTAACCCTCACTTTGCTCTAATCAAGAATTCACCTTCCAAGCGTTGTCAGCTACCTTTAAATAAAAAGGTCACACTCCTAAGGCCGTTGGTGCTAGAACTTCATCTAGCTTAATTTTCTGTCTGCTAGGAATTCCATTGATGAGCATGATGAATCTTGTAATGGGCTCTCAGTGGAGAAATCTGTTGTTGACTATTTTAGGGAAACTCCTTATTCTCGTATGAATTAGGTATAAGCAGGTATAAACATTTAGTGACTTTTCACCCTTTACTTTCCAAAATGGAACCCTTTCTGAAATGGTCAAGTGTCCAGCCTTTATTTTTTTTTAAGATGATGTTTCTGTTTGCCTACTACTGACTCAAAAGGAAACAATTTTCCCTCTATTGTCTCTCAAGAAAACCTTTCATGTGAAGTCGTTTTTGAAGCACCAAAAACACCTTTTTTGAAGCACAAAAAACATATATTGCTGGGATTTCCCTAGATATTTATGTAATAAAGGTGTGTATGGCCAAACTGAACTTGTTTTTACCCCTTGGGGAGGTGGTACAGGCCGTAGTTATTCTTTACTCAACTCTAATTATTTATGTCTACCTCATCTAGGTCATTTCACAAGGAGCTGAATTCCTTGTCATTCTCTTAGATATTCGAATGCCGACTTTGAGCAAGGCACTTGCTGGGTGCTATGGGAGACTCAAATATTCTAAAGATATGGTTTAGTAGAAAAGTTTCTCAAAGTTGTGATGGCGCTCCCACAGGTCTCTGTTCCAACCTAAGTTACAGCATTTATGACACTGTATTATAATTATTTTTCTGGTTTTACTCTCTCCTCAACTGAGCAGTGGGAGAACATAGATACTCATTCCTATTTCTTGTAGTTTTTTTTTTCACACACTGTTATTTTATTTTTACAAGAGATAAGAGATAAATAAACTTCTTGTAGTTTTCTTTTTAATTGGCTATATTTTAGAGAAATTGAGAAGATACTGTAGAGAGTTCCCATATATTCCCCCACATACACATTTCATTTTTCCTGTTGTTAACATGTTACATTAGTATTGTATACTTGTTACAATTAATGAACTAATGTTGATACATTATTAACTGGAGTCCGTAGTTTATTCATATTTCCTTAGTTTTTACCTAATGTCCTTTTTCTGTTTCAGGGTCCCATCAAAGGATCCCACATTCTATTTAGTGACCATGTCTCCTCAGGCTCTTCTTGGCTGTGACAGTTTCTCAGGCTTTCCTTGTTTTTCATGACAGTGACAGTTGTAGTTGTATATTGTAGGATGCCCCACTTTTAGAATTTGTCTGACATTTTTCTCATGATGAGATTGGGTTTATGGGTTTGGTGACGAAGATCATAAAGTGCCTTTTCAGCACATCATATAAAGAGTACATGTCAGCAACATGATTTATCCCTGTTGATATTGACCTGGTTGAAACAGCGTTTGGAAGGAAGTCACTATGCACAGCCTACACACACGTAAGGAGTGGGCACTTAGCCCTGCCTCCTTTAGGGCAAAGTATCTACATAATTTTTTTGGAATTCTTGTGCACTCATTTGTACTTTCTTCTCCAGGGGTTAGCCTAGTGCCCTCACCATCATAGGCTGTTATGGATTGCAAGACTAGGTTTAAACAAAAATTTTCCCTGCAGGAAAATGGATAATATTCTCTGCATTTTAGCAGAAAAAGAAAAAGCCTTATGATAAAGCTCAATTTTTTTTAAATGTTAGGCATGGAAGGGAAGACAAATGAGGTGTTTGTGGTGGTGGTGGTGATGCTAGATGTTGTGTAGTTTTCTTTATAGGGAGAAGTACTGCATACATTTTATTACCATTTGAAATGTCTGGGGCATCCCCCAGAGGGCCAGACCTCCCACTACACCAATTACCCATATGACTTATTTTATCCAATGAAATGTTAGCAGAAGTGATGTGCCACTTTCAAGGGGAATCTTTAACAGCCTTCCTGTTGTTCCTCTATTTCTCTTGCCCTCAGCCACTAGATTAGCATTTTAGCATATGACGACAGTCCCTTTCGGAAATAAAGGCCACACTGAGCCCTCCACCAAATCACAGAGGACATAAATATCAGCAAGGAATAAACCACTGATATTTGGGGGTTTGTTGTTACCACACCTTTGCCTAACCTATCCAGTCTGACTGCAGAGTCCTTCCTGAGTTCCTATAATTGGACCACCAAGTGCTATGCTTGATTCAGTTCTCATCAGTGATCACCTCTGAAGTACAGCCTTTTAGGACCTCTTTGTGTTTTGTTACAACAAAGGTATGTTTTTTAATTGTTTTCCATTATGTTTAAAAATAAATGTTCTTATGAATGATAAAAATCCCATCGTTTATTTATGACACTGTCAATAAAAGTAATTGAACACCCACTAAGTGCAGAACCCTGTAGCAGATCCTGTAATTTGTTTTTTCTGAATACTAGTTTCAGGGTGATACCATTTAAAAAGTAAAGATACAATATTTAGAAGTAATAGGTAACGACATTTAGCTAGAATAATATACCAGAGGATAATTTTACTATGAAGCTAATGAGGCTTCAGTTTCAGAGACCCTCATTTGCACCGACATCTTCTAAGGTTCTGTATTTATAATTTAGTATTATTTTACTTAATAGGGCCCCAAATATGTATGAGCTTCAGACCCACCAAACCTGGCTCTTTCCCTGTGTAATACCAAATATGAAAGGATGAAAAAAAAGAGCTGTAAGAATTATAAGAATGACAGGCAACATTCCCACAGTCTGTGCATCTGACCTCCCAGGAAGTGTTCCGTGCAAGGTGGCCCTGAACTTTGGGTTCCCTGGTCAGATTTAAAACAGTCAGCATGTGCATCTATAATAAGGGAAAAGGATATATCCATCATCAAGCAGAGCCTCTTGAACTCAGAAACTACCCAACCTGCAAGGCCAATTCTGTACACCCACTGTTGCATTTTTCCATCATGTATCTTTAATTTTGTTTGTAATCCCAAAAAGTCTTTGAGCACATTATTAGTCCTCTCCATAAAAGTTCCAGTTTTCACTGAGATCATTTTTTCCTAGAAGTCATTTCATTTTGAAAATAATTTCTCTCGTGGCTGCTGATAACCTCCTCGGGAGGTTTAAGTGGCTATTTTTTCTGAATTCATTTTGTCCATTTCTAGGTCTGCAACAATGGATATTGTATTGCTCATCGCCTGTTCAGGAATTCCCCGCTGAAGGGAGAGGTCTATGCACTAATAGAGGTTGTAATGTTACGCATTAAGGATTTCTTTCCCTTGCTAAATATTGAATGGAAACTAGATGAATATGCTGCCTCTATTTTTAATAATTCCTTTCTTAAGCAAAAATGTGTGGGTCATAGTAAAGTTTAATCACAACCCCTTGCTCATTTATGAAATACTCTGAATTGCAATTAGTCACATACAGATGTGAAGTGCTGTTATCACACTCACGTTAGCAGGCTGTCAAACCGAGTTTTCGAATTATGAAACAATCAAAGAAAAGCCTTTGCTTTTTATACTTTCACAGTGAGTTTCTTTTAAAAGAGTAGTTTTCATATCCATATCAAAGTGATTTATGTACCTCTAATCTATAGCTAATCAGCTTACAGTGAAAGAAATTCATCCAAAATCTAGATGTATATTTAAATGCACATGCCTATATTTATACATAATACTGGTGGGTAAATTAAAAGTGTTTATTAGAAAATAATTCTTAACAAAATTTTATGCCAATTAAAGGAAGAACTTGAACAAAGTAATGCCATTTGTGGGTTGTTTTTCACTATGCTTGAAGTAATCATTAAGTTATATTTTAGCTCTTAAAAAAATGTTATCTTATGATGTGAAAGTATAAATTTAATGTTACCTTTTGAACTTAGGCTGTTCAACCAGCTGCATAAACATATACTACAAATTTTAGGACGCCTTCCTTTTTAAAGGAGTCTATTTTCAGTCCTCTAAGAGTTAAAGTTTGCTTTCAGCTGTGGAAAGTCTAAATAAACAGTGCCTTGAGCAAACTAAAAGTTTTATTTATTTATATTTTTAGCACAATAAGAAGTCTGGAGATAGGAAGCTGCTGGTATTGGTTTGGTAGCTCAAGGATGGAAGGCCAAGTTTTCGTGATTTTTCAAGGCCTTTTCCTTATTGTCTGAAATGGCTGTTGCAGCTCCAGACATCAAATCTACTTTCTACAGGGTAGGCAAAGGCAAGGGTGAGGGGAAATGTAAAATAGGTAACACATATATCAAGGAAACAGAAACTTTCTCAGAAGTCCCAAACAGACTACTACCTAGTTCTCACTATCCACAGCTATGTCATGCCATCAACCCTGTCTGCAAGGGAGGCTGGGATAGCAAATTTTATTTCATATTTATTTATTATTTATTTTTCCAGCCAATATACTAGAGAAAGACAAGGGAAAGAGAGTTTGAATGGGTGAGTGAACCAACCCATAATATCTTCCAAAACTCCAAAGTTGTTTCAAAAAATTGATATTGGCTCTACTAGAAAAATTCTGTTACTCAGTATTGTTAAAAAGACTGTGTTTCGTTACAGAATTTCATGGAGTTTCAGAAGTTTGTTACCCTGATTTTAGTGATTAAATCTAATCCAGTTCAATTTTACAAATGAGGAAACTGAGATCCAGAAGTTTTAAGTAACTAGCCGAAGACCACAAGTCAGGTCCTAATTTTTTCAGAACTAAGAGCCCCTCTCTGATCTAACACATACCTTCTGTGTCAGCATCCTCCTCCAAGTGAAATTCTTGCCCAGTCTGCCTTTTCTGTGTAAGCACAAAAAAGAAGGAAGGAAGGAAGGGAGGGAGGGAGGGAGGGAGGAAAGAAGGAAGGAAGGAAGAAGGAAGAAAAGTATGCCTACCTTCCTTTTCTAACTTATTACTTTCTTCTGAGCCAAAATTCCATACATGGTAAAAATTTTCCAATACATTTGATATTATTTGGATTAGTATTTAAAGACAGTTTACCACTATAACTCTCCTTTTCTGCTGTCCCATTCTAAATCTTCTGCTGTTAACTTTGCAGTTATTATTTCTGAACATTCAGGACACTGGAATGCACCTTCCTTCTCTAAAGATGATTGTAATTGCCTATAAAGGAGTACATTCTCTCCTATAGTTCCTGTGGCTGCCTAAGAAGATAGGATACAACCATAAAAATAGTCTAAAGAAAATTTAAATTTAGAAAAAAAGATTAATTTTGGGCATGATTATTAACAAAAAATTATTTGTTTTATAATAGTTTTGATCATTGAAATCTATAATCATGTAATGTTAAGTATAATTGGAAAATCTATGGAAATTTTTCTTAAAATTTATGAACAAGTGTTTAAAAAATTTAATCTCTGGATTTTATTACATAATAAGCTTTTCTAGTGACTTCAAAATTCCCAATTTTTATTTTCATGCAATTCAGGAACACATAGAAAGTACTAAGTAAATTAATTCCCATTATGCTGTTGTCTTTTTTCTTTTAATAATTTATGGTAATATGAATTTCTGTTTGAAATTATAGGCATTATTTCTTCCAAGCAAAAGAATAGCAATAAACAGCTTTTAAATTATCTGAATGTCATTGGCAGAAAATTCTTAAAAGAGAAAACACCAGGGTTTTATAACTAAATTTTCATAAATTGCCATGCGACTCTAACAGAATATCAAATATAAGACAACGATGGAACTGAGTAGAGGGTAACATGAACTTGTCTTAAGGGTGGCACTGCTCTGAGATCAAGTCTTTTATTGGACAAATGATCAACTTCACTAAGCCACAGAACACATATTTTACTCTCTGAAAAGGAAACAAAGTCCTACAGGTATAAAGACAGTGAACAAGTAACAGTCTGACAATGAATTCTGTTGGCATATTTGCTTTCTTTAAGTTATGCACAATTGCAAACAGCTTCCCCAAAACTCAAGGTTTACTTCATGCTCATGAAATTGGTCCTTGGCAGTTGAGCTGCCAGTCTCCTCCATGATGTGTCTGTTCCTGGGCTTAGACAGGCAGAGCGTAGCGATCTCGAAAGTGCATTCTTGGCAGAGGGAGCAAAGCTCTGGAGTACACTGATTCTAAAAGCTTCTGTGTGAAAGTCGCGTACATCAATTCCCCCCATATTTCATTAGCAAAGGCAAGTCACTTAGCCAAGTCTAACTTCAATGCAGTAGGAAGTACAATCCTCTCACAGGGAGGAACCTCAAGTAGTACTGATAATAATAATAATATTTATTAAGGATTTCCTATACACCAGGCACTAGTCTAGGTTATCCCATTTAATTGTTATAACAATCCTAAAATCTGGGTGCTAATAGTTGTCACCACTGAAGAAGGAAATTGAGACAGATTAAGTTAATTAATGCTAAAATCCCACAGCTAGCCTGTGAAGATTGGAGCCTAAATTCAAACACAGGCAGTCTGCCTCCAGAGCCTAGTTCCTAACCAGTGTGCTGAAGCAGCACACAAAGTCCTAGTCCACAGTTTACTGATTATGGAATGAAGGAGACAAAAGATGCAATATTGAGAAATATGAGAGAAACAAAAGAATCTCATAAGACTCTAGCACTAAGTCAGCCAGTCCTGGTAATACACATATTCAGTAAACTTGATTACTTGCAAAAGCAATCCATGCATCCCTTGCAATATCCACAGCAGTAGAGAAAGAGCCATTCCTAGGGATTGAGGCTAAGAAGACCAAGAAGGATAGTGTGAGAAAGATTATATTTATTGGAAAGACAAAACACAAAGATCAAAACCAAGGAAACCTAAGAAATTAACTAATATGTGGATGTCTGGCCTTTCAGACTAGTGAACTGCCTCTCCCTTATTAAGAGGGATTTGTGATCAAAAGTAAACTTACAGGGCTTCCCCGGTGGCGCAGTGGTTGAGAGTCCACCTGCCGATGCAGGGGGCACGGGTTCGTGCCCCGGTCCGGGAAGATCCCACATGCCGCGGAGCGGCTGGGCACGTGAGCCATGGCCGCTGAGCCTGTGTGTCCGGAGCCTATTGCTCCTCAATGGGAGAGGCCACAACAGTGAGAGGCCTGCGTACCGCAAAAAAAAAAAAAAAAAAGTAAACTTACACACAATGTTTATTTTTAGCTATCTATACTAAAGTGCTATCACCAATCTTAATGTGGTAACAGTTTTGTCTATAATACATACTTGTGACTCACTCTCAAATGATGCCATTTTATCAAACCTGAAATTTCATTGATATTGTTCCTAGCAATAGTAGCCATCAGAAAGAACCATTCTAACATTGCCATTGTGACCACATTGGTATTATCCTTAACATCACAGCAGCTCACATTCAGTGAGATTTAACAAGTATCAGGCATTTTGCTCTGCTATTTCAATCAATCCAAATAATAACTTGATAAATATACCAGTGTAACCCATCTTCTGCCCTTGAGGAAACTGAGTCTTAAGGGATTAAGCAACTTGCCTAAAATCACAGAGCTGGTAAGTGATGAGTCAGGATTAGATGCCAGCTCTGTCTGATCCTACAGCCTAGCTTTTACATAAGTACCTAGGCAGTCATTTTGTCCTCCTTGTGTCACTCCAGATGAGTTAGAGGAGTAGGCAGGAGTGCATAAAATTAAAGCCCACATTTACACAATTATATGAAAGATATGTAGAATCAATAAGTTTTTTTTTCCCAAACCTACAACTTTACTTTTCATTCTTCTTTTCACACTGTCGATCATTTCACCATGTCCCACATCCACCAGAGTAAGAAAGAATCTGATATTGATTATATTCTAGCACAAATAGATTTCCATGGGGAAGATAAGCTCGCTGCTGTTACCATAGAATTGTTTCTAGCAGCTAGGTGTGGACCAATGAGTATGTCTGCTGTGCTGCTACCCACTTTTCCAAGTTGTTGGTCCCACTCTTTCCCTACTAACTGAAATCAGCCCAGCCCTCTCTCTCTCTTTGCCCCAACAGCCTAGTTGCTTCTCCTTCTTCTTTCTTTAGCTCTTCAACAAAAAATTTTCCAGGTGTGTCTGCATACACACGTAGAACACATAAGCTTATCACATAAAATACCGTATACTGTTGACCCTTGAACAATAGGAGGGTTAGGGGAGCCAACCCCGTGAAGTTGAAAATGCACGTGTAATTTTACAGGCAGACTCCCATCCCTGACTCCACATCCGCAGATTCAACCAAGCATGGGTCATGTAATACCGTACTGTGTATTTAGTGAAAAAAATCTGCATATAAGTGGACCTGCACAGTTCAAACCTGTGTTGTTCAAGGGTCAACTGTATTTGTTTTATCCCTATTATTCATGAGTTCTAATCCTGGCCCTCTGATACACTAAAAAAAGGGAACCGTTTTTGTTTTTAATTAAAATTTAAGTTAGGCTTTGAATATAAATCACAATTTATATTAAACCTCTCACCTTGAATAGACAAATAGATGACTGAATGGATAAATAAATGAACTAAATATTGACTGAGCACATTATTAAATGTGTCAATTCATTTTGGGTTCCAACCTTAACTGTTCATTTATGCTCTGCTCTTCATCATTTGTGCCTTTGTGTAATCCGTAATCAGTAGCTGAGTTTTACTGAATCACATTTTCAGTTTAATCTCAATGTAATTTCAGTTTCATTGTAATCGGGTCACATTTTCAGTTGAAAGGGAATATTTCATCCATTCCCTCCAGGCCCACTCTCCTCCCAGTCTGGCTCTGTGCCTAGAAGGCTGGCCTCTGCAGACTGCATCACCTGGACCTCCTTGCCTTTGGGCTACTGGCTGGGTTTTTTGCCTGTGGGAGGCTCAGAGAGAGAAGTCACGCCATTCTTAGTCCAACCTCTCCAGCTCTGCCTACTGAGCCATAATTTGGCAGTGACTGCATTCTTCTTCAGCCTGCAGCTCCCACAGATGCAGCTCTCACAGGGTTCTGCTCAACTGCTTTCACCCCTCAACACCTCAGGCTGAGGGACATTAAGGACTTGTTGCTATTTCTGGGCTGTAGGTACTTCTCTACAACTTGTTGACTCCTCTCACACTGTCCACATCTCCATGAGAAGTGACTCAAACCCTCTTTACCCCTTTGATTGTGCCACCTGTTTTCCTGCTTGGACAGTAATATAGGCTAAAAACCACCTGTACTAAGAATAAAGTTTTAAATTAGTCAACCACAAAATGCTCTGATTGCAGCTACCATATAGCTCTATCATCATCACATGAGTAAGGTTGGATAACTGTTTTAAGGCACATCAGGGTGCTCACCAAAGCCAAAATTCTAAGATAAGTCAAGAACACTGGATTTTCCCATCCAACATTATTTAATGTAAGTGGGGTGTGTGTATTCCTCCAAGTTTTAGCCTCACCAGAAAGGGAAAGATCACTGTGTGTGTGTGTGTGTGTGTGTGTGTGTGTGTGAATGTGTGTGTGTGTGAGTGTATGTGTTTCAACTTAAGATGTACATGTGTGTCTTCAATGGGCATATCTAACACAATAATAATAGTATTGACATGACAAGTAGCATGGAAGTGGATCCTCCACATAAAACATGTGAATTATGGACCAAGAAGAAATCTGTTTTTGAAGTACTTGTCACAGAAAAGCATTCTTTCCATTACAGTGTGTTCTTAGGGGCCATGATTGAAGAAAGTAATATTCCTGTCAGTTGTCAAAAGAGGCTGCTCAATACTCCCAACTCCAAAGGCAAATTTAGAATAGATGGTCTAACAGCATAATGAGGTGTTAGGAGAATTGGAAGAATAGGAAACTTCACCATATATGAAGAAAAGGAAAAAATGTGGTTCTTCTCCCATTTGGTTATTTCATTAGCATCATGGCTCATAACAAAACTACCAAACAACTGAAAAGGGGCAGTTTGTTGGGAAAATATCAAAGTAATCAATAAAAATAGTCTTTAATAAATGCAAAATAATTAGCAAAATACAGGTGACTCAAGGAATGGGGATTAGTTCCATAATGCAGTAAAGAACATTTTAAACTACTTCTGTTGGTTTGGAACTGCATGCTTCTTTTTATTCCTCCAGTCTTGGTATTTATTTGTATTTTTTAAATGTAATGTCACCATTGTACCTCTTATGGATGCATTTTTTTTTATATACCTTAAAGAAATTGACTTTCCCTGAATGAATTCAGAGTAGGGTAAATCCCCAGTCCCATCAATAACACCTACCTACTCTTCAAAAAGAGACTTTGGAGGAGGCTGTTCAAGATGGCAACACAGGAGGAGCCTGAACTTACTTCCTCCCACGGACACAACAAATATACACCCACCTGTGGATCAATCCCCTCTGAAAAAAACCTGAGAAGTAGCTGAACACCTGCTCCACAGCAAAGGATAAAAAGGATGACATGAAGTTAGGTAGGAGAGGCAGAAAAACGCTCTTACCAAAAAACCCACCCCCTGACATACATTAGGAGGGATCTCACCAGACAGGTGCTGCTCCTGGAGAAGCAAGGGATTGGCACCCAACATCGGGCACACCAGCTCCTAGAATCTACACAAGAGGGAGGAGCACCCAAAATGCTTGGGTTAGAAAACCAATGGTGGTAGGGGGCTTCCCTGGTGGCACAGTGGCTAAGAATCCACCTGCCAATGCAGGGGACACAGGTTTGATTCCTGGTCCGGGAAGATCCCACATGCCACATGCCATGGAGCAACTAAGCCTGTGTGCCACAACTACTGAGCCTGTGCTCTACAGTCCACACACCACAACTACTGAGCCTGCATGCCACAACTACTGAAGGCTGCACATCCCAGAGCCTGTGCACCACAACTACTGAGACCACGTGCCTCAACTACTGAAGCCCATGAGCTTAGAGCCCATGCTCTGCAACAAGAGAAGCCACCACAATGAGAAACCTGCGCACCTCAATGAAGAGTAGCCCCCACTCGACATAACTAGAGAAAGCCCATACGCAGCAACGAAGACCCAATGCAGCCGAAAATAAATAAATTAATTAATTGATTTATTAAAAAAAAGAAAACCAATGGGGCTGCCATCCAAGGGTCCCAAAGTGCTATGGGAAACTGAGACTCTCCTCTTAAAAGGCTCCCATGCAATCTCACTCACCCTGAGACCCAGCAAAACAACAGCAGCTTGAAAAGTGCCACAACTATATATGAAATAGAACCATTTGTGAATATACAAGTATCGGGTAGAGAGATGGGGATGGTGGAAACACTCCCTGGAGACTGAGACACTGACAGACACCAGTTTTGTACTCCCACCTAACCTGCCACTACAGGCGGGCAAGCTGCGACATGGAGGCAAGCAATCAATTGTGGGCACCACCCTGCCCGTTGCTGAAGCCAGAGAGCTCCAGTGGCTTGCAGCACTCTCCCACTTCCTGGCTGGGGCAGGTGAGCTTGACAGTTGTGGCTTTCTCCTCCTCCCTAGCTAAAGTCTGCCAACTCAACACTTCCCTGCCCCCTGGCTAGGGCTGGTGTTCTCTGTGGCCTAAAGCTAACACATGCACAGACAAGGCATTCTCATGGTACATTGCTGAAGCCAGTGGGTGCAAATAGTCAAGTCATTTCCTTGTTGCCTCCCTGAAGCAAGAGAACAAGCCCTGACCTCTACACTCTCCAGCTACCTAGCTAAAGCCAGCAGGTACATGCAATTCACACAGGGGACATATCTCTTGGCCTTGGTGGCCAAGGGGGCCAGCATTTCTGAACTCCACAGGACTGTAACAATCAGAAAGACAGTTCTTGGCAGGGCACCACTCCCAGGGCACTGCACTGACAGCAGACTGTAACACAACCCCAGTCTTCCTATGGAAAAAACCTATTTACATAGCCTGAAGTTTCACCCTGCAGGACAGGCTTCAGGTTACCCTCACATCTGGAGGCTAAAGAGGTGCTTTCAGGAAACATAAGCAAGGCGACCCCATCCTTGCACACCCCTTTAGCTTTACTAAGACTCCCCAGAAAAGAGCCTATACGCTTATCAGGAGCCACAATTTTTGCAGCTGTTCCCAGGAGACACCTGCAGATCTCCTGGTCTGGAGGCCAGCAGGCATTAAGATTATGGCCCCACAGGACTGAATACATATGCATACTTTAAAAGCTGCTGTCTGAGGGTCTGGCATACGATGAGCCTGAAATTAAGTGCTAAATGAGATTTCTCTCTTTCGAACACTGATAGGCTTCAGCAAACACCCAACAATAGGAGCATATCAAGAATAAATCAGGCAGCACCTCTTACAGAGCCAGGACAGGTGAGTGTCCTGAGACCTACCCTCCCCACACAGTGGATGGGCCACAACTGGGTCATCAAGCACCCCAAGACACCACCCTCCTTGCAGCAACCAAGCTTTAATCTGCCTAGGTGGGTGCTCTGAGCCCTGCCCTCACTGCACAGTAGCCATGGCCTTAACACAGCCAGAGGGTGCACACAGCTCACACAAGGAATGCCCACAGAGTTGCATGGTGGCTCTGGCGGCCAGGAGAAATTCTGCTTCTGGGTCACACAGAAAATCTCCTACACAAGACCATTACTTCAAGACTGAGGGAGGTAAGTGTTTCACTTAATACATACAGACAAACACAGAGAGACAGGTAAAATGAGGAGACAGAGGAATATGTTCCAAACCAAAAAACAATGCAAATCCCCAGAAGAAAGAGCTTAATTAAATGGAGATAAGCAATTTACCTCATAAAGAGTTCAAAGACAAAAAAAGGGCATTTCATAAAGATAAGTGGGTCAATCCAAAAAGAGGATACAACATTTGTAAACATTTATGCACCCAATATAGGAGAATCTAAATATACAAAGCAAATATTATCAGGAATAGAGAAATAGACAGCAATGCAATAATAATAAGGGACTTTAATACTCCACTTACATCAATGAATAGATCATTCAGACAGAAAATCAGTACAGAAACATTGGCCTTAACCAACACACTTGACCACATAGAATTAACAAGTATATACAGCACATTCCTACCAAAAGTAGCAAAATACATACACAGCCTTTTCAAGTGCACACAGAACATTCTCCAGGATAGATCACATGCCAGACCACAAAACAAGTCTCAATAAATTTAAGAATATTGAAATCATATCAAGCATCTTTTCCAACCACAACAGTATGAAACTAGAAACCAACTACAAAAAAGAAAACTGGAAAAAACACAAACATGTAGAGACTAAATGGCATGTTACTAAACAATTAATGGTCAACAATGAAATCAAAGTGGAAATGAAAAAATACCTTAAGATATGAAAATGGAAACAGAAAGATCCAAAATCTACAGGACACAGCAGAAACAGTTCTAAGAGGAAAGTTCATAGCAACAAAGGCCTATTTCAAGAAATAATAAAAATCTCAAATAAACAACTTAACTTTACATTTAAAGCAACTAGAAGAAAAGAACAAAGCCCAAAATTAATAGAAGGAAGGAAATAATAAAGATCAGAGATGAAATAAATGAAATGGAGACTAAAGAAACAATAGAAAAGATCAATAAAACCAAGAACGGGTTCTTTGAAAATATAAACAAAATTGAAAAACCTTTAGCCAGGCTCATCAAGGAAAAAAAAGACCAAATAAATAAAATCAGAAATGAGGAGAAATTACAGCTGATATCACAGAAATACAAAGGATCATAAAAGAATACTATGAATAATTAGAAAACAAATTAGACAATCTAGAAGAAAAAATAAGTTTCTAGAAACATACAATCTTAGACTGAATCATGAAGAGACAGAAAATCTGAATAGACTGATTACTAGTAAAAGAATTGCATCAGTGATCAGAAGACTCCCAAGAAACAAAAGTCTAGGTCCAGATGGCTTCACAGGTAAACTTTACCCAACATTTAAAGATTTAATATCTAGACTTCTCAAATTATTCCCAAAAAATCAAAGAGGAGGAAAAACTTCCAAATTTACTTTACAAGGCCAGCATTACCCTGATACCAAAACCAGAAAAAGACACTACAAAAAAAGAAAATTGCAGGCCAATATCCATGATGAACATAGAGGCAAAAAGCCCCAATAAAATATTAACAAACCAAATTGAACAATACATTAAAAGGATCACACACCATGATCAAGTGGGATTTATTCTAGGGACACAAGGATCTTTTAACATCCGCAAATCAATCCACATGATATACTAAAGTAACAAAACAAAAGATAAAAATCATATAATCACCTCAATAGGTGCAGAAAAAGCATTTGACTAAATTCGACATCTCTTTATGATAAAAACTCTCAATAAAGTAGGTAGAGGGAATAAAAAAGGCCATATATGACAAACCCACAGCTAACATCATACTCAACAGTGAAAAACTGAAAGTTTTCCTCTAAGACTAGGAAGAAGACAAGGATTCCGACTCTTGCCATTTTTATTCAGCATAGCATTGGAAGTCCTAGCCACAGCAATTAGGCAAGAAAAAGAAATAAATATGTCCAAATGGGAAAGGAAGAAATAAAACTATCACTATTTGCAGATGACATGATAGTATAAATAGAAACCCAAAAGACGTCATCAAAAAACTACTAGAACTAAAAAATGAATTCAGTAAAGTTTCAGGATACAAAATTAATGTACAGAAATCTGTTGCATTTCTATACATTAATAATGAACTATTAGAAAGAAAAATAAAGAAAACAATCCCATTTACAATTGAATCAAAAAGAATAAAATACCTAGGAATAAATTTAACCAAGGAGGTGAAAGACCTGTACCCTGAAAACTATAAAACATTGATAAAAGAAGTTGAAGACAACATAAATAAATAGAAAGATATACTGGGCTTATGGATTGAAAGAATCAATATTGTTAAAATATCCATACTACCCAGAGCAATCTACAGATTCAATGCAATTCCTGTCAAAATACCATGACATTTTTCACAGAACTAGAACAAATAATTCTAAAATTTGTAGGGGAACCAGAAAAGATCCTGAATTGCCAAAGCAATCTTGAGAAAAAAGAACAAAGCTGGAGGTATCAGGCTCCCTGATTTCAAATTTACTACAAAGCTATAATAATCAAAACAGTATGGTACTGGCACAAAAAACAGACACATAGATCAGTGGGACACAATAGAGAGCCCAGAAATAAACCTATGCTCATATGGTCAATTAATCTATGACAAAGGAGGCAAGAATATACAACGGGGAAAAGACAGTCTTTTCAATAAATGGTGTTGGGAAAACTAGACGGCTACAGGCAAAAGGATGAAACTGGACCACTTTTTTACATCATATACAAAAATAAACTCAAAATGGATTACAGACTTATTATAAGGCCTGAAACAATAAAACTCCTACAAGGAAACCTTGGCAGTGCTCTCTCTGACATTGGTCTGAGCAATATTTTTTTTTGTATATGGCTTCTCAGGGGATACAAAAGCAAAAATAAACAAATGGAACTACATCAAACTAAAAAGCTTTCACATAGTGAAAAAGTCATCAGTAAAACAAAAAGGCAATCTACTGAACAGAAGATAGTTGCAAATGATATATCTAATAAGGGGTTAATATTGAAAATATATAAAGAATTCATACAACTCAATATCAAAGAAACAAGAAACCCAATTAAAAAATGGGCAGAGAATCTGAGTAGACATTTTTCCAAAGAAGACATTCAGATGGCCAACAGGCACATTGAAAGATGCTCAACGTCACTAATCATCAGGGAAATGCAAATCAAACCACAGTGAGATACTATCTCACACCTGTCAGAATAGCTATCATGAAAAAGACAAGAAACAAGTGTTGGCAAGGATGTGGAGGAAAGGGAACACTCGTGCACCTTGGTGGGAATGTAAATTGGTACAGCCACTATGGAAAACAGTATGGAGGTTCCTCAAAAAGCTAAAAATGTAACTACCATACAGTCGAGCAATTCTGCTTCTGGGTATTTATCCAAAGAATACAAAAACACTAACTTGAAAAGACATATGTACCCCTATGTTCATTGCAGCATTATTTACAATAGCCAAGATATGGAAGCAACTGAAATGTCCATCAATAAAGGAATAGATAAAGAAGACATAGTGTACATATACAATGGAGTATTATTCAGTCATTAAAAAAAATGTAATCTTGCCATCTGCGAAAACATGGATGGACCTAGAAGGTAGACAAATACCATATGATTTCACTTATATGTGGAATATAAATAACAAAACAAAACAAAATGGAAACAGACTCATAAATACAGAAAATAATCTTGTGGTTGCCAGAGGGGAAGGGAGTGGGGGGAATGGATGAAATAGGTGAAGGGGATTAAGAGATATAAATTTCCAGCTATAAAATAAATAAGTCATGGGTATGTAATGTACAGAATAGGGAATATAGTCAGTAATATAATAACTCTGTATGGTGACATATGGTAGCTAGAGTTATAATGGTGATCATTTTGTAATGTATAAAAATATCGAATCACTATGCTATGCACGTGAAAGTAATATAATACTGTATGTCAATTATAATTTAATTAAGAAAAGACTTTGATCTTTTGTTCTGGAACAAAACTTTTCTAGTGTCTGTTGAAAACCCCTGAAAAATAGAAATCAGCAACTGTATCTTATGGGGTATTACTCATCTCATAGCAGTTGCAAACCTCAGTGCTGTAAAAAAGCATTTTAGATTTGTAATATATTTCTCAACTATGTATCTTTTTTCCCACTGCTTTGTGTATTGCTCAGACTTGTCCATTTAACACTCAAGAACAAAGTGCTATTTTTCCTAACTCTTTGGCTTACTGGTAATAAAAACATATTTTCTCATCTTTAAATATGAAATGCATCCATGATTTTTAAAATATGCTACTTTATTGCCTGACAAAGACTGAGGTGAAAAATAGGACACAAGATACATAAATTAATGTTAAGAAAAAGCTTACTGGGGAAAATATTATTTCCTGACTGCTTTTCTTACTTAGAAGTTTAAAAATATGAAGAAGTCTTCCCCAGAAAGGACTGAGGAATTTTAGAAGAACTGATAGGCTATATTCACAAATCCTTGTATTGAAATGCTATTTTAATATATGTCATATGGAATTATAGAAAATCCTATTTCCTCCTATTTCAATATGATTTAACCTCAATGGTAGCCAAAATATTTATCCTACAACAAATTCTTTTAGAGACTAATTCCTATATTTCATAATAATGAGTTTTCTACAATTTTATTATAAACCTAGGGTCTATGAGACAAAGTTTAACTGTTTGAGAATACTGTATTTGGAATTTTGAGTTAAACATAGCGGGTTGAACATGTATTTGTCTCAGGTTCTCCTAAAACCCCATTAAAATGACAACAAAGATTTTTTTAAAGCATAAATCCATGAGAAGAAAAAGAATGGGAAAGAAAATGACAACAGCACAATTTTTGAGGTGGAAACAAGATGGATGAATTATAACCAATTTCGAAGCCAAAAGAAAATGAAAACCAGAGATACATCAACTCACAGCTCAAGAATTGGAAGTATATGGAACTTCTAAGTGGAACTGGCTAGTGGATACAGTATTGCAGAGTGCAGAGGTAGATAATACTAGCTCCGAAAATTTTCACTTGCCTTTAGGAGATGATTTAATAGTGAACCACTGGATGACTGGGGAAACTGAGGAGACAGACTGTATGTTACACTGATACCTAGACTGCTTGTAGACTGACTTGAAGTGCCACTGCCCACATGGGACTGTCCAGTTGATGCCCAGACTTTGGGACTGAATTAACACCCGGGAAGGGGGAGATAATCTCTGAGGGAGATGATCCAAGAAATAGTGTAGGTTGAGAGTGGGAAATCCCTAAAAGAGAAAGAGGTATACTATGAACATTTGAAAACGGAAATGCTTATTGCAGTGTTTGTGTGTGTGTGTGTGTGTGTGTGTTTGTGTGTGGTGGTGCGGGGGAAAGGAGAGACAAGGATTTGACAACAAAGAACATAATAAAGACTCATTGTGTGTCCATGAGGATCCCCCAGTAATGGGTTTAACATTTTGTGTTCCTCTTCGTTGCACTATGGAGTCAGTCATATTTACTTGTGGTAGCTTTCAGTTGCCTGCGATGCTTCAATAATTCTGATATACCTTTGTAGCCTGGTGTGGGTGATATTGCAGGGAATAAACATAAGACAGTAAAGGGAATGGTGCCTGCCCCATGTGGAATGCTCTAGAGGGGCGCCTGCTGGGAGAGAGCAGCATCGTGGTTCAGGAAGTGGCCCACAGCAGAGCGAGTGGTGACAGACAGGAGCACATGATTAGGAGAAGCAGCGGAGGGCAGGCAGTTCAGGAACAGGTGTGAGAAAAACTCTCTCAACCTCAAATATTCTGGAAGGAGGTGACTATGAGGGAATGGCTTCCCCAGAAAGCAGACACTGATATGGAGATAAGTGTGCAGAAAGCACAGCTCTCGGGACCAACCCCTTGTGGGGAAGAGAAGGCAGGATAGGGTGGAAGCAGAAGTCGGGCTTCAGAGAAACCACAATGCGGCCTTAGCTGACTGCACAGCAATCCCTGGAGCTGGGATGGCCCTTCCAAGTTGTCCTGAGCTGGGGTGAGGAAGCTGAGCCATTTTTATCCTTACTTCAAAGGCATGGAATTTGAGTAAAGAGGCTCTCTTTAACAGAGGACAATTCTTCCCATCAGCTGAGGAAATAAGTCCCTCTGTTCTGAACAGGGGATTTGGACAGCACAGTACAGTATCCATGATAGTAGAGAAGACTAGTATAAGCGAAAATGTTAAAATAGAACATACACTGGTTTATATCCAATTATCCAGTGATGCATATTTTATATGGCAGACGAAGAGAGTTCAAAAATAATTATATTAACATGAATAAGTAATAGTATGGTAAAGATTAGTAAAAAGATTGTGAAGATATGATTGAAAATTTCTTGGCATTTTATATTGTTCCTTATTCAAATTATGACCAAATAAAAATAATACATTCTCAGCCTACAAGGTAGTTCTTACCCAAACTTGGGAACAAATGTGCATTGATTTGGAGAGTTACATCTTCAACACGCAGTCTCTTTCTTTCTCTTTCTCTTTCTGTTTTCTGTCTCTCTCTACCTCCCTTACACACACACACACACACACACACACACTTAAGAAGACCTGGGTTTTCTTGGTTATTTGGATAAGTACTTTGGAACAGACAGCTGGTCACCTAAAAGACAAACTTGAGTCACAGTAGAAGGTTGCTGAACTACTTTGTAGGAAAAATAGGTTTGGTTAAATGTAGGTAGAGGTTTTGTTTTGTGGAGGGTGAAGAGTAAACAAGTCTAAGACCAAAAGTGAATTATTTGAGTAGTAAGAAGGGTTCTGAGAAGTAGTGGAGGGGTCGGGGGAAGAGAATGAAGATGTGACAGCTGGCAGTCTAAGAAAAACTGAGGGGGAAGAGCAAAGGAGGAGGAATTTTTTTTTTTTTTTTTGCGGTACACGGGCCTCTCCCTGATGTGGCCTCTCCGGTTGCGGAGCACAGGCTCCGGACGCACAGGCTCAGCGGCCATGGCTCACGGGCCCAGCTGCTCCACGGCACGTGGGATATTCCCGGGCCGGGGCACGAACCCGTGTCCCCTGCATCGGCAGGCAGACTCTCAACCACTGCGCCACCAGGGAAGCCTGAGGAGGAGATTTTTATTACATTTCATCCGTGCAGTGTCAACTTTCTTCTCTGTCAAGCCACAAAATCCGCAATAAATTTTTCATTATTTGCCAATATGTTCTAGAGTTGGATGTTTTCTGCTGTGTTTTGTTTTGACCTCAACGAAGTATGAGTAGTACTGTCTCCTAGGTGCCTTGAGGTTGAAATGCTCACTAGTGCTCACCAGTGGCCAGCCCTATCTGGCAATAAATGCTTTCACAGTGAAGATGATGGTTGAAAGTTGAAAGCTAAAAGTAGAGAAAAGATATATGTTCAATGTTATCATCAGACCAACTTCAATATGTCAAAGCACCTAAAATCAACTTGTTTACACCATCACCATCAGAAAAGACAACAGCATTGGAACTGGGAATTTGATCTCATGAGCCAATCCATTCTGATCTCTTTAAATACCACCTATATATGGATTATTGCAAATGTGTACCTCAGTCCAGATCTCCTCCCTCATTGCAGGCTTTGTAACTGTTACTCAACAAGTTCACTTAGATGTCCAAAACCAAGTGTCCCATCCCCCTCTGCAATCCAGCACCACTAAACAGTTTTTCCCATCTCGGTTAATAAGTCCCAAACTACCAATTACCGAAGCCAAAAACTTGGATTCATGTTTAATCACACTCTTTCTCTCATAAACTACATCCATTAACATACACCATACATCCATAAACATACACCATTCCTTCAAGCTGTCATTACCTCTCACCAGGATCATTTCAGTAGCCTCTTAATTAGTCTCCCTGCTTGCACTCTTGTCACACTACAACTTAGTTTCAAGATAGAAGCCAACAGAGAAGAAGACCTTCAAGATGGCAGAGGAGTAAGATGCGGAGATCACCTTCCTCCCCACAAATACATCAGAAATACATCTACATGTGGAACAACTCCTACAGAACACCTACTGAATGCTGGCAGGAGACCTCAGACCTCCCAAAAGGCAAGAAACTCCCCACGTACCTGGGTAGGGCAAAAGAAAAAACAGAGACAAAAGAATAGGGATGGGACCTGCACCTCTGGGAGGGAGCTGTGAAGGAGGAAAGGTTTCCACACACTAGGAAGCCCCTTCACTGGAGGAAACAGGGGGGTAGCAGGGGGTAAGCTTTGGAGCCACAGAGGAGAGCACAGCAACAGGGGTGCAGAGGGCAAAGCAGAGAGATTCCCGCACAGAGGATCAGTGCCGACCAGCACTCACCAGCCTCTGAGGCTTGTCTGCTCACCTACTGGGGAGGGTGGGAGCTGGGAGCTGAGGCTCAAGCTTCAGAGGTCAGATCCCAGGGAGAGGACTGGGGTTGGCTGTGTGAATACAGCCTAAAGGGGGCTCGTGTGCCACAGCTGGCGGGGAGGGAGTCCGGGAAAAAGTCTGGACCTGCCTAAGAGGCAAGAGACCATTGTTTCGGGGTGTGTGAGGAGAGGGTATTCAGAGCACTGCCTAAACGAGCTCCAGAGATGGGCATGAGCCACGGCTATCAGCATGGACACCAGAGATGGGCAAGAAACACTACAGCTGCTGCTGCAGCCACCAAGAAGCCTGTGTGCAAGCACAGGTCACTGTCCACACCTCCCGTCCAAGGAGCCTGTGCAGCCTGCCATTGCCAGGGTCCGATGAGTCAGGGACAACTTCCCCAGGAGAACACAGGGTGCGCCTCAGGCTGTTGCAATGTCATGCTGGCCTCTGTGGCCACAGGCTTACCCCACATTCTGTACCCCTCCCTCACCCTGGCCTGAGTGAGCCAGAGCCCATGAAGCAGCTGCTACTTTAGCCCCATCCTGTCTGAGCGAAGAAGAGTCGCTCTCAGGTGACCTAAACGCAGAGACAGGGTCAAATCCAAAGCTGAACCCCAGGAGCTGTGTGAACAAGAAAAGAAAGGGAAATTTCCCCCAGAAGCCTCAGGACAGGGGATTAAATCTCCACAATCAACTTGATGTACACTGCATCTCTGGAATACCTGAATAGACAACAAATCATCACAAAATTGAGACAGTGAGTTTTGGGAGCAACTGTAGACTTCGGGTTTGCTTTCTGCATCTAATTTGTTTTTGGTCTTATGTTTATCTTAGCTTAGTATCTAGAGTTTAGTATCATTGGTAGAGTTGTTTATTGATTTGCTTGCTCTTCCTTTTTTTTATATATAGATATATATATTTTTTTCCTTTTTCTCTTTTTGTGAGTGCCTATGTGTATGCTTCTTTGTGTGATTTTGTCTGTATAGCTTTGCTTTTACCATTTGTCCTAGGGTTCTGTCTGTCCATTTTGTTTGTTTGTTTGTTTTAGTATAGTTTTTAGTGCTTGTTATCGTTGGTGCGTTTGTTTTTTGGTTTGGCTGCTCTCTTCTGGCTTTATTTTTTTTTTACTTTTTAATAATTTTTTATTTTAATAACTTTATTTTATTATTATTTTCTTTATTTATTTCTCTTTCCCTTTCTTTCTTTCTTTCTTCCCTCCCTCCCTCCTTCCTTCCTTCCTTCCTTGCTTCCTTCCTTCCTTCTTTCCATTCTTTCTTTCTTTCTTTCGTTCTTCCTCCCTTTTCTTCTGAGCCATGCAGCTGACAGGGTCTTGGTGCTCCAGCCAGGGGTCAGGCCTGAGCCTGAGGTGGGAGACCAAGTTCAGGACATTGGTCCACAAGAGACTTCCCAGCTCCAGCTAATATCAAACAGTGAAAGCTCTCCCAGAGATCTCCATCTCAATGCTAAGACCCAGTTCCACTCAACGACCAGCGAGCTACAGAGCTGGACACCATATGCCAGACAACTAGCAAGACAGGAACACAACCCCACCCATTAGCAGACAGGCTGCCTAAAGTCATAATAAGGACACAGACACCCCAAAACACACCACCAGATGCGGTCCTGCCCACCAGAAACACAAGATCCAGCCTCATCCACCAGAACACCAGTCCCCTGCACCAGGAAGCCTACACAACCAACTGAACCAAACTTAGGCACTGGGGGCAGACACCAAAAACAACAGGAACTACAGACCTGCAGTCTGTGAAAAGGAGACCCTAAACACAGTAAGTTAAGCAAAACGAGAAAACCGAGAAACACACAGCAGATGAAGGAGCAAGGTAAAAACCCACCAGACCAAACAAATGAAGAAGAAATAGTCAGTCTACCTGAAAAAGAATTCAGAGTAATGGTAGTAAAGATGATCCAAAATCTGGGAAATAGAATGGAGAAAATACAAGAAACGTTTACCAAGGATGTAGAATAACTAAAGCACAAACAAACAATGAAGAACAACACAATAAATGAAATAAAAAATTCTCTAGAAGGAAACAAGAGCAGAATAACTGAGACAGAAGAACGGATAAGTGACCTGGAAGATAAAATAGTGGAAATAACTACCAGAGCAGAATAAAGAAAAAAGAATGAAAAGAATTAATGACAGTCTCAGAGACCTCTGGGACAACATTAAATGCACCAACATTCAAATTATAGGCGTCTGAGAAGGAGAAGAGAAAAAGAAAAGGACTGAGAAAATATATGAAGAGATTATAGTTGAAAACTTCCCTAATATGGGAAAGGAAATAGTCAATCAAGTCCAGGAAGTTCAGAGAGGCCCATACAGGATAAATCCAAGGAGAAACATGCCAAGACACATACTAATCAAACTATCAAAAATTAAATGCAAAGAAAAAATATTAAAAGCAGCAAGAGAAAAACAACAAATAGCATACAAGGGAATCCCCATAAGGTTAACAGCTGATTTTTCAGCAGAAACTCTGCAAGCCAGAAGGGAGTGGCAGGACATATATAAAGTAATGAAAGGGAAAAACCTACAACCAAGATTACTCTACCCCACAAGGATCTCATTCAGATTTGATGGAGAAATTAAAACTTTTACAGACAAGCAAAACCTAAGAAAATTCAGCACCACCAAACCAGCTTTACAACAAATGCTAAAGGAACTTCTCTAGGCAAGAAACACAAGGGAAGGAAAAGACCTACAATAACGAACCCAAAACAATTAAGAAAATGGGAATACGAACATACATATCGATAATTAACTTAAATGTAAATGGACTAAATGCTCCCACCAAAAGACACAGATTGGCTGAATGGATACAAAAACAAGACCCATATATTTACTGTCTACAAGAGGCCCACTTCAGACCTAGACACACATACAGACTGAAAGTTAGGGGATGGAAAAAGATATTTCATGCAAATGGAAACCAAAAGAAAGCTGGAGTAGCAATTCTCATATCAGACAAAATAGACTTTAAAATAAAGACTATTAGAAGAGACAAAGAAGGACACTACATAATGATCAAGGGATTGATCCAAGAAGAAGATATAACAATTGTAAATATTTATGCACCCAACATAGGAGCACCTCAATACATAAGGCAAATACTAACAGCCATAAAAGGGGAAATTGACAGTAACACAATCATAGCAGGGGACTTTAACACCCCACTTTCACCAATGGACAGATTATGCAAAATGAAAAGGAGAAGTAATAATTGACACTGCAGAAATACAAAGGAACATGGCAGAGTACTACAAGCAACTATATGCCAATAAAATGGACAACCTGGAAGATATGGAAAAATTCTTAGAAAAGCACAGCCTTCCAAGACTCAACCAGAAAGAAATAGAAAATATGAACAGACCAATCACAAGCACTGAAACTGAAACTGTGTTTAAAAATCTTCCAACAAACAAAAGCCCAGGACTAGATGGCTTCACAGGCGAATTCTATCAAACATTTAGAGAAGAGCTAACACCTATTCTTCTCAAACTCTTCCAAAATATACCAGAGGGCGTAACGCTCCCAAACTCATGCTACGAGGCCACCATCACCCTGATACCAAAACCAAAGGTGTCACAAAGAAAGAAAGCCATAAGCCAATATCAGTGGTGAACATAGATGCAAAATCCTCAAGAAAATACTAGCAAACAGTATCAAACAGCACATTAAAAGGATCATACACCATGATCAAGTGGGGTTTGTGCCAGGAATGCAAGGATTCTTCAATATATGCAAATCAATCAATGCGATACATCATTTAACAAACTGAAGGATAAAAACCATATGATCATCTCAATAGATGCAGAAAAAACCTTTGACAAAATTCAACACCCAATTATGATAAAAACGCTCCAGAAAGTAGGCATAGAGGGAAATTACCTCAACATAATGAAGGCCACATATGACAAACCCACAGCCAACATCATTCTCAATGGTGAAAAACTGAAACCATTTCCTCTAAGATCAGTAACAAGACAAGGTTGTCCACTCTCACCACTATTATTCAACATAGTTTTAGAAATTTTAGCCACAGCAATCAGAGAAGAAAAAGAAATAAAAGGAATCCAAATTGGAAAAGAAGTAAAGGTGTCACTGTTTGCAGATGACATGATACTTTATATAGAGAATCCTAAAGATGCTACCAGAAAACTACTAGAGCCAATCAATGAATTTGGTAAAGTAGCAAGATACAAAATAATACACAGAAATCTCTTGCATTTCTATACACTAATGATGAAAAATCTGAAAGAGAAATTAAGGAAACAGTCCCATTTACCATTGCAACAAAAAAGAATAAAATACCTAGGAATAAACCTACCTACAAAGACAGAAGACCTGTATGCAGAAAACTCTAAGACACTGATGAAAGAAATTAAAGGTGATACAAACAGATGGAGAGATATACCATGTTCTTGGATTGGAAGAATCAACATTGTGAAAATGACTGTACTACCCAAAGCAATCTACAGATTCAATGCAATCCCTATCAAACTACCAATGGCATTTTTCACAGAACTAGAACAAAAAAATGTCACAATTTGTATGGAAACACAAAAGACTCCAAGTAGCCAAAGCAATCTTGAGAAAGAAAAACGGAGCTGCCAGAATCAGGCTCCCAGACTTTAGATGATACTACAAAGCTGTAGTAATCAAGACAGTATGGTACTGGCACAAAAACAGAAATATAGACCAATGGAACAGGATAGAAATCCCAGAGATAAACCCATGCACATACGGTCACCTTATCTTTGATAAAGGAGGCAAGTATATACAATGGAGAAAAGACAGCCTCTTCAATAACTGGTGCTGCCAAAACTGGACAGCTACATGTAAAATAATGAAATTAGAACACACCATACACAAAAATAAACTGAAAATGGATTAAAGACCTAAATGTAAGGCCAGACACTATAAAACTCTTAGAGGAAAACACAGGAAGAACACTTCATGACATAAATCACAGCAAGATCCTTTTTGACCCACCTCCTAGAGAAATGGAAATAAAAACAAAAATAAACAAATGGGACCTAACAAAACTTAAAAGCTTTGGCACAGCAAAGGAAAACATAAACAAGACGAAAAGACACCCCTCAGAATGGGAAAAAATATTTGCTAACGAATCGACTGACAATGGATTCATCTCCAAAATTTACAAGCAGCTCATGCAGCTCAATATCAAGAAAACAAACAACCCAATCCAAAAATGGGCAGAAGACCTATATAGACATTTCTCCAAAGAAGATATACAGATTGCCAACAAACACATGAAAGGAAGGTCAACATCACTAATCATTAGAGAAATGATGGAGAACAGTATGGAGGTTCCTTAAAAAACTAAAAATAGAACTACCATATGACCCAGCAATCCCACTACTGGGCATATACCCTGAGAAAACCATAATTCAAAAAGAGTCGTACCACAATGTTCATTGCAGCTCTATTTACAATAGCCAGGACATAGAAGCAACCTAAGTGTCCATCGACAGGTGAATGGATAAAGAAGATGTGGCACATAAATACAATGGAATATTACTCAGTCTTAAAAAGAAATGAAACTGAGTTATTTGTGGTGAGGTGGATGGACCTAGAGTCTGTCATACAGAGTGAAGTAAGTCAGAAAGAGAAAAACAAATATCGTATGCTAACACATATATATGGAATCTAAAAAGAAAAAAAATATTAATTCTAAAGAACCTAGGGGCAGGACAGCAATAAAGATGCAGACATAGAGAATGGACTTGAGGACACGGGGAGGGGGAAGGGTAAGCTGGGATGAAGTAAGAGAGTAACATGGACATATATACACTACCAAATGTCAGATAGCTAGTGGGTAGCAGCCGCATAGCACTGGGAGATCAGCTAGGTGCTTTGTGACCACCTAGAGGGGTGGGATAGGGAGGGTGGGAGGGAAACGCAAGAGGGAGGAGATATGGGGATATATGTATATGTATAGCTGATTCACTTTGGGGATATATGTATATGTATAGCTGATTCACTTTGTTATAAAGCAGAAACTAACATACCATTGTAAAGCAATTATACTCCAATGAAGATGTTAAAAAAAAAAAAGAAAAAAGAAGAAGCCAACACAAACAAAAGCCAAAGTCTCAACAGTGGCCTGCAAGATCCCTGGATAATGATCTACTTCCCATTTTCTTCTTCTGACCTCATGTCTTATAGCTCTATGACTCCCTTGAGCATGCCTGGCACACCACTGCCCAGACCCTCTGCACTTGCTATTTCCTTTGTAGCAATGCTCTTCTCCCAAATATATGCACAACACAGCCCATCATGTGAGTTAGTATTTACTCATAAGTCATTTACTAAAATTGAACCCCCCTCACATTCTGTCATTCCTTATCCCCCTTCCATCCTTATATCTATGGTCCCTATCTATGTTTGATGACTGTACTTTTTACTTATTTGAGTACTATATGTCTTCCCCCCACTTCTACTTGATGCAAACTCCACATGGTTAGAGATTTTTGTCCTATTCAGTGTCCTATCCCTAACCACTTAGAACAGTACTTGGTAATAGTACGACTGAAATAAAATTGATTGAATTTAATAAGTAATTTTACACTATGAGTATTTGAGAATGTTAATGTCTGCATCTTGATCTTTATTTTGAGGATTTTATCAAGTCCCAATAGTATAGTGATCCTCTAACTGATGCTTCTAATTGTTTCTCTGAAAATAGAAGAGTTTCGTTTGTCTGTTTCACTTTCTAGTTGCTCAGGTTTGATGTTAAGTCAGGTTACCTGCTGAACATAATCATACTATGACTATATGCAGGAGGTAATCTAAGAGATGCTTGTGACCCAAACTGCAAATCTCAAACCCTCCCTAGCAATTCACTCCTTCTGTAAATACAGAATTACATGTAACATTTCTAACAGAATCGAATCATTTGAGGGATGTGGAATGGAAAACTGAGTAGATAGCTTGAGAGAAAAACACTGGAAGTCATAATTTGCCTTTCATAAATTCACACAAGTGAGAAATTCATCTAAAAATGGAAATTCTAAAACAACCAGAAAAAAATTACAAACCAAATCTTTTTTTTCTTTTTCTTCTTTTGTAAAAGTGGCTTCCATTTCCTGTGATTTTATCCCACAAAACTGACTATCTACCTTGGTAAATGCACTCCTGGGGCATATCTGACCTTTCATCCTCATCAATCAGCAGCACTTAGTGAGTACCCACTGTTGGTACCAGATACTATGGTGTGTTTAAAAAGAATTAGACAACACCCTCCTTAATTTTTCCAAATAGAATGAGCAGCATTGGAAAAGCAACAATACTTCTTTAATTCACACTCCACTAAAGCTGAATTTGTAATTAGTCAGAAGAAGGCCAGACTAATGTGTATAGTATCTCTAAAGAATGTATTTTTTTTTAAGTTTTTAATTAATTAATTAATTAATTAATTTTTGTCTGCACTGGGTCTTCGTTGCCATGCACGGGCTTTCTCTAGCTGTGGCGAGGGGGGGCTACTCTTCGTTGCAGTGCATGGGCTTCTCATTGCAGTGGCTTCTCTTGTTGAGGAGCACAGGCTCTAGGCACGCAGGCTTCAGTAGTTGTAGCTCGCGGGCTCTAGAGCACAGGCTCAGTAGTTGTGGTACAGGGGCTTAGTTGCTCCATGGCATGTGGGATATTCCGGGACCAGGGCTCGAACCCGTGTCCCCTGCATTGGCAGGTGGATTCTTAACCACTGCGCCACCAGGGAAGCCCTAAAGAATGTATTTTTTAAGTAAATGAATTTTCCACAAAATTTCATGAAAACTGTTTAAACTATATTCAAGTACCTTTAAGCATTTAAAAATGCTCATTTGCATGTGGATCATTATTATGCTATTTAGAAATAATTTTGATCTATTTACTACAAGCCAATCGGCAAAGGACATCTAAGCCAATTTTTCTCTTAGACCTAGTTATGGTACCTTCCTTAAAAGAGCAAAAAAACTGTAATTATTTGTAAATATTTTCTCCAGATTTCATAAATTTAGCTGAGGATTTTTCATATTAAATATAAGTGAGTGCTCTTTCTATACTTATAACAAGTTTTAAAACACCCTTATAACTAACTGAAGTTATATAGAAATACACACAAATGCTATATAGGTGGGGAAAAAAGAAAGGCAGGAAGGCTGAAAGAAAGAAGGAAGGGAGGAAGAAAGAAACAAAGAAAGAAAGAGAGTGTTAGACTTAAAGTCAATGACCACATACATTAACATTACATTTGATGTAACTGAAACCAAATATGTTATGACCACAGATTACTCAGCTGGACCATCAAAGCTCTCCATGAACTGGTCCTATCTCCTTCAATTCATCCTCCAAATAAAGGTGTTTTGTGCATTTAATGCTGGTCTGAAAATTTTCCCAAAGATGAGGACCGTGTAATCTACATATTTTGTATCCTCAGTCAGTATATAGACGGTACATAGGGTTTATTATCCAAGAAAAGCAGTGGACTAGGAGCCAGAAAGTTTAGTCCAAACCCTTCCATTTATCATTTTCAGTGGCAACGTAGCACAGGTGGTTAAGCACCACAGAGCCAGATATCCTGGCTTCAATGCTGGCTTCACCCCTTACTAGCTGAATATACCATGTCACAATCTCTCTGTTCCTTGGTTTCCTCAACAGTAAAATGGAAGGCATAGTAGTTGCATATACTTCATAAGTTGCTGCTGTCAAGATTAAATGAATTATTGCCTGTAAAGTGCTTAGTACTGTCCCTGGCACAAAGTAAGTGCTCCATAAATGTCAGCACTAATCATTACTGCTACTGTTATTATGACTGTAACTCATTCATTATCTTTATGTTTAGTTTCTTCATGAACTTAGTGACGATAACTTCCCTGTCACACGCCTACCTTTCAAGCCAAGCCAGCAATGTAGTCAAGGCTCATGGAGGAAAGCTGGGCCCAAGCTGTTAAATGGAGGATGAATAATCAACACTGAGATAAGTAAATCAAGAGGAAAAATCAGGATAATATAATTAAATGCTATTAAAGATATGTGAACCTGTATTCATTTCTTGGATAGGACAAGGATTGATGACTCCTCAAATAAGAGGATTACTCTACTATGGCTGTCACCTATAAAGTCAAGCCACTAGGATACCTCAGAAGATGGTTTTCTTTTCTTTTTCTTTTTTTTTTTTTGCGGTTCACGGGCCTCTCACTGTTGTGGCCTCTCCCGTTGTGGACCACAGGCTCCGGATGCGCAGGCTCAGCGGCCATGGCTCACGGGCCCAGCCGCTCCGCGGCATGTGGGATCTTCCCGAACCGGGGCACGAACCCGCGTCCCCTGAATCGACAGGCGGACTCTCAACCACTGCGCCACCAGGGAAGCCCGGTTTTATTTTTTTGAGTGATCCAACTTCAACTTGGTATTTGAGTTAACAGCTAATAATCCTTTTCTGAAGTGCTCTATTCAATATACATCTCTCACCTCTTAGAAGGAAGAATGTTAGTGGTGAGGAAAGCTGTCAAGTCTCTGATTACTGCCTACAAATGTTATCACTTGCTACTGTTCAACAATGTTCTGATGAAAATATTACTACTAATGGAACAACATGCATATGTTCTTAGCATAGAAATAGTATCGCTACATTCTGTTTGCTTACAAGTAAAGTAAATTAACATTGAACTGAGGTGAAAAGTAATTCCTTGAACAAAGTTCTCATGAAATTTTAACTCTGAATGCACACATCTCATAGATATTGCAAGAGACTTCAGGCTTGAGCACTTTCCTAAATAAAACCTCATCTCTCAGTAGATACTATTACAGAATGAAAGCAGTTAATGCCCGTTCCTGAAGACCAAGTTCATATTGTGGGGTATGCTACATTGTGTTTATTGTCATAAACTTTCCCAAAGGGGCTGACAAAGGACAAAAGATAGTGCCAGAAACTACCATCAAGTCAATCTACAAGCAAATTTCACACACACCAGCCATTTAGCCAGTCGTCTTTCTTGAATTCAAACTTATAAGAGCATTATAAAAGTATGTCCAATATCTTCAATGAAAATGACAGAACTGCAAATTTAAACGTAAAAGACTTTTAGGATACAGTGAGTTTAAAAAGTAAAGGGTAGGTAGGTGCAAGCATTTTACATGAAATAAGGAATAGCAAAGAAAGTTTGAAATTAAAACTACAGAAAATGTATAATATTTATCAGGAATCAAGCTTTTTCACATACCTGAATCAATCATTTCAACAGTGGGGCTCTATTAAGGAAATAATTTTGTGTGGACACGCTTTATTGGTAAAGATGTTCATCACAGCATTATTTTTAATTTAGAATTATTCTTAGTTTTAAAAGTTAAGAAAACAATGTCTCCATCAATGGCAGAGTGGATGTATGCAGTGAGGAGAGATTAAGTACACTACATACATCTATTCAATGGAGTTTTATATAATCATTAAAATTCTTTTTATGATATAATACCATGCAGCTATTTAAGGGGTAAAGAATAAACATGTAGATGATAGATAGTAAAATATTTTAAAATGTATTAAGTGCAAATGTAGGTTGCCCAACTGTATACAAAGTGTGATCCCAGGATTGCATATTTATGTACATATATTTTATCTGTATATATGCATCCTTTTTTGTTTAAATGCATGGGCAAAAGTCTGGAAGGATATACACTAAATTTCACTGCATTTATTTCTGTGGGGTGGAATTACTTTTGCTCTATACATTTATGCATTATCTGAAATTTCTATAACTAGCATGAATTATTCATATAATGAGAATAGGAAACAAAGAAATATCCATTTTTGCTTTAAAAATTATGTTTGCTAGGTATTTCAAATAACTAAGGAAAACCCTTATATTATAATATTAAATGCAAAAACAGGATATGAAATTGTATGTATAGTAAAGTCTCAAATATGTAACAAAAAAATGCAAGAAATATGCCAAAATGAGTAGTAGGATTTTAAGTGACTTTCTTTCCTACTCACTTATGCCTTTTCATACTTTACAAAATTTCAACAATGATCACTTATTAATTTAAAAATAAGAAATAGATAAACATGAAGTTTTACATATTTATGTCCACTTCCAAGTAAAAATACTAGGAACTAACGTTCGCCATTGAGAAGTTCCTACTGGAATCTGCTTTGATGTGTACAGTGTTTGTGACAGGCATCTCCTGCCAAGTGTTCATTTATTCCTTTTTAGAAACTATCTTGAAATTTTTTGTAGACTAGAGCTCCCAAATTTTTCGCTACTGGGGCTACAGTATATCTAACCCAATCAAGTATGAACAAATCAGTGGCTAAGGTAACTAAGTTTTTAATGAAAGACTAACCAGTTACATACCATTTCCTTGAGCCTTTGTCAAATAGATACAAAATATAGATAACAGTGCTTTAAATTCAGAGGTTAAAAAAGAGGGTGCTACTTTGTTTTGTTTTTGTTTTTTTTTGTTTAGAGGTTAAAAAAGAGGGTGCTACTTTGTTTTGTTTTTGTTTTTTTCGTCAGTACGCAGGCCTCTCACTGTTGTGGCCTCTCCCGTTGCCGGAGCACAGGCTCAGGACGCGCAGGCTCAGCGGCTATGGCTCACGGGCCCAGCCGCTCCGCGGCACGTGGGATCCTCCCGGACCGGGGCACGAACCCGTGTCCCCTGCATCTGCTACTTTGACTTAGAAAATTAAATAAGCTGGGGGTGAAAGAGTGTGGGGAGGGGAAAACTTGCGTAGAATTTAACTGAGGCTTTAAAGGATGGGCAACATTTGATTAAAAGCAAGGGAAGTATTTCATATACAGCAGTCATCATTTACATATAACTGGGTTGGAAATTAACAACTTATTATGCAGATGTGCAAAGAAAATAGTTCCTTTGTGTTTTATAATGCTCATGAATATTTATGTTGAGTCCAATACTGCAGAGAGTTGGTGGGGAGAGAGTGCTGTTGGTGAGAGATGCAAACTTACCAAATGCTGGGCTCTGGGTCTCTTAAACTCTTATTAATTGCTCAGTATTTTAAGATTAATGCTCAGCCTTTCAGATTTCCTTCTGGAGGCAATGGAGAAATAAGTTATTCTATGTAAAAAGAATAGTTGGTGTAGTCATGAGGTTGTAAAAATTCCTGATTGTATTTCCTTCTCCATAGACCCACCAAGGTAAAATGGAGACATGCCTTATCCTTTAAATAATGGACGGGTTGAATTTAGCCATGCTATCTTTACCAAGAACAGATGTTAGTTGGGGGATAGTATAGTCTAAATCTCAGTCTAAAGACTGTGAATAGAAATGTTTTCTCAATTAGCAAGATGCCTCCCCCTTCCCAGATTGTGAAATGTCACATTTGGTTTCTTCCATCTGAGAGACCCTACAGAGAAATAATCTCTTCTAAGGAGTTACAAGGCACTTTAAATGCTGTTACCTTGTTTCTCTAAGAAAGAGCCCAGATTCTAGAACTTTCTTTAGGCTTCATAGTTTGGAAGTATGAGAAATCAGAGAGACAGGGATGCCAATAATTTTTTTAAGCATACTATTCTTCCCATTCAGCTTTCCAACTGTGCTGCCCCCCTGTACTGCTGACTAAAGGAACTAATTGCCCACCCCTCACTTGATGGCTCTCAGTTGTGTGTCTTCTCACTTAGGCGACATCTCCCCAGGACTCTGCCACAAATCCTGAGGAAGCTAGGAGCTGAGGAGAGAAGATCTAAGCTGAAAGACCAGCTAGCTATATGTTATGCCTTGTGATTCATTCAAAGTTGCCTTTCCCTTCTGACTTTTGTCCACTGTCGGGGGCCAAGTCTGTGAACCTCAGCTCCCCTGCCACTCAGGCTGCACTCATTCTCCATCAAGCATACTGCCAGGGAAGTTTAAGCATTAGCTTTTGTGACCCGTCTGGGGAGACCAGCCATCACCTCCAACAATTCTAGTCATTGACTTTCCCATGAAGGACAGGATATGTTTGATTTCTCCATAGCCTAGCTTAGGCCTCTCTGAGTCACCTGCCACTAATAAAATATGTCTTGAGCCCTCACCACCTGCCAGGCCCTGAGCTTCAGCTCAAGTTGGAATAAAAAGATGGAAAAGGCATGTCTCTACACAAAAACACATCAGAGGCTAAGGAGGAATTAAAGGCAGAGGTGGAAAAAAATCCATCTTGAGACTGGACTGTCTAGAGGGTCTGGGAAGAGGGTGGGTGCCGGAGGTGTCTGGAAGATAAACTGGGGCTAGATTACAGAGGATCTTTAATTCCGAGTGAAAATGATGAAATGCAACAAATCTTATTTCTTAAGCAGTGGTATTTCTGTGATTTATGTCAACAGTTTATTTCTGAATCTTAAAAGAAGTTATTTTGGTCACTTTAAATATACCACAAGCACATTTTTAAACTCTTAGATTTTGTTAACACCTGCAGCTTTGTCATTGCACAAAATAAGTCACATTAAACGCTAAGTGGAAAAGCTTAAATTAAGTCTTTCAAGAATAGCCTCATCTGGAAACCAGTGCTTATGGTGAGGTTCTCGAGCACTTCTGCTCTAATACCATGCTAATCATCCTTAACTTTGACTCTGGATAGAGCCTTAAAGACATGTAAAGAAAGGAAGCAAATTTGCTTGCTGGTCAGTCATCAAAATCATTAATGACTGTCTATTAACACATGGCGCTATACTAAGTGCTTTTTCGGAGGCAGTTAGAAACATGATTCTCCCCTTTTTCATACTTATAGCCCTAAAATAAATTTAATTCTAAAAAATCTAATGCCTTAAATCAAAATTCAAATTGATTTTTCACCTATCATCATAAATCTGGTACATGATCTTCATTGAGCGCCTACTCTATTATTTACTGAGCACCAACTATGTGCTTGGCCTTTACATATATTACCTAATTTAATCTTTACAACACCTTACGCGATAGACTTTACTATCCTCATTTCAAAACAAGTAACCTGACCCTCAGCAAGGATAAGTAACAGGGCTTAGTTACAAAGCTAAAAAGGACCCAACACAGTTTTGCCCAATTGCCAAACCTGTGCTTTCTCTCCATTACATGTTACCTGAGCATCAAACTAAGAAAATACAAAGTATAGAGGACTACAGTGAAGATATATACCAGGCATGGGGGGGTCATAAATGTGGCACGTCTAGTTCTGCCTAACGGAGCCAATTAGCAAAGAAATCTTCCCAGGAGAGGCAGAGACCTGGTCCAGATTTAAAGGGTAAGTACTTTACTAGACAGAGGGGTCAGCAGGTTCAAAGGCAAATATGAGAGGAAAAAGCATGTTGGTTTCAGAAACCTTCCTCTGATAAGTGAGTCAATAATGTTAGAATACAGAGTGAGCACGGAGGAATGACAGAAGGTGGATTAGGCAGGGAAAAAAACACAAAAAGCTTCCTAGTTTTGCTTGATATGAAGGTCTTGTTTCCAGAAAATATAAGTTTCATTTAAGGGAATTCTATGGTTATAACTGAGGTCCTAAGCTGAAGTTGCCAAATGAAAACTGTGGCACCCAGGCAAAAATGGTATGTTCATTCATCAACCATTTATTGAGTATTGTAATCCACCAGAAACTGTGCTTGGCACTAGGGATACAAAAGTGGGTAAGATACTCTCCTATTTGGGATTCTCTACTGTAATTGATATTGAGGTGGACTCTCCATCATCCATCCCAGCACTCCCGCTTGGTGTAATAGCGATGTAACTTTAAGGACTGGCCCCAGTAACTAGGCTGTAAAGATTTTTCAAGTCAAATATAATAATTCTATCTCCCTCTCAACTGATAGGTTCAGGAAACCAGATTTAAGCCGATCAGGATTTTAAAATGTCCTTCAGATTACTCTTGTCCATAGGTGGACTCATAATCCAATCCAGTCTCTTAAAAAGAGACTGATAGATGCATTGATTAATATTCCACTTTATTCCAGAAAGAATTTGAGGCAGCCTGCGAATATGCACACAAAATAGCAGAATAAAGATTAAACAGATGAAGAATTGAGAATAAGGGGAATAAAAGAATAATGGACAGCTACTAAAAGAAACAGATTTGATCCTTAACGTTCCTAGGAGAAAAAGCAAAGAAGAAAACATGAATAGTTATAAGAATTGCCAGTTCCATGAAAGAAAACAGTAACAACAATAATAATAACAGCTTACACTTTTTAAGTACTTACGTTCCAGGCACTGCTCTAAGCACTTACAATATATTAATTCATTTAATCTATAGAACAACTCTATAAAGTGGGTAAAATTTTTATCCCCACCTTTGAAATGAGAGAAAGTGAGGACCAAAGAAGTTAAATACATTATCAAAGGCTTAACTCTAATAAGTGACAGAGGTAAGAAAAAGTCAAAAACAAATGGAGGGCTCAGAGGAAGCACTGTATTTTATTTTATTTTATTTTTTTGCGGTACGCGGGCCTCTCACTGTTGTGGCCTCTCCCGTTGCAGAGCACAGGCTCCGGACGCGCAGGCTCAGCGGCCATGGCGGCATGTGGGATCTTCCCTGACCGGGGCACGAACCCGCGTCCTCTGCATCAGCAGGCGGACTCTCAACCACTTCGCCACCAGGGAAGCCCAAGCACTGTATTTTTAATGCATTGTCAGAGAGAAATCTGTCTCATGGGTCCTTATAAAGGTAGATTTTTGAATTATAATAGTTAATATAATAACAATTATTTTGGTGGTGAAATAATGCAGAAAATTCCTTAGCAGACAAATAAGGTTTTTAAAAATATAGGGAAAAGTCCTTGAAGATTAAGATTTAGAAGTAAAATATGGATACTCTGAAAGATCTTTGTATTCCCTCTCAGTGGTTATGATCCTTTTCTCTGCCAGATGAGTAAGGTTTCAAGTTTCAAAAATATAGGCTTAAGCTGATTGCAAAATGAATCTTTAATTGGGGTCTGGAAAACCTACTCTCCTAGCAACTATCTTTCAAAAAAAATGTAATTCTAATTTGCTATTTGAGGTTTCCAGTAGAATGACTGTTTTGAGCAATAGTAATTTCTGTATTCTTTCTTATAATAAAAGGAAAAAACACCTTTAAAGCCTCAGATATTTTCACAACACAATCATCTTACATGTATTTCCCTTATCATCAACTTTTTGGATTGTTTTCCACCTGGACAATGATTCTGATATTAAAATCATGGATAAATCTCCGGTGATTTATTAGCAAGCATGTGGCCCAGACAGACATGGCCTTTTGGTAGTAACCCCTCTCTACACCTGAGTCACTTGGTTCCCCCCAGGCTGTCCTCTTCTCCTTTACATTAAAAGCCATTATCGAGAAAGGATCTGAGCAACCCGCTTCCACTGAGGCTAAATACAGGTAAGGCTTAATACACATCTACTTTACTTACATTTTAATCCAGCAAAGAACCTGAAGGATCCAGTCACTGAATGTAGGAATTATCTGAAGCTAGGGAGATCCAGCCTCTTAAAGAATACTACAAGCTGAGAGAGGGGAATAAGGAAGCTCTCTTATTTTTGCGAAAGAATTTCAAAGTTACAAAAAAGAGAAAGTCAAACTTGCTTTTCAAGACCAGTGCAACTCAACGTCTTATCCACAGATCAGTACAGTTCTATGAACTCTTTGCTTTCAGTTTATGACAAGTATAGACTCTGAGAATGAAAATTTGAGAGAACTAATTTTAGAGCAGTTTGACAGAATTATTTTATGTCTATTGCAACATAGTTTTAAAAATTGGATTTGTACTTTTTGTCTTTTTAACATATTGTTTTTCTAGTAATTCATTTTCATTGTATTTTACAAAAGAATTGGTCTGCAGTGGATTGGATATTAGTTTGAGAATCACTATACTATAATATAAATAATTTTGTATTAATGGTATATTCTGTCATATTTTGTTCTAACACAAACAAATGGTACCAGGTGACAGAGGTTTTAAAATATTTTATGGAAGAAGTCTTTTATCCATTGATTTAACTCTTGTATGTGTGAATTAGGAAAAGATTTCCACTATTTGTGTAACCAAATGTATATCCAGGAATCAATATCTGAGAAACACTCTAATTAGGTACTAAAATACTAGACAGAGGATAAAGCAATTTTCCAGAAGTTATTAGAGAGTAACCAAGGAAGAGGTCTCTAGGTACAGGGGCTCTTACATTTTTGGCAAATGGCTGATAATGGAGGAAAGATTAATAGAATCATAAAAAAGTTAGAAATCATAGAATCCTATTTCTTGTCGATAAATGAGCTCAGAATAAGGAAGAGATTGTTGGAACTAAAAAGATGAACTGGTGGGTGAGAACTGCAGTTCCCATTATATACACAGTTTACATGTATAAATATATCCTTGTTGCTATTTTATAATATCCAGAATCACATAATATTAGAGCAAAAAGAAGCTACCACTATCATATAATACAGCTTCGAATTTACATCTAAGACAACCAAAGACTTAAGAGGTTAAGTGAACATGCCTGAAATTGCCCAGTACTTAAAGAAGGAAGATCAGGAAGAATAGAATTCAAGTATTCTGCCTCCCATTTCAGTAATTTCATGTGGTACCATGTTGGGAGAGACTTTTAAGTAAGCTACCATATTAATTCCTTAGGAAAAGTCTTCTACTTGGAACCTAAAGTAGTATATTTCACAAGAATGAAGCTTTGTTTTTCTTATGTAAATCAATGAAAATATAAGATTTATTTAACAAACTAAATGATTAACCATAATGGTAGGACCAGAGGAATTTTGCCAAGTAGAGACAATGTATCTGGGTGAATGATACAATTTATAAAAATTAGAGAAATTCAGGGTTAGAATAAACCTTAACTAATCTCTATACACTGACTGGAACAACCTAGCCTACCCACAGGAAGAATGGCAATCAATCCAAACCCAAAATTTCTATGTCTTTCGACTTGTAAACTGTGCTGACTTATAAAAACAGATATTACTTCCTTAGTACTTCTATAATCCAGGTACCAAGCTACCGCTTTATTTAAATGCCTCATAATAAACACTGTGAAGAAGGTATTATTATTAATCTCATTTTAGAGATGGCATAATTGAAGAGAAGTCAAGTAAGTTGTACATGTAAACATTGCTCATATGAGATCAGACTTCGATATGCTTATATACCCCTCATTCATATCTATTATACCATATTGTGGTCTAGTAAGTCGTCGAGGTGACATCATAGGCAGCCATAAGGGCCCTGGAGTCAGACAAGCCTGGGTTCGAATCCAGCCTTTACTGCATACTAACTGTGTGACTTTGGGAAAGTTACTTAACCTCCCCATGCTTGCCATTTCTTTCCTATAAAATGGAAGTGGGGCTATGGTGAAGAATTCTAAGTATTCAGCTTATAGTAAGTACTCAATAAATGCTAGCTACTATTACCAAGGGCCGAGGAGTCAACTCAAGCTAAAGTAGGCCTCTTGGTTATCCTGGGCACAGCAAAATCAACTTACTAACTCTACTATCCCTAATCTCCCTGTCTATAAGCCCTCTATCTGGTGGGAGGAAGGCAATCCAGCTTCTGTAGTATTTCTCAAAGAAGTCGTATATTTCTCCTGCTGAGGTAAACAGGCTCAGACATCTTCCCATGCCAGAACTTGCTTGGAGCTATCAGCCTTCCAGGGGTTATTAGTATAACTTTTTAAACAGAAAAAGGGAAATATTTGAAGATGGTAATGAAATTGTAAAATTGTAAACCAAATCAATAGTCACTATAAGAAACTCTGAATATCATACTTCTAAAAAAGAAATGTATTGTTTAAAGCAGTGGTTCTCAAAAGTAGCTGGACATTAGTCTGAAAAGATCTCAGAGTTTGGGTTAAAGTCAAGGTGACACAGAATTACATCAGGATCTCTGGGGATGGAACTGAGTTATCAGGTTTTTTGCGGGGGGCGGTAATCTCCCCAGAGGATTCTAATGTGCAACCAAGGTTGAGAATCTCTGATTTACTGCTACCAAGTAAAAAATATTTCCTAAGGTTGAGTCTGGAAATCTGTATTTTCAGAAAACAACCCAGATAATGCTGATGATTGACCATATTGGGAATCACTGGCTTAGGACACGTTAACGTCCCAATAAAATAGCTGAGAGCCTTTATTTATAGTTACACAGTCTAAAGAAACATTGCCAGTGGAGCTTTCAGACAAAAAATAGTTGGTAGTAGTTTGGATTCCAGATCACAAAATTGGAAACAGATTCTTAAGATCTCATTATTTACTAACCAATAGACAACATAGGTTAGTAAATAATATTTAAAGTTGGAGGTTTAGGGTGAAATTTAAATGTCTATTTCCTGCTTCCATTATACTTAAACCATAACCTTTAACACTGAGCCAACATAATTTGTCTTTTCCTACCAGGAATTATTTCCATAGGCAAACTGTATGAAACTCAGCCGTTTTAATACAGAAGAGACAGCACAAAAATCACTGCTATGTAGCAACCAAGCAAAAACAGTGCTGATTTATGAAACTTCACAGACTCAGAAATAGAAACAAAGCACTAAATATTCATGAAATCCCATACAGTGCCTGCACATAAGTTACATCTCAGTGATCTGTAACTTAGTTATAGGCAAAAAATAATAATCTGAGCACATTCAAACATATGGAACCTTTCAAGTGTTAAGTTTCACTAAATTTTGGTCTTATTTTATTTTGAGTCATAAATAAACTATGAACATGCTGTAAATGGTTGGCCATAATCTAAACCTCCCAAAGAAAAGTAAACAAAGATTTCATCAGAAAAACAAGAGAGCAACTATGGAAAGAAGGATTTAATGAAAATCTTCTCTGATTGCAGTGTTTTTAGAAAGTGGTAGAAGCTCTTTAAAGACACAAAGACACAACTGAAAGAAGCAAGTAAAATTCTGTCATTCAACAAGGCAACATCATAAACCTATCATGCAAACATAATTAAAGTAAGAAAACAATCTGTGTCATGTACTCTTTGAATTAATCATAAATTCAAGATATAATCTGATAGTTAATACAATAATCAAGGAAATCTTAAATTTCAATGAGTTACCTTGCCAATTTTGGTTCCAGTTTCATAATGTAATTATCCCAATTTTATTTAACTATACCAATGACAGATGCAAACTTCAAATACAAACAGTATGCCTATATTCCATGTTTAAAGTGGAAAAATCAAAAGCATACCACTGGTAAAATCTAACAATTCAACCCAAAATCTGTTTGTTTATTTATTTCAGATATATTATCTTTTTTAAAGAAATATAATTTAATTAATTGCTAAAAATTCATTCTTTTTATCCACTTTGCACCCTGTGTTTTTCTTCTTCAGTGTGTGATAAACCATAATTAACCCCAAGTAGCTCTGGAACATAGTGCTGTTCTTTAACAACTGTTAACAAACAAACAAAAACTTCTTTAATTAGAAAAAATTTACAATCAAGATATACACTTCTGTGTGTGCGTGTGAAGGGAGGCTGTTTGTTTTCAAATGGGCTTAGTTTACCTGTGATACAAATAAATGCTCAGAGATAATGTACCACCTCCACTGAAATGCTTTTGTTCTTAAAAAAGCAAGTGGGATACTGCGATGCATAAATAGTAGTTAAGCATTAGGAATGTGAGGTGACACATCCAGAATAAAACTATAAATAAATAAAACATGGGTCAGACCCACGTGAGCACAAATTGTTTAGATTCAGAGATTCAAGAAAGAGATGTACAGAGCAGTAAAAAGGATCAAAGGATTTAAAAACAAAACCTATAATAAAAGCCTTGACAAAATGAGATTATTCAGCAAAGGAGTTCTTTAATAATGGTTCTCAAATATGTGAAGAGGACGGCATCAGCTGCTCTCCATCTTTATTGAGGAATGAATAAGTAAGAATAAGATTAATTCTCAGGAGAGCAGACTTAAGTGAGATATAAGAGAATATCTCAAATCAGTTATAGTTTTAAAAAGAGCAAATCATTCAAAGGATCTGTGGGATTTCCTTCCCTGGAGATATGTATAAGTAAGGTATATATTCTTGTTCAAAATGTTTCAGTGATGTCTTGCTGGGAGGAATAGTCTACTATCACTGAAACTCAGGATAGGAAGATCACGTTTCCCAATCACCATTTATTGCTTTAAAATATTCTAAAAATGGAGACTTACTATATAGTTATAAGAATTAAACATTGAAATATTTAAAAGATTTTATGATCTATAGTTAAAATATGCTTAATCCCTGTTAGATAAACTACGGAAAATGAGAAACCATCCTCTTTTAGTTAGCCAATAATTTTCTACATGGCCTTATGACTAAACTTTTTTTAAAGAGACCTTACTCTATCCTTCTATCTGGAGAAAACTTGCTATCATCAGGATGCATTAAGCTGTCAGTGTCTTCCCAACTCTCACCTGACAGAGGAGTACTTGGGTAAAGGCTCACTCTAGTTTAAGAAGTCAGATGGAACCAAGCTCTCTATGTAACGAACAGGCATACCTTCAGCATGTGACCCTCTCATTACAGCTCTCTCTAATTCCATGGGAGAGAGAATAATTTGCTGGCTCTACTACACTGTTATCACCCCTCCAGGAGGAAGATATATGGCAAGTGAAAGAAGAACCTGGAGCAGGTCTCCAGTAGACCAATCCTGCTATCACTTTTCAAAATTTTCACTGCTTGTCTGTATTCTGTACACCTAAATAGCTAACATTTATAAAGTGTATATTTACATGTGACATACATATAACATATAAAGTACTGTTACTGATGGTTCATATTTGTTCTACTTATTTAATCCTCACAATCCTGAAAGGTTGGTACTATTATTGTCATCCTTTTAACAGATGAGGAAACCTTGGCAAAGACAAGAAGTAATTTGTCCAAAGCCACTGAGATATTAAGCTGTTGAGCCAGGATTCAAACGCAAACAGTTTGGCACCAGAGTCTGTGCAAATCCATAACATCAAACATCCATCCCCTCTGCTGCTGGATTAAACATACAGAAAATAAGAAATCAGCTATTTCTATTCTACTCCTTATACTGGGAAACATCATTAGTCACTAATTTTCTAGGCACCAAACTCAGCACAGAACTCTCCAAAGTTAGTGAAAATAAAATATTGCTTTAAATTATTTATACATAATTTTCAAAAAATAAAATAATATCTCATTGTCATAAATTCATTTATCCACTGGCAAAACCTCTTTCCTTATGTCTACAAAAGGAAGGAAACAGAATGACACTAATAAGCTGTTTCTTGTTTTTCACTGTAGTGTATTTGAAAAGAGAGCTCATGAATTGAATTGATAAGAAGTAAATTAACTATAAGGATATGAAGCAGAATGTATTTACACAAAAAGTAACTGTTGGTGAAGTAAACTGCTAAAGTCAACAACAATCACAAGTAATATTTTTAAAGACAAATTACTAGAAGGTAGTACACAGAATATACGTTCATTTTATATATAGTCTCTCTTATCATTGACCTTACGTTTATCATAAATATAAGAATAACCTTGATTTCAAAGGTCCTAGCAGACATGGGAAAACCAGGTTGGAACCGTAAATACCATGGTGCAAGCACACTCTAGCTAATTCAAAAAATGAGCCCCGTCTCTGAATGTCCCAGTGAGCTATTTCTGACAATTTCTCAGATTTCCAGTTTCTGTTTCTGCTAAATAGCCTGCAGACCTGTCCAGTCCAGTCTCTTTATCAGCCACCATGGCACAATCTCTGCTACCACTAGCCTTCCTAACATGGCTTCTCCACAGGGACAAGTGTTCTCTGCCTGTTCCAACTGCTGCTCGCTGCCTGCACCATTCTGCCCTCAGGGAGGGAATATGAGCAAAGGCTCATCCCATATTCTGGATACAAGAGCTAAGACTAGCTCTAATTATCTTAGGTTTCAGTTTTATAGACTTCATGGGTCAAGGGTAATGCAAGTTAAGGCCCAGGGCCTGCCCAAGGTGAGGAGTCTCATAGGAGACTTTCTACGCATTAAACTGGGACCCCAAAGCTCTCTATCTTCAGAATAATGGTGAATCAGAAGTAAACCTGCCTCCATGGTCTATAGGAGGGTGGGATGGTTTGTTGGTGAGCACAGCAGACAGCAGAGAAAAACAGTGTAAGAAACGGGGGTAAAAGGGTTGGAAGGTGTGGACTCCTGAGAAGTTGTGACCGTAGGCTACCCTTACATAGTTCTGCAGCCTGAGGTTATATCACGTTGACAGTCCAGGGAAACTTAACGTAGTCGCAGACTAATAGCAACTCCATATAGGAGTCAGAAGCAAATTCTCTCTGGAAGAAAAACTTTCATTCTAGACTTCAAAGAATTTCCTCAAATAAGATTTCATATGCTATAATGGTACATATGCCATAATGGTACATAGCTAAGCATAAACAAGCACAAAAGAAAAAAGCCAGCATGAGCAAGAGAAATAGACAGCAGATACAGATTCCAAAAACTTCAGACATTGAAATTACCAAATGCATCTTATAAAACAGCCATTATACTACGTTTTTAAAAATAGTTTGAAATAAGAACAAGTTTGAAGATGCGTTCAGAGAGCAATGAACTCTAAAAACTGCCCCAGTAGAACTTTAAAAGGACTAAACAAAATGTCTTCAAATGAAAAATGCAATAATGAAAATTAAAAACTGTAGTTACACACACCTATTAGAATGGCCAAAATCCAGAACACTGACAACACCAAATGCTGGTGAGAATGTGGAGCAACAGGAACTTTCATACATTGCTGATGGGAATACAAAATGGTACAGCCACTCTGGAAAACAGTTTGGCGATTTTCTTACAAAACTAAATATACTCTTACTATACGATCCAGAAATCACACTCCTTGATATTTACCCAAAGGAGCTGAAAATTTATGCCCACACAAAAACCTCCACACGGATGTTTATAGCAGTCTTATTCATAATTGCCAAAACTTAGAAGCAACCAAGATATCCTTCAGTAGGTGAATAGATACATAAACTGTAGTACATCCAGACAATGGAATACTATTCAGTGCTAAAAATAAGTGAGCTATCAAGCCATGAAAAGACATGAAGGAAACTTAAATGCATATTACTAAGTGAAAGAAGTCAATCTGAAAAGGCTACATATTGTATGATTCCAAAAATATGACATTCTGGAAAAGGCAAACTATGGAGCCAATAAAAAATCAGTGGTTGCCAGAGGTGAGGGAGGGGAGGAGAGATGAGTAGGCAGAGCACAGAAGACTTTTATGGTAGTGAAAATATTCTGTATGATACTATAATGATGGATGTATATCGTTATACATTTGTCCAAACCTATGGAATGTAGAACAGTATGAATGAACCCTAAGGTAAGCCATGAACTTTGGGTAATTATGATGTGTCAAGGTAGGTTCATCCTTGGTAAAAAGAAAAATGTACCATTCTGGTGAGCGATGTGGATAATAAGGGAGGCTATACCTGTGTGGGGCAGGGGGGTACATGGGAAATCTCTGTACCTTCCTCTCAATTTGTTGTAAAGTTGAACTGCTCTAAAAAAAAATAAAGTTGTTTTAAAAACCCTCAATAGGGACTTCCCTGATGGCGCAGTGGTTAAGAATCTGTCTGCCAATGCAGGGGACACGGGTTTGATCCCTGGTCTGAGAAGATCCCACATGCTGTGGAGCATCTAAGCCTGTGTGCCACAACTACTGAGCTTGTGCTCTAGAGCCCGTGAGCCACATCTACTGAGCCCACGTGCCACAACTACTGAAGCCTGTGTGCCTAGAGCCTGTGCTCCACAACAAAGAGAAGCCACCACAATGAGAAGCCTGCACACCGCAATGAGTAGCCCCTGCTCACTATAACTAGAGAATGCTCGCGTGCAGAAACGAAGACCCAATGCAGCCAAAAAACCAAAAATCCAAAAAGGCAGTGGGGAGTTGTCTCCATTAGTCTTTAAATAAATAAATAAATAAATAACCCTCAATAAACTGGTCTTATAGCATAATAGACACATATGAAAAGAGAACAAGTAAGCTAGAAGATAGGTGCGAAGAAGAGAGGCAGAATACAACACACACACACACACAAAATTTTTAAAGGAAACCGAAAGTGTGTATGTATACAGCACTTAATCACTCAAGAGTACATATTCTTCCTAGCACACATGGACTACTTATGAAAAGTGACGATAAAAAAAGTTTCAGCAAATTTCAAAGGGCTTAAATCACACAAAGTATGTTTTCTGTCTTCAGTACAATTAAACTAGAAACTAAAAGCAACACCAAGATATCTAGATGTTCCCTATACATCTGTCACTTAAGAAATAAACTAAATGGTCCCTGAAACAAAGAAATCATCATCAAAACTGGAAAACAGTTTTACCTGAATGCCAACAGAAATACTATAAAAATATTACATATAAATCTTAAGTTAAAACAGTACTTAGAAGAAAAATGTATACCTTTGAATATTAATAAATAATAAGCTAAGCATATATCTCAAGAATTTTAAAAAAGAACAGCAAAATAAACACAAAGAAAGGATGAAAGGACATAATTAAAAATAATCTTAAAGTCAACAAAGTTTGAAATAAGCAGCCAGTGAGGGTGCATCAACAATTTCAACCATTAGTTTTTTTGGAAAAGACTGATAAAATGAATAGGCTTCTGGTGAAACTGATCAAAAAAAAAAAAATAGTTCCAAAAATTTAACCCAGAAATGACGAAGGGAATCATATTAAAGATGCTGCAGATACAAAAAACATAATAAAAGGATATTGTGGCAAGCACTGTCAGTAAAATTTGAAAATTTAGATAAAGTAGGAAATTTTGTAGAAAAATAAAACAACAAAACTGACAAAAAAATGGAAATCTGAATATAACCAATAATCTATAACCTAAATGTAACTGATAACCATTAGCAAAATCGAGTAAGTAGTCAAATATCTTCTGGTCCAGTTCCACTTAATGTCATAATTTCTACACTTCCATAGGATAGAAAAAGATGAAATGCTCTCCAACTCATACATAGCTAGTATAATCTTGTTTTCTTAACCTAATAAGTCCAGACAAAGGATTATGGGCCAAATTCTCTCATAAAGATACATGAAAACATTCTAAATAAAATATTACCCAACTGAATCAAGTAATACATAAAAAGGACAACATATCATGATTAAATTGGGTTGATCCCATGAATGAGGTCTGTTTAACATTAGAAAAGAAATCATTGTAATTTACCATATTAAGAGGATAACCAAGAAAAAGCATATTATAATCATGAAAGATGCAGAATAAAAGCACTTGACATAATCCAAGTCCCTTTCTTGATCAAAAAAAAAAAAAAGAAGAAACTTTCAACAAACTAATAATAGGAAACAACCTTATAGAGTATATCCTGATAAAATACAACACACAAACATCATACATAATGGTAAAATATTAAAAGTTTTCCCTTTTCAGATTAGAAATAAGTCAAGAATGGCCACTGTCACCATTTCTAGTCAACCTGACATTAGAGGTCCTAACCAGCATCACAAGGCAAGAAGGGGAAAAAGTATAAGAAATAGATCAAAGAGCCATACTGTCATTTATTTCCAGATGATATATGGCTTATATAGAAACTTTTAAAATCCACAAATGACTTTTAAGAATGGACACAAAATTTAAACTATGAACTATATTACTGTGTAACAGAAAATACAATTTCCAGTAGATATCATTTAAATCATATAAAAATGAAGTGCCTGGGAAAATGTAAAAATGTAGACCTGAGAAAAGATTTCTATGGAAAAATTACAGGAACTTATTATCATTTTAAAGAGTAATTTAAAAGAGAAATAGCATGTCCATGGATTTGCAAACTTAATATTATAATGTCAATTTTCCCTAATTGATTTACAGATTTAATGTAATTCCAATCAAAATCCCAACAAAATTCTAAAATGTATGTGGGAGTACATGGGAACAAAAATAGCCAAAATACCCTTGAGGAAGAACAATATGTAGTCCATAGGGGTCTACTCATTCTAACATATATTTAAATAGAGAAATTCTTTTGTTTTTACTTATTTTGTTTTGTTTCGTTTTGTTTATAAACTGATATACAGACCTTCCTCAACTTACGATGTGGTTACATCCCTATAAACCCACTGTAAGTTGAAAATATAATTAAGTCAAAGATGCATTTAATAACCTAACCTACCAAGCATCACAGCTTAGCCTAGCCTACTTTAAATGTGCTCAGAACACTTACATTAGTCTACGGGCAAAATTATTTAACACAAAGCCTCTCATGTAATGTACTGAATATTGTACTGAAAGTGAAAAATTGAACAGCTGTATTGGTAGAAATTTGTTTTAAGTACATATCTCATGGCTGACAGGGAGCTGCAGCTGCTGCCCCTGCCCAGCATCACGAGAGAGTATTGTACCACATATTGTTAGCCCAGGAAAAGATAAAAATTTGAAGTTCAGTTTCTAATTAATGCATATTGCTTTTGCACCATGGTAAAGTTGAAAAATTGTTAGTTGAACCAGTGTAAGTTGGAGAGTCTGTACAATGGTTTCGTCCCAAAAGGCAACATCAAATCAAATCAGCAAGTATTCAATCTGTACAATACTTGGTATCATCATGGACAGACAAGTGGTTTTCAGAGTTTGACAAAAAGATCCTTCTCAGTGATGAACACTGTAAGAGACTCAAGGAGGGAGGAGAAATGGGATAATAAATAGGAGAGCCTCTTAGTTTCAATCAATTCTTAGTGTGCTAATAGGTAGAAATTAATTTTTAGATGTTCACATATCTAATGGATTTTTAAATCTCCCCAAATAACAAGAATTCACATCTTACACATATTTGTCAAAGTATTTCTGTAACATAATACAGGTATTTTAAGTTGAAGGTTATATGTGTACTGTTCATAAAGAATTATGTGATATTCGAAAGCACTATTCATATGTAGAAAAGAACATGAAAAGATCGAGAAGCCAAATAAAATATGCAAAATTACAAGGGCTAGTGAAATGAGTAGAAGCAAAATAAATCAACTATTACCTTTTATTTTCCCAAAATAAATAAATGTTAATGATGCATACCAGTGGTTCTCAGAAGTGTGGACACCAGAATGGCAGCATCAGCATTACCTGGTGTCTTGTAAGAAACATGAAGTCTGAGTTTCCACCCTGGACCTACTGATCAGTAACTCTGGGGATGAGGCTCAGGAATCTATATCTCACACTTCCTACTGGTGATCCTGCTGCCCTTGAATCTTACTATAATTTTTTTTTTTTTTTTTTCTTTTGGCGTGCAGGGATTGAGTCCATGCCGCCTGTAGTGGAGGTGCAGAGTCTTAACCACTGGACCACCAGGGAAGTCCCCTGCTGCCCTTGAAGTTGGAGAATCACTGATTCTCCAACTTCAAACCACGCTGCACTCTTTTTTTCTTATGTGAATGGACAACTGGGTTTAATGTTTATTATGAAGATTAAATAAATTATCATAATGGAAGAGAAAAAATAAAAAGTACTTAAAATAGGTTTAAATAGCATAAATGGAGCTTGCATTTTGTCAAAATGTAATTAACATGAGTATCTTTTTACTAATTTCATGAAACTAATATTCTACATGAGAAGGGAAAGATCCATACCTGCTTTAAAATACTTTAAAATATTTCACATAAATATTAGGGAGATATTTTCTTATTTGCAATTTACTAGTTATGGAACCTCTCCATACATTGCCGTATCTGTCATTACAATTATGTATTATTCAGCACACCTAACCTCATTATTATTCCAAGACTATTATTTCATACTAAGATTTTTAAGTTCATTAGAATTTTTTTTTTAATTCCAAAGTGTGTTTCAAAAATACCGTCACGAGTCTAACATAATACTCAAAATTAAAGTCGCATTTCTGAGTAACAAAATTTTGTCTTTTTCTCCTATTTGTTTCACTCATATTTATTTACCTAATCACCATCTTCACATCTATTGTATAAAATGACAGATTTCCAACTAAAAACTCAGTAAATAAACATGGTAGTCAACTTAAATTGTAAACAATCACAGAACAAACTTTAAAGCATTTCTACCAATGTAAAGCTCTGTGGGAAACTGTCTTCTCAAAGTATTATAGATGACTACTTTAAAGCGTTTCTACCAATGTAAAGCTCTGTGGGAAACTGTCTTCTCAAAGTATTATAGATGATTATTATGAACAAAATAAATGAGGTAAGGTAATGTTACAATAATGATCTGTAACTCTGAGTCAAATGAGGAGGATTAAAGGCACAAAGAAACTCTTCCTAATAAACAAGCAGATAACGGCTGGAAAGAAAAACATGTTCCCTTTGGAAATTAACTGCCATACATTCTCAAACTACACAAAGCTGCCATAAAGGACATCTAAATCTGTCCTTGTTTGTAACATGTGTTGTGACAAGATTTGACAGTTTATCAAAGACCTGTAATTGTCACCTAAACATCTAGCATTTTGTCAACTGCAAGCGTGTTTAGTGAAAGCATTTATTTTACTTATAATACAACAACTATTTTTCTCCACTTTCTGAAAGAACCGACTGACTTTCTTTTCTCCTTAGTTGATCAAGCTACATCAGGGCTCTCTTTGAATTATTTATGTTGGAATCGTGAAGGGTAAAAGAATAATCGGTAAAGCAAGAAACTATTCCCAAGGTAATAGATATATTCTGGGTATTGACTCAAAAGACCTTCAAAATACAACCATTCTCACAGATCTGTAGAGATGACATTTAAATATGCTTGCCTTGGGAAGGAGAAAGATAAGGCATTTTCTCTGTACCACAATTTTTGTTTCCAGAGTAATTTATTAACAACATCTTAAATAGAGAGAATGTGTTGTTCAATGGGCATCATTCCTACCTATAACCTTTGTCAGAAACAGTCAATGATAAGAGAGATGTCTTTCTCAACCTACAGAGACTAAAATAAACAGGAGCTAAATCCCCTTACAATAGACCCATGTAACAGAAATATCAGAGTAATAAAGATATTTCCATGACATATCCATGAAATGAAATAACCGTTCATTTCTTTCTGGAAATAATTCTTAAAAGCAAAAGAATTTTCCAGTCTCAGCTTTGGAGTTTTGTTCCTTGTTGTAGTTGTTCGACAAAAGAGTAAAATTTTGTGCAACAATTTCTACATAACCTTTTGATTTTTTCCTTCATTCTGATAAACCTCAAAGAAAAGGCCTAGACATGGTATAGTGAGAAAAGCCCTATTTGGAAATTCAGGGATTCTGCGTTCTAATCCATATTCTTCCTCTAATTAGCTGTTAGATCCCAGGCAACTTGCTTCGTTTCTCTGGGCCTTGGTTCCCTGTCTGTGAATTAGGATGCTAGACCGGGTGGTTTCTAAGGTCATTTCCATCTTTAACATTTTATGATTCTAGACAAATCCCTGAAACTGTGAGGTGTTGCAACAGCCAGAGCATGGATCAAAAATAGCAGCAACACAAAAATTTCTCCTGCTTAACACCTCAAGGAAAACGCAAGCAACTATCGGTTTTTAAAGTTTACGTTAGCGTTCAGTCCAATTTAGTAATAATAAGTCGATTTAAAAACCTGTTTTGTTTTTCTTTAAAAACTGAAAAATGTGTGACACATTTAGAACACTAAGAATCATTTTAATTGAAGCTGCAAGTACTTTTTAGTGTTGCTAAATTAAGACAGAATTTTCTTTAGAAATCACTGTATGTAGTCTTGGCTGAAGATGAGAATTATATAGTATAGGTGGGTCTGTTGATTTTATAATAGGAAAGAACATGAATGAAGAGTTGTGGACTGAAATGAGCCTGCATATATGGTCAACCATGAAGAGTTTGAACTGAAGAGAAAAGCATGTTGATGTCTCCAGAGATGTGGTTGGATCAGCAGCAGGACATTTTGATTTAGCCTTTTTGACATAGCTGTTTTTATGCTTTATAATAAGCACATTTAATATATAAAAACACTGTTTTCTAGCAATGTGTTTCACAGAAATTGCCAAATCTTATCCATTTCTGTTGCCTCCCCCCATTCCTTACCTCATTCCTGATCTTATCCTATCCATGAACCAAACCCAGCAGGGAAGCTCAAAAGTGGGGTGTGAAGATACATTCAACAAATTATTTAGTAATTTCAAAATATTATAAAATGATGATTTGGTTTTAGGCTAAATAAAAATATCCCAGAACCAAATGTTAAACACACAATTAGTAGGATAAAACTTTATGATCTCTATCTGATGTTTCCACTATTTTTATGACACAGTTTATTGTTGAAATTCCTGGTATCTATGATCTCTTCCACTCCTTAGCCCTTACTCCAACCCCCAATGCATTTGGAAACTGTGTACTTAAAATTTCCTAAAAAAGACATATATATTTTGTTAGTCTTTTTTAAATTATAAAAGTAATGAAAGTTCAATACTACATTAATAGATGTCAATAAATTGTGACATATTCATCCCCAAGTACAACCAACCTACTCCCCTCTGCAAAGGTAATCATAATAAAAAGGACTTCCTTAATGATTTGATGCTTTGATTATTACTTAATTTTAAACACATAAATATCATACTATGCATATTTTTGTGAATGATTTTTTTACATTTAAAAATATCTTGGATCACCTCACACTGGTCAGAACGGCCATCATCAAAAAATCTACAAACAATAAATGCTGGAGAGGGTGTGGAGAAAAGGGAACCCTCTTACACTGTTGGTGGGAATATAGCTTGATACAGCCACTATGGAGAACAGTATGGAGGTTCCTTAGAAAACTAAAAATAGAACTATCATATGACCCAGCAATCCCACTACTGGGCATATACCCAAGAACCATAATTCAAAAAGAAACATGCACCCCAATGTCCACTGCAGCACTATTTACAGTAGCCAGGTCATGGAAGCAACCTAAGTGTCCATCAACAGAGGAATGGATAAAGAAGATGTGGTACATATATACAATGGAATATTACTCAGTCATAAAAAGGAATGAAATTGTGTCATTTGCAGAGACGTGGATGGACCTAGAGACTGTCATACAGAGTGAGGTAAGTCAGAAAGAGAAAAACAAATATCGTATATTAACGCATATATGTGGAATCTAGAAAAATGGTATAGATGATCTTATTTGCAAAGCAGAAATAGAGACACAGATGTAGAGGACAAACCTATGGACGCCAAGGGGGAAGGGGGAGGAGGTGGAATGAATTGGGAGATTGAGATTGACATATATACACTACTATGTATAAAATAGGTAACTAATGAGAACCTACTGTACAGCAAAGGGAGGTCTACCCAGTACTCTCTGGTGACCTAAATGGTAAAGAAATCCAAAAAAGAGGGGATATATGTATATGATTCACTTTGCTGTATAGCAGAAATTGACACAGCAGTGTAAAGCAACTATACTCCAATAAAAAATAAAATTTTTAAATGAAAAAAAGTAAATTAAATAATTTGGAGACACTTCCATATGACTTCTTCCATATGACTACTGTGGTCTCTTTAATGGCTGCCTGTGTATGTACAATACATTATCTGATAATTTAGCTATTGACAGACATTTTTGGTTTCCATATTTTGCTTTTATAAGCAATTCTAGAGAGGTTACTATTTGTCATTCATCATCTTATACCCTGTAAATGGGGCAACACCTGACACAGAACACCTCGGGAAATATTGACTAAATGGATTAATACAGTAAAAAATACTGTTATCAATATACTTTGTGAATCTTTCTGTTGAGTAGATTCCTAGAAGACACATTGAGCCGTATGTTATGTACTCAATTTCCCTTGCAAAATCTACACACTTACACTTTCCATTAGACTAGAAGGAGTTATCTATTTTATAATTTTGGCTTACCTGGTATGTGAAAATGAATGTCAATTTCTTGATTTGTAGCATTTTTTCATACGTTTGCTCCTACTTATCTTTTTCTCACCCAGTTGGAAGAACTCTGGGCACGTTTTCCACATTTCCTCCAGTCCAGAACTTTCCTTTCAAAGCTACGTGTTTTGCCTTGTAGAAATTTTACATTTTTACGTATTCAGATTTAAGCTGCCCTTGGAAACTAATACAAGCACTAATAGAGGAGGAAAAAAAAATCCATGAACTGAAAAAAGATTTGGTTTTTTTTTTTTTTTTTTGCGGTACGCGGGCCTCTCATTGTTGTTGCCTCTCCCGCCGCGGAGCACAGGTTGCGGACGCGCAGACTCAGCGGCCGTGACTCACGGGCCCAGCCGCTCCGTGGCATGTGGGATCCTCCCGGACCGGGGCACGAACCCGTGTTCCCTGCATCGGCAGGCGGACTCTCAACCACTGCACTACTAGGGAAGCCCAAGACTTGATTCTTTAGTTTAGAAGCGTGAACTGGGTGCCAAGAAGGAATTTTTTTTTTTGAAGACCCAGAAGGCAGTTTAGAGCGGCGCACATCCGGAAGAGACCGGAACAGCTGAGTAACAACCGGAGCTCTCGCGCCTGTCTAGGAGCTGGAATAGTCTGTGGTCTGACCCCTGTTCCTTTCTCAACTGCCGGGGTGATCACCGGACGTAGAGAGCCTAGGGCAGTTGACCAAAATGCCAAATATCAAAATCTTCAGCGGCAGCTCCCGCCAGGACTTATCCCAGAAAACTGCCGACCGATTGGGCCAGGAGCTGGGCAAGGTGGCGACTAAGAAATTCAGCAACCAGGAAGACCAGCGTGGAAATAGGCGAGAGTGTGAGGGGATGTCCACATATTGCAGAGTGGTTGTGGCGAAATCAACGACAATCGAATGGAGCTTTTGATCATGATTAATGCCTGCAAGATTGCTCCAACCAGCCGAGTTACTGCAGTCATCCCGTGCTTCCCCTGTGCCCGCAGGATAAGGAGGATAAGAGCCGAGCTGCAATCTCCGCCAAACTTGTAAATACGCTGTCTATAGCAGGTGCAGATCATATCATCACGATGGACCAACGCTTCTCAAATTCAAGGCTTTTTTGATATCCCAGTAGACAATTTGTATGCAGATCCAGCTGTCCTGAAGTGGATAAAGGAGAATATCTCTGAGTGGAGGAACGGCACGATTGTCTCTCCAGATGCTGGTGGAGCTAAGAGAGTGACCTCCGTTGCAGAAAGACTGAATGTGGACTTTGCCTTGATTCACAAAGAACCGAAGAAGGCCAATGAAGTGGACCGAATGGTACTAGTGGGATATGTGAAGGATTGTGTGGCTATCCTGTGGATGACATGGCTGACCCTTGTGATACAATCTGCCATGCAGCTGACAAACTTTTCTCAGCTGGAGCCACCAGAGTTTATGTGATCTTGACTCATGGAATCTTTTCTGGCCCGGCCATTACTCACATCAACAGTGCAGGCTTTGAAGCAGTAGTAGTCACCAATACCATACCTTAGGAGGATAAGGTGAAGCATTGCTCCAAAATACAGGTGATCGACATCTCCATGATCCTTGCCAAAGCCATCAGAAGAACTCACAATGGGGAATCTGTCTCCTACCTGTTCAGCCATGTCCCGTTGTGATAGAATAACGTTGGGGTTGTTGTATTTTAAATAAAATAAGATAAAATAAAAATATACCCTGACCGTTGGTTTCCCTTGGTGTTTGATGAAAAGTTCGGCAGAAGACCCTGTTTGTTCCAGCGTGGCTTTCTACATCCCACATCATGTATATTAGATGCTTATTTTAGATTGGAGAAAGACAGATTAAGAATAATTGCTGGAATATCCTATCTGGGTTGTCTCATTCTGGTTTCTTTGATGATTTTGTGAGCCTTGCAGCTGTAACTACAGTTCAGCTGCTGACTTCAGACTTTGAAGGTGTTGTGTGGAGTTGAATGAAATTAATTGGGGAAACTTAGACTACTTTATATGTGAATGCTTCAGGGTTCACTTTGTTCAGAGCAAGTAAAAATGCAACCAACCCAATCCACCACCACCACATCTCAATCCCACCAACCCCCTCTTATTCCCTGTATTCCCCTCCCCTCTTCCCCATTTGTCACAAGTTCTCCAAGATCCGTGCTAAATTAATCGAGTCCTGTGCAACCCAAACCTAGTTCACGTGGTTGCTGAGCCATCTGCAAGGCAAGAGCAGCAGCTTTCAGCTTGAACAGCCATTGGGTAGGATTATGAGAAAAGGCTGCAAAGTGTAGCAAATGCTTCACGAGAGGAAGAAGATAAATCTGTCACCATCTGTTTGGAGATTACATGTTTTGGATTCTCCAGTGTACCTGTTCTTTTTGATTTAGTTTTACTTCTAACCATCTTGACATTTTCCTGGTCAAACATCCTGTTGGATCCAAATTATCAGTGTACCAGTCTTCTGGAAAGCAAATCCACTTCCTGCTATATAGTCTAAAATTTTCATCAGATGTTTTTGCTGTAGCTTAATCTTAGCCTGCAACTGCCATGGTAGTAGATTTTAGGTGGTGTTGTAGTACCTTTTGATTAAGCATTTCATTTCAATCTTTCTTCCTTCCCTGTCAGATGACTTCAGATTTATATTTTAAAACTTATGTTATTGTCTCTTGTAGGGAAAACCAATAAAAAGTCTGCATGTATGTGAGAAAAAGTCCACATTAAGATATATCCTGAAATTTCTGATTTCCAAGAAAATTCAGACAGGCCCTAAAAGTTTCTGAAAGGTAAAATGTAAGATAGTTCTAAAGAAATAATATTCAGTTGCTGTCAGAATTCTCATTTGATCTCTCAGGTAATAAGCAAAATGGAACAATATTTTTGCAGTTCTAAAGGAATACTCCTTTTAACTTAAATTTGTGTGCTTAGCCAAACTATTATTTAAGTTTGAGGACAAAATTAAGGCATTTTTATATATTAAAAGACTCAGAAATTTTACCACCATGAATGCTTCCTGAAAGTATCACTTGAGGATACTGAAAACAACAAGTATGTACAACTAGGAGGAACACATGGAATGAAAGAGATAATGGTGAGCAAAGAAAGAAGTGAAACTGATAAAATTTTTTGTGAAATTATTATGAATATTATCACAATTATTAAGATAAAATCCACATAAAAATTGAGCCACAATGTAAAGCAAATTATTTTAAAATCTGTAATAAAATAGTTTAAAATATTTTTAATTTAAAATAGTTTTTTTTCCTAAGTATCTTCATATACATGTTCATCAATCAGATAACAGTGATGCTTATAATGGGCTTCTTAATGTCAGTTGTCATTTATCAATATCTAGCTCCTTGATGATCTTAACTTTCTGCTTTCTTGACTATATCCTGGAAAGCACTTCCGGCCTCCTTAAAACTTCCACTTTAAGCACCATTATAACATTATAACCTTGTTTATATGAAGCATATCCAATGTTACTTTTACACATACAAGCAGTCATTTTGGACAAACTGTTCTCAGAATACAAAATAGATGAAAGAGGCCATACCATAGTAAATACCACATACTGCAGAATATATTCACCCCATGGTTAGCAAAGTAGCAGTTTCCATAGCTGAAAGCGATAGTGTGCTTATGCCTATTGACCAAAAACTGTTTTAAACACTCAATAGTATTACATACCAGCTCATATATATGATAAAACTGGCATATCATGTCATTGGATAAGTAATGCACTGATCAGTCAATGATGCTGGATAACTGACTACTAATTGGGGCAGCATTTTTTTTTGTTTTTTGTTTTTGTCTTTAAATGATGCACAAAAATAAATTCCAGAAGGAATGGTTATAAGGAACAAAACTGTAAAACACTGGAAGAAAATGTGGAATAACTTTTGTACTCTTGTAATAGAGAATTTTAAAAAATTTATGTAAGATGAGATTGAGGCATGACTTCTAGGATTCTACAGGCAGGAAATAGGCTGATAGAGCTACTCAGTTGCAGACTTGTGCTACTCTGACTGAGCCTCTGCTGTGAACCCAGAGGCTGATGGAGCCACTGTCGCAGGCCCAGAGGCTGGAGCTGTAGACCCAGCAAGTGGAGCATCAAGCCACAGAGAATTACTCCCAGTCCTTAAAACCTAAAGAAATTTGCCCTGCTGGATTTCATACTTTCTTGGGATGTGCAACCCCTTTGTTCCTTTAAATTTCTCTATTTGGGAATGAGAGTGTATATCCCATGCCTGTCCCACCATTGTATTTTAGAAGCAGATAACTGCTTCACCAGTCCCCATATGGAGAAAAGTTTTGCTCCAGGATGGTTTATACTCAGAGTTTCACTCGTCTCTGATTCAGATAATTTAATAATGAGATTTATGACTTTTGAGTTGATGATATTTTGATGAGATTTTGAACTTAGGGTTGATGTTGTAATGGGTTGAGACTTTGGTGGAATGTTGGGATGAGGTAAATGTGTTTTGTATGGATGTGGGACAGATGTGAACTTGGCAGGGGCTAGAGAGCAGACTAGTGAATTGAATAGAAGCCCACCTCACGAAAGACATATCCATGTCATAGCCACCTGAACCTTATTTGGATAAGGTGTCCTTATTGAGATAAAGGGTCTTTGTAGGTGTAATTAGGTTTAGGTTTTCCAGATGAGATCATCCTGGATTTAGGGTGGGCCTTAAAAACAATGACAGGTGTCCCTATAAGTGAAAAGCAGAGGAAGATTTGAGAGAGAGACACAGAGGAGAAAGTGACATGAAGATGGAGGCAGATATTGGAGTGATGCATCTACAAGCCAAGGATTGTCAAGGATTACAGCAGCCACCAGGGGCTAAGGGAGAGGCATGGAACAAATTCTCCCTCAGAACCTCCAGAAAGGGCCAGGTCTACTGACACCTTCCTTGATTTCAGGCTTTTGTCCTACAGAACTACGACAGAATAAATTTCTGTCATTTTAAGCCATCCAGTTTGTGATAATTTGTTACTGGAGCTGTAGGAAACTAATACAGTGTTTATACCAGGAAATGGAGTGCTGCTGTAACAAGTACCTAAAAATGTGGAAGTGGCTTTGGAATTAAGTATTGGGAATAGGCTTGGAAGACGTTTGTTTTAATGTACTTTTTATTTTTAGAAAGTTAAACAGAAGATAGATTTCAAACTTACGTTGTGTTTGGATGGTCTATACAAACTTCAAGGTGAAGATGGCATCATTCTCTATGACATTCTGGATTTGCTGCAGGTGTTCTTCTATCTAAATGGAGCATTTTGCAGTGCAGCTTGGGGTGCAATCATTAGTTACTTTATGAGAAAATTGATTTCTGTGGGTAACATAGTAACACGGTGCAACTCAGCATCCATGAATTTAGAGAATATAATGTGGTAATCTATGGAATGCTTATTGAGCGAGGCAGAAAATTCTAATCTTGGTAAGCCACTGGATCTATGGCCTTTCCCTTTAAACATGATAAAATGACTTTCAAAATAACATTCTTCAAATTTATGAGGTGGTATATCTCCTACACTATAAAATACGTTTAAATTATGATGTTAGGTCATCATTTTATGCTAGAAAGGGACTGTCTTTGGACTTAGCACTGCCTATGATTTTTGGCTAGGTTCCTGAAAGGCTTGGAAGAATTTTGAGGTACATGATAATAAAAGCCTAGATGACTTTGAAGAGACTGTTGGTAGAAATAGAGACATGAAAGGAGATTCTAGGCAAAGCTCAGAAGGATGTGAAGAGGATGATGTAACTCACAGATCCAATCTACCATCTCAGCAGAAGGCAGGAATAGAAATAGTTATCCAGGAAGGATTGGTGAGGTACCCTCTTATCTCATTGTGGGGACCCCATGACAGGCACAAAATCAAAGGGTACAGAGACAGGAGAAAATAAATGAGTGCTGTCATTGGGAGCTATTATTCAACCTACTACACTGCATCTTTTCCCTTCTCTGTTTATCTTTTTTTGGATCCCCTATTAGATGGGTATTTTATTTTCTGGATGTATCTTCCCTATCTTATAACCTCCTCATATTTTTCATCATTTTATTCTTTGTCACTGGGTTGGTGGTTAATTCTTTAATTTGATCCTCCAGTTAATTCAGTCTTCAGTTAATTCTATTAGTAATTAATTTTATTATTCATCCCATCTATTGAATTTCCTTTCAATATCAAGCAACCCTACTTTTAATTTTCACATACTCCTTTTGTTTTTGACAGCTTCCTCTCTTTTTTTATGGTTGATATCATTGACATTATTTTTCATTTTATGGAATACAATATCTCGATTCTCTTTGTAGATTTTAATTATATTTAACTTTTAATTCTACTTCCCATTATTAGCTGTTTTATTGAGGACATACAGTAGTGGAGAGAAAGAAGTATAGCAGGGGGCCTTTCCTTTATGATGGATATTTTGACTTCTGGCTGCAAAGATTTCCTAGCTATTGGGGTGACCATAACTTACTTTGGATACTGCACTCTTCAAGCCTAAAAGCCCACATGAAGTTATCCCCTCTCACTTTTAAGAACCGAACTCACAAATTGTCTCTTGAGGCAAAATTCTGAAGTCTACTGGTCTAAAAGTTGGAGACAGTCACAACTATTCCACTGCTCTTTAATGTTTTAATTTAATTCAATAAATTGCTCATAGACCCTTCCCTTTCTCAATACCCAATAACCCTTTGAGAGTTTTTCTAGAAATCTGCTACACAAGTTCCTTTTGGGGGATTATTTTATCTCTATGAAAGTCCAGCTCTTCAGTTCTATTGGGAAAGAGCCGGCAATTGGTTTGTTGGCAATTTTTTTCCATATACTTTATATTAACTGGGAATTGTTTATTTTTCTGGTCTTCTGATGGTTTCCCTTCAGACTAAGTAAATATTTATTTGTTTTTATTGACCTCCCTCATTCTCCTTGATCTTTCTAAAAACCATTACAAAATTTATAACTATTTTCTTATCAAGGTGCCTTCTTCACTTGACTTTTTTTTGTTTTTGTTTGTTTTTTGCGGTACGCGGGCCTCTCACTGTTGTGACCTCTCCTGCTGTGGAGCACAGGCTCTGGACGCGCAGGCTCAGCGGCCATAGCCCACAGGCCCAGCCGCCCCGTGGCATGTGGGACCCTCCTGGACCGGGGCAGGAACCCATGTCCCCTGCATCGGCAGGCGGACTCTCAACCACTGTGCCACCAGAGAAGCCCCTTCACTTGACTTTTTATAACACTATAGTACAGGGACTTTCCTCCCAACTCTTGGCTCTTGTCAGACTTTTTCCCCGCCATCCCGCTGATACAGCTCGTTTCAGCCGCTGTGGGCAAATCAGAAGGGTTGAGGCCTCTTCATACACTAATGTCTAAGGTAAGCACTTGCTTACCCTAATATCATCCTTCAGATTCCCTCTGTACTTCTGCCAGACTTATTCCTAAAATATTACTTTCATAACTTTAATCCCATAATCAAAAGTTTCTATTTTTTTTCATTATTTACAGAAAAATCCACCCTTCGTTTTCATGTATAGCCATCAAAATCTGGTCCGCTACTACCAATATAAACTTTCCACTTCATTCGTATTGATCTATTCATTGCCCCAGAAAATACCTGCAAATCTCTGCCGTAACTCCTCTATACAATTCAACTCGCCTCCAGTAGCCTCGCTATTATCCTCCATGTGACTATCTTACCTTTCTTCAAGGCCTATTTCTTTTACAAACATCTCAATATCTGATCTCTTTCTCTCTCCCGTAAATTCCTATTGTGTGCGGCATTCTCTACAATGTTGCCTTCTCTTGTGAGATTAATTTGGGTCATCATTAAGGACTGGGAATATTTCATATATTCTTTGTACCTTTATGATGATTCCTATAATGTTTAATACTAAGCAGTCAGATATTATGCTTCAGTTGATTTTTCAAAATTGATATAAATCTTACCTAATGGTGGGTAAACCTAAAAATGTCTAAGTAAGTGTCTTAAATACCAACCTAAAGATTATTTAAAAAGCAATAGGGGGCTTCCTTGGTGGTGCAGTGGTTGAGAGTCCACCTGCCGATGCAGGGGACACGGGTTCGTGCCCTGGTCCGGGAAGATCCCACATGCCGCGGAGCGGCTCGGCCTGTGAGCCATGGCCGCTGAGCCTGCGCGTCCGGAGCCTGTGCTCCGCAACAGGAGAGGCCACAACAGTGAGAGGCCCGCGTACCGCAAAAAAAAAAAAAAAAAAAAAAAAAGAAAAGCAATAGGGAACTATTGTAGCTTTTTCGATATGTTTTCTGTAGATGACTGTTGCAGTGAAAATAATACTTTCTGAAAAGAATGTCTCAGCATTGTGCAAACTGAACAGGACTAGAACGCCTATGCAACTGGGAGACCAGATGAGTCCAGGTGGGTTCCATTTTGAGAAATTAGGCCAACGTAATATTTTTTTAGATTTATAGTAAACAAAGAAGCCCTCATTTTCCGAATCCCTAATGCACACGTGGGTTGTTTACTGGAATTCATTCTGAGTATAATTTCTAAACGTAACACTGACAGTATCTCTTATCAGATGACGTGATTAATGATGTTTTCTTCAGAGTGGCTTCAGTGTTTAGTAAGATGCTTCCCAAATCCTAATTCTATTTCAAAGATACAGTCAGATGATTAGACTTATGAGCGCCCTGCAAGAATCAGAAAAGATAAGGCAGGGAGCGGTTTTAAATAATACATTTTACCCAAATTTAATTATTTTGCAACCAGTGACTCTGTTCTCTGTTTTTATACTTGTCATTGTTTCCTTCTTTTCTAGGAAAACCATTACTATCTTTACCCTGATTTCACTGCAGATGCTATGCAATGACTGGCATAACTCATTGCTTAGAGCAAAGAAAGAGGTAGGATCCTCTGTTTCACAAAATTAAAGAGTTTGGTTATCAGCTAGGCAATGAATCTGCTTCACAGATTTAAAACTGTGCTTTTGGGGCTTCCCTGGTGGCGCAGTGGTTGGGGGTCCGCCTTCCGATGCAGGGGACACGGGTTTGTGCCCCGGTCCGGGAAGATCCCACATGCCGCGGAGCGGCTGGGCCCGTGAGCCATGGCTGCTGGGCCTGCGCGTCCGGAGCCTATGCTCCGCGGCGGGAGAGGCCACAACGGTGCGAGGCCCGCGTACTGCAAAACAAACAAACAAACAAAAACTCTGCTTTTCTTCCTTCTCTTTGCTTGCCATTTGGCTTGTTCACTTAACAGCCCTACCACTTAAGAGAGGATTAAAAGGACACCGGCCCTGTGAAGGTCTCCAGGAATGACATACCGTGCAGGGGACCAGCAAGGGCAAAGACTTTGAGGTGGGAGCCTGCACGTATTAGAGCAACAGAAAGAAGACCAGTCTGGCTGGAGTAGCACGGGCAAGAGGCAAAGCAGAATGAGATTAAGTCAGTAAGTTGGGCAGAGCCAGATAAAGTAGATAAGTTATCACCTGCTCTGAATTTCTCTGATCACCAGTCACCATCAAATTGATCTATTGTTTGCCCCTGGCCTGTAAGTACTCAAATCTTTACTGGGAAGATTATGTCTTAAATTATTACTGCTTAATAATGCAATGTTTGTCTTTCACAGGGGCTTTCTGAATGCAAAAGCAACTCAAGTATTCCTAAACTTGCCAGATGATAAAATTCCTGACTTCCCACTTTTAACCTCCTGAATCTCCAGGGAGGCCTGGAAAACAATATTTTCAAACAATTAATCTAGATGATTCTTATGATGATGCAAGCTTAGGAAATACTAAGTCCTCAAAATGAAATTAATAGAGAGAATTTTGAGTGTGGAAGGCAATTTTGAGCAGTAGCCTCCCAAATTACATACTACTTTATTAATACTTGTGGCAGTTCTAGGCAATACATGGTACGTGAGTTGCCATTTTCCTCTCCCATGACCATGGCCTTCATCTCTAATGGATCCCAAGGCTCCTTCCTGCTGACTCGAGACATAACTTCAGATTTCTTCTCCATGCAGGGATCCAGGCAGCCCTACCAATTGATAAGAGCTGACATAGAAGATGAAACTTACATGACATCCCTTTTGTAGGGCTATTTCTAGACCAGGGAGACTTCTCAGGTGATTTTTACTTTGAGCAATATTGAATTATTACATAGAAAAAGGTATTTTTTGGGGGGAGTGATCTGTAGGGATAATTTTGTTTTATTGGCTCAGAAATATATATTGATATAGACTTCATAGCTTCAGTATCTGAAAAAAATGGATTTTGACATTTCTTTCATAACAGTTTACATATACAGACATATTTCTGGAGCACGGGGCAGTGAAAATAAAAATTAGCTTTAGAATTAGATAGACCTGAATTTCCATTCCTGGGTGTACTGCTTACCAGCTATGTTACCACCCAGTTAGTATATGTCTTTGAATCTCTGATTCCTCATCTCCATAATGGAGACAAAATATCTCACACAATTGTTGTGATTCAAGATGAACATGTGTGAAACAGCTAGAACAGTTTTGGTCACATGGTGTGTACATGAAATAAAGCCTAGATTTCCTCCTTTCCTTCGCCTGAAACAGAAATCTCCCTCTATTAATAGACTCGCTTAGGAGACTGTTTCCTGTGTTCCTCTATTTGGTAACAGAATTTGGATAGTATAATGTGGAAATTTTAAGAAATACTCTAAAATGTTATTTATTCAAAGTTTGATAGCTCACATGTATTCAAACAAGCAAAATCCTCAATTAACCCTTTTTTGTGTTTAGGTGTATACCCTAGACTTGTAAGGAAACCATGGAACAACAGTCCCTCAGAATTAAATGGGACCCTCAACATATTTAGTAAAACATACTGAATTCCTACAGGCAAATGATGAAAAAATAAGCTCAAATTGGTGCGTCATTTACAAAAATGTAGCCCTGGAGCTAATAAAGAATTGTCTAGAAATACGTTCAGTCTTTTCAGGAAAGAGTAATGACTGTGAGTTCTATGCAATCTCCAATTATTGAAGTAATATTAAATTGTGTTCATTATACTACCATAAGTCAGGAAAGTTAAGCTAACCTAAGAAAAATAAATAGAAGAGTTTATGTTCCGAAAAATTTCTACATAGCTTAAGTAATCAGAAATCTAAATGAATCAGAATACAATCTCTGAACATGATAGTTATTCAAAATTTTGCTGAAGTTGAATGTAAATACCTTTCAAGTTTTTCCAACTTCTCTGCTTCCTTTGCCCCTCAAGCATGTATACTTCTTCAAAACATAGATCACTAGGTTAAAATATTAAAAAGTTAAATTATTGACTCTTACTACCTGTATTATTGCGTCAGTTCCTAGGGTCAACCCTTATTTTGTCTCCCACCTCTCCTTCCTCAGCTGCTCTCACAGGGATTTGCTAGTTTCTGAACTAATCCTAAAAACTCAGGATCAACAGCTTTGAATCTGTAACCTGGTGTAGGCCTAGAATTGATCACAGTGATGCAACAGGCACCCACAGTTGTTGGTTTCCTTTTACCATCAACATAGCTCAGCCCAAGGTCTGCTATATGAGGACCAACCCTCAGGCCTTGGCATTCCTCGGGTTGGCAAACTCTGACATTCTTCCTGTGTCAGCCATTAGATCAGGATTTTCCTTTCATTATCTCTCCTCTCCATATTCTATCAGCTCTGTGCCCTGGTTCTTATTTGGACTAGGGCCCTATCCTGCACCCCAGGTGATGTCAAGGCCCTAGAAGTGTGCTGGCTCTAGTGTCTGCATCCTTTCCTGAGGAGAAGGCTGGAATGATTTCTCCCACACCTGCTGCATTATCACATCTGGTCAACTCTCTTGCACCATCACCTAGATTTCCCATCACTGTGCTCTGCCTATCACATCAACTCTTATGATTCTGGCAGTTGCCAGTATCATGCCTAAGCGTGTCTCTTGGATTCCATGCTTTTGAAGCCCCCTTCTAACCCCACTGAGGCTACTCTCCCACTTTCCATACCCTTACCTCTGCCCCAGTGAATAAGCAGCTTGCCACCTAGTCGTGGCCTTGAACTGCTCCTTGATGACGTACCCATGTGGGTTTTTTTTGTTTGTTTTTTTTTTTTTTTGCGGTACGCGGGCCTCTCACAGTTGTGGCCTCTCCCGTTGCGGAGCACAGACTCCGGACGCGCAGGCTCAGCGGCCATGGCTCACGGGCCCAGCCGCTCCGCGGCATGTGGGATCATCCCGGACCGGGGCACGAACCCACATCCCCTGCATCGGCAGGAGGACTCTCAACCACTGCACCACCAAGGAAGCCCTCCCCATGTGCTTTTTAACAAGGCCCACCTAAGTTGCATCTACTTGTTCCCCTGCCACTAATCTTTACCTATATCTTTACCTTCATAATGCTGACATATTAGTCTTCAAAGACATCTTTCTAATGTCGTCATTCTGATGTTCAGAAGCCCTATTGCCTGTCGCATTTAACAAATTCTTCTTTTGGCTTTTAGGAACCTCCCAGGATCCCTCCAAATTTCTCGGTAATTCCCGAGAGTCAGCTATGACCTGCTCACTGGCCAAGTCCTTTGCTTATGCTGTTGGTCCCACATAGACTGCCCTCCTTTTTTTCTTTCTGCATGCCTCGGTCCTAGTCATTGCTCAAAGACAAGCTCAAGAAGAAATCCCAACACAAAGTCTTTCCTGATCCCTCCAGCTTTTTACATTAACCCAGTTTTCAACAATTTAGTACTTAATTCTTTCCTGTTTGCTTCATATATTTCATTAGTCCTGATTTTCCTAAGAAGTTTGGAAGGATTCTGTAAGAAATGACAATTGTATCCCCTACAGTGTTTAGGACAGTAATAGGAGGCATGAAATAGACTGATAAAACAAGTTCATTTGGTTTAAAAAGTACCCTTATGCAAATCTTTCATTTCCATTGAAAACACACTGGTCGCTAAGCTGAGTATTGATTTGGTTATCTCTGATATAGTGATTTAATTATGTGATGCTTTCCTCTGTCTAAGCCATCTAAGTATCAGAGAAAACATAAGGTGACTCTGCCTGTGTAAAGAAGAAACAGGTGTTACAATTGTGGAAACCTGTCTGGAAAGGTAACTGGGATGGTATCTGACTCAGCTGAGTTGAAAGGCCTGGGAATAACTGTTCCCTAATTGTCTCACTCGGAGAGAACTCCTAGGATATTTATTTGAAACAGGGCAAAGGACTGAGGAAAGGTGGAGGAGGATGAACTATGCTCCCAGGAAGAAAGAGAGAGAAAGAAAAAGAGAGGAGAAGGGGTGGAGAAGAATGATTATAAATATAAAGATTCCTCTTCTATGAACCAGTTAACAGTTTAACCAGAAAAGACACGGTAAGAGACCCACGCCTAGCGACACTGACCTGGCTTATAAACAGTGGGGTGCTGGTAAAGGTTTAACAACCAGCTCTCTGGAAAACGAAAGTCCTGACTGGTACTGATTGCATGTTTTCATGGAATAAATACTCCTACTGCCAAATTCAAGCTACCAATCTGCCCGCACTGAACACAAAATTGGGAAGAATGTGCGTAATCAGGTCCAGTGGGCAGGAAGGAGCTGGCTCCAGCACACCCTTGCATATAAGTTTAGGACAGTCACTATGAGAACTTTCTGAAATTAACTTGAGGGCTTGTAAGTTCTCTCCTATTATTCAGTCTCCTGAGGTGGCAGGGAGTGAACCCCTGATTGAAAAGGGCCTAAATGCTTTTGTTAAAATAAGACCAGTGAAATAGTATTCTGAAAAGACTAAGTTCTAATGTTCAAATAATCTTTGGAGGCAAGCAACCCAATGCTGCAGAATATATAGAAACACTTCCCATCAATTTTTCTGTTCTTAAAATAATCTGTTTCATAACTGATAATATTCTTTCATATAGCAATCTTGAGCAGACCTTTAAAGTTTACTGTGAGCCTCGTTGGCCCTAACCATTGTTTTCAGGGAAGGCCTAAAAGGACCAAGGTCTTGGTCCCTACCTCAGTATCATAAAAAAATCTTTTCTTTTGATAGAGGCTCTAGCAGATTCTTATGAGAAGAATTTGTTGTGGTTTTTTTTTCTCAGTAGTAACCTGTCTTAGTTCGGACTGTTATAACAACATACTATAGACTGGGTGGCTTAAACAGCAAACATTTATTTTTCACAGTTCTGGAGGCTGGAATGTCCAAGATCAAGGAGCTGGCCTATTTGATGTCTGATGAGAGCATGCTTTCTGCTTTGCAGCCTTCTTGCTGCATCCTCATGACATGGAGAGAGATTTTGTGTCTCCTCTTCTTTTTATAAGGACATTGATCCCGTCATGAGGGTCCCACCCTCATGTCCTAATCTAAGCCTAATTGCCTCCCAAAGGCCCATCACACTGGGGATTAGGACTTCAACATATTAGTCTGGGAGGGACAGACATTCAATCCATAGCACAGTCATTTTCATATAATCAATAAAAACAGAGGATGCATGGCCAGGACTGAGTGTAGGAGGAAGCAGAGGAAGGGTAAACTAGAGCAGAAAGCCTGATGGAGAGATCAGATTAACTGAAAAAAAAATATTTTCTTCCACTTGGGCCAATGGGGGCAATAACCTAGCTATAGTAGCTGTAGAAATGTAAAGGTAAGAAACCGTTTACGAATTAGTTGACCAAAACGTAAGTAATCTGATCTAGCTAAAAAGTGACAAAAATAAATTGGTATTAGAGCGATCTGTACAAAATAAGTTTGGGCAACTTTGATTTATTTAAATGAATAAAAACAAAATGTTAATTTATGGACATAATTCGGTAGGCTAATTAGTCATGCAGCACGGCATTGCCCTTCCACAGTTTATTCCCATCAGCAGAATTAATCACAGCAGAGCAGATGTAGTGGGGACAGTCCAAGGTTAAAACAAATGATACACAATAATGAACTAGAGTACAAGATGCTAACCTGGAGAAAGTAGTGATTTATTATTCTGCCAGAGCCTTCTGTGGATTGTGTAACCACTTTATGCAAGCCTGTCTCCCTTTTAACCAGATATCTCTGATTGTAGTGATCTTTTACTTTGCATTCATTTTATCTGCCTGTGTAATGGTAATGTAACTGTGATAAGAGCCAATTAGTTTTGCGCCATTGAGAAGAACAAGGAAATGTGACTTAAGAAAACAAAGATAAAATTAACTGTCTAAATGAGACTACAAGGCAATCTCATCTTTACTATTTTCTTACAGGGTTAGAGCGCCATATGTTCAGCATCATAAACTGGAGGACAACTATAAGGATACTTGAGTTGGTTCAAAGACATGCTGTACTGAACACGATTCTTCCAGAGTTACATTAACCAGTAATTTAATGCTAACTTTCCACAGGACTTGAGATCTATATCTACGGATTGCATTACCGACAAACACAAACGTCAGGGTAGCACTATGGGGAACCAAATCCCTTTTAAACTCTTTTTGGGATTTTGGTTATGAAATAAAATGAGCAAGAGAGTCTTCAGTTAAATATCATCTGGCTTTATTATACCATCACCATTGTTTCCTTGTTGCTTCAGTATATCCGGGAAATTTTCAGTGTGTCTATTGCAGAAATGTTGCTAAAAGGAAAAACTTTTGGAGTTAAACTTTTGCGTGTCTTTTGTGTTTATTCACTTATGCTTCTGGTAAGAAATAG